>NW_017729024.1:57191655-57198345 GCF_001723915.1 Gavialis gangeticus | reverse complement strand
CCCAGCTCCCTCCCACCCCCACCCTCCCTAACTGGAGGCCTCTGCCTGCCACAGCTTTCACTGCTTCCCTGCATGCCAGCCTGCTGCTCCAGCACCATGTGGCTCCTGGCTGCATCACAGGACCATGGGAGCATGGGGCCTGTGCCGGTACTGTGGGGCCAGGAGCAGGAAGGTGTGTGTGCGCATGTCCCTGCAATGAGGGAGGGGGAGAGAGAGACAGAGAGAGTAATGAGGGAGGGGGAGACTGTGTGTGTGTACAACAAGAGAGGGAGGGATGGAGGGAGGGAGAGAAAGTGTGTGTGCATGTGTGTGTGTGTGCACGTGCATATGTGTGTAGTGAGGGAGGGACAGAGAACGTGTGTGTGTGTGTGTGTACGTGCGCACACGCACGTACAGCGAGAGAGGGAGGGAGAGGGAGAGAGTGTGTGTGTTCAGATGGTGAGCCCCACATGAGCACCCCACCATACACATGTATCCACCCCTACTTGCACTGCCATACAAGCAGACCCCCACACCCATACCCCCTCACACACTCCAACCACCCTTCCCCCCACAAACCCCATACCGACCCACCCCCCACATATCCACACACACCCACATGCTCCCTCACCCCACACTCACACCCCTAGCACCCTCCCCCACACCGCACATACCCACACACCAATAGCCCCCCACAAACCTATACCCATGCCCCCATGCCCTCCACCCCCCACAATATACAGAAGTAAGACTTCATTTGAAGTTATTGTGTAATCAAGCTTTATGTACACTACACAAACGTGTTAATCAGGACAAAAATATTTTTTTAAATCAAATTAATTAATGTTGTAGATGTTCGCATTTTAGAATACAATTTGGTATTTTTCTGGTTCCGAGATGACAAAACCCCTTGCTGAAAGGAGTACTTCCAGGGGTAAGGGAAGGGACTTCTAGTGGCAAAGGTCAGGGGTTAGGGAGTGGGACTCCTGATCCCAAGATGACAACCAGGGGGTGAGGCACCTGTCATGGGCTGGTGCTACCAATGCAGCCCTGGACAGTTACTGAGTCTTGGCAAAGTGGCCCTTTGCCCAAAATAATTGCCTGCCCCTGATCGTGCATCATCACTGACAGAGGTTTCATATAACTTATCTGCATGGAGCCTCAACACATTAAAACCACATATCTAGATAGTAAGTGTCTAGTGCCTAGTGGCTTCCATAGAGAATAGTAGGGCTGCTTTTGAAAATCTGGCCATCACAGCATGCAGTTAGGTACTGTAACTGAATCTGAATCATTTGAAAATCTGATCTTAGTTATGTCTATTGAAGTCTTTAGAAAATGTGCCTTGTGGTTTAGAAACGTGAGCTTGGACTATAAGGTGTATATGATGTGGTAAATATTTTGGAAGTAATGTCATATGTCTTTAGTGACTCTTTTTTTCCTTTTTCTTTTTATCTTGAGTGAAAGTAATAAAGTTTGCTGTCTTCTATGAGGGAACTGACAAATGTTGTTCTTGTGTCTTCCCTTTCCTAACATAAGTGGCAATAACAGTTTTGCACATCAAGTTATACAACACATGTGCATGCTGGCAAGAATGCCTAATGCATCCGTCTTAAAAGACTTTGTACCTCCTCTCAAAACAAAACCTTTGTGGATTTTGGCTGAGGGCATGCTGCTGTGTGGCAATATTTTCCAGGTTTCCTATTTAATTTGTTCACTATTGAGTTTCCATGCAGATTAGCCATACAATCAGACACTGATGGTGATGAGATAACTATGCAGGGCCAAAACCCTGCAAAGTCCAGGAATTAGCTATTTATCTCAGTTTATACCTGATCAACGTGTTTTTGCAGAGTAAATGTGGAGAAATCTGTCCTTGAAACTATCATACATGGGTTCTTCAGTACGTTTCTACAGATAGCATAACTTAATGAAAAACTATAGATACTCACATTTCATAAAAAAGCTTTAACATCTTGTTTGCTATTGGTTGTTAAACATGTTCGTAGCCCTTCAGCAGTGTGTGGTCTTCTGCTGACACAGTGATTTTCTAAGGGTTGTTTTTTTTTTTGGTCAAGATTTGTCACAATGTGATATCTCTCTTGTTGTTCCTCGGTCCCCGATTCAATTCAGCAGAGATTCAGCCCAATTAGGTGGCCAAATCTTCCAATCCGAATCAAATCAGGAAAACTTTTAATTTCTCCAAATCGAATCAGAACCTTCTAAATCAATTCGGAGAGATTGGAAAGATTCGACGATTTGGACATAGACACAGCTTTAAATATTTTCTCTACATACCTCAAGGTAGCAGGTGGCTCGTGAATGCTGAAATGCTGGGGCAGATAGAGTATCCCACAGGAACGTGGGCAGCTCCCAGTGTGCTCAGCAGCAGACCCGGAAGTGGACCAGAAGCACTCCTGGTCCACTTCCAGGTCCTCTGGGAAGCACTCTGGGGCCCCACCACCACCACACTGGCTCAGTGACTGGTGCCTCCTGGATCTGGGGGGGCACCCGGGATCCCCCTGTGGCTAATCACTGAGCCGGAGGGGAACTGAGGCCCCCCTCACTCCCCCGCCCAATCCCCAGTAGACCCAGAAGTGGACCAGAAGTACTTCTGGGTTTGCTGCTGAGCATGCAGGGGGCCCCCCATGCTCCTGTGGGACACTCCATCCGCCCCACCATCGCAGCATTCATGAGCCGCACCTGGTACCTTGAGGTATGTAGAAAAAACATATAAAGCTGTGTCTATGGCCAAATCAGCATCGAATCTTCATATTCAAATTCAGCTGAATCCAATCAGGGACAGTGATCCGAATCAACGAATCAAATCAGTGTCCCCAATTCAGGCTGAATCCAAATCCAAATTGAATAAGGCCCATTTCGCACACCCCTAGTTGTTATTTCCCACGCTGCTGTTTTTGTGAAGTTTGTTATGTCAGGGAAGTTCTTCAGGTCACTCAGAATGGTCATCGACAAGGAGTCATAAAAAGATGAGAATTGAACTCAGGGTGCCTTTCAACATGCCTAATTTAATTCTAAAAAAAATACACGACGCTTCCTAATGCTTCAGTGTATTTTCAGACTAAAGAGTGTATGCAAGCATTTCTTCTCAGTGTCAAAAACTTTCAGTCACCAGCAATTATTTACTAGTCACTAGATTTTTCAGAGCCTACAAAGGGGTTTCACATTCCTGTACTTATTTACTATACAACTTCAGTAACAAACTTTATACTTAGCATTTGGCAAATTCTTCTGATCACAACGATGCTGGTTGACTTACACAACAGCAAATGAAACAGAGCCATGTTGGCATGAGCTCCCTTCGCAGCAAGGGAAGAGAGGGGGAGGGGGGAAATGAAAATTGACTAGAGTTGGCAGGGAAATAAATCATATTTTCAAGCTTTGAAGAGCAATAGGCAGTGAAATATAAGTATTAAAAATACTAGTGTCTCATTAAAAGTCCTTTACCTCCCAAACAGATTTATGTCCTGCAAAGTCTACACCAAATTCAGAGAAATAGGGAAGGGGTGTGTTACAAAATGCAATTACAACCTGTGCAGCTGTAGTTCTGTTTGATCAAAAAAATAAAAAAGCAATTATCTGTTCTGATTTATCAGTGAGTTGGCTCTCATATGCCTGACAGGTCTGTGATTAACTTTTGCAAAAGTGCAAATGAAGGGAAACAAACACTGTAAATGAAAAAGATGCACTATTTTCTGTCATGTCTGCATGGACATCTTACTGCTTTCCCAGGAGGCACCAAATGCTTAGACAATGAGAGTCAGGTATCTTGCAATTGATATGTTTTTAAGTTTCCTGGTAACTCCTGAATTATGGCAAGAGTAGAGTATATTAATTTAACACTTTTTTCATTGACAGTTCTGAAGGGGGGAGAAAAATTCTACAAGTCTATTTCTATAGAGAACACTGAATTAAAATAAAATCAAGTAATAATATGGCATGTACTATTAATTTTCTTTTGTTTTACTAAGAACTTGACAGTTCAATGAATAGTCAATGGAAATCCTAAGCCAAAAAATAAAATTGGGAATGTAAAGCAAGGTTCTTCCACTGATTAAAATAGCCTTTCTACATGCTTATGGAATAGGAAAACTGCAAGTAAATAAACTTAATGGGGAAAAAAGTATTGAGATAAGTAATTAAGGAAATAGTTTTACCTTATTAATAAAAATCAGTGTTAAAATTTTAACTCGTTATTTCTGCCTTATACAATTTAGGATCAATTAGGGTACGAATAGATATCATCCTTGTGGCACCATAAAAATGTTTATGGCTGCACAAGTTACAAGAAACAGACATTGTAGCCCATGACCATGCTCCAAGTGTCCAGACATGCTGCTGCAACCAAGGTAGTCACGATTTGTAACCCCTTAAATGGGAGGACACATTTTTGCTTATTGCATGCCATGAGAATTCCCTTGCAGACATGCACCCTGGGAATCTCCCAGCAGGAGATTCTTGCAGCGCATGTCAGGCTGATGCCCAGCTGCAGGCCCTTGGCACATGCTAAGCACACATATTCAAGCAGAGGATCCTCTGTGGGGGTCCCCCACTTGAAGATGCATGCTCTGAATTGGGGTGTGGTACCCAGAGCCATCATCTCGCAGAATTGGGCCCCCAACACCCCAAGAGCAGTAAGGGTACAATCCTGCAGGGCCAAGGCCCAACATTTGCAGATGCCAGTGAGGCAAATCATCTCTGCCAGGGTGCATCACAGCACAGTTGATCCCACTCCAAAGGCTTAGTGCTGCAGATCTTGAATGATTTTGTAAATGTCTTGCAAGTCAGAATTAAGGTTACCCTGTTCTCTCTAGAATTCCTTCTGGTTAGAATAGCAAGCAGGTGTATTTGGGGTCAATTTCTGAATACCAGAACATGACCTAAAAATTTCAAAAGGCAGCCACACTGGTGAAAGCTCCAGTCCGGGCCCAACTTTCCCTATTCCATGAGTGCCAAAGTTTGCTTTTCACAAGATTATCAAGGAAACTTGCCAAAATCTTGATGGAAGCATCTAATCTGTGTAAAATAGAAAATAATATAGCTGTCTTCATTTTTTGAAATCAGACAGCCATGTTGGCTTGTTGTTTCATTACTCAATGTTACAGTTAGCCGGTGGGCAAAGTTACAATTTAAACCACTACAAGGATTTGGAAATAGAAACTAGTGCAAAAGAGAACTGGCACACTTGGGCTAGCGATAGGCATTAAAAAAGCCCAAGTCTGAATTGATTCAATCTTTGCAGGTTAGTCTAACCTGGCTAGACTAAATCAGTTTGTAACTGTACAGACATCCCAGACATGCAGACACATGCCTGCAGTGGCTCAGGCTAGAAGCTGGGGAGTGCTAGAGCAGCCATCCCTACCCTTCCACAGATCTGAGCTGAGAGCATGGTGTGGCCAAGCCCTGGCAGAATGCTCTGGTTTGGGGGGGGAGTCCCCCCACCTCCTGACCTGCCCAGTAGGAAATTGATAACACAGTGTTTATCATCCCTAACTCAATGTTTATCACCCCATTAAGAAAACAACAGAGGGACATTACCAGCTACTTGTTGATTCTGCCTTTGCCCCATCTGCCACAGCATGGACCTTAGCCTGCATGTAGTCTGCTAGCTAATGCTGAGAGGTCTGTGTAAGGCAGAGGGGACAGAGAGAGAGGGCAGGGGGAAGCCAGGCAGAGGCCTGCAGTTTCTGCTGAGCTACAGCCAAGAAGCGGAGGGGAGGGGCCAGCTCTGCTGCGAAACAGAGAGCCCTGCCCAGCCCAGAGAGCATGCTGGGATTCTGGAGGAGTCTGGTTGAACTTAAACAAGCAAGGGGTCTGGGACAGTCACTGCATAAACTGGTTTGACCCAAATCAGTTAAGTGTGATACTACATTCAACCAGGTTTATCTCAAACTAGTTTCAGCCATTTTCAAACTAGCTTATGTGCAATGAACATCTGTTCTGTTACAAGTTTAACTAGTTTCTGATCACTTAAACTGGTTTATGTGTAATGCAGGGGTGGGGAATTATTTTGGGCAGAGGGCTGCTTACCGAGTTTTGGTAAGCTGTTGAGGGCTGCATCAGTAGCCCTACCCCTTGACAGGTGCCCCACCCCTTGGTTGGCATCTTGTGATGAAGTCCCACCCCCTAACTCTCAAGCTTTGCTACCAGAAGTCCCTCCCCTTGCCCCCAGAAGTACTCCTTTCAGCAAGGGGTTTTGCCATCCCAGAACCAGAAAAATACCAATTATATACTAAAAATTAAATTTCTACAATATTCATTCATTTGATTTCAAAAAATATTTTGTCCTGATTTACATGTGCTTGTGTAGTGTACATTGTGGTGACTGCACAATAACTTCAAATGAAGTCTTATACTTGTACATTGTGGTGGGGTGTGGGGGGCATGGGTGAGTGGGTACAGGTTTATGGGGGGCTGTTGGTGTGTGGGTATGTGGGGTGAGGGAACATGTGGATGCGGGTGGATATGTGGGGTGTGAGTGGGTATGGAGTTTGTGGGGGGCTGTGTTTGGAGGGGAGGGTGGCTGGGATGTGTAAGGGGGTGTGGAGCCAGGAGCAGATAAATATCATTAAAAAAAAAATGTTAGGGGCCCCACAGACCAAATAGAATGGCTTGGCCGTCCAGATCTGGCCCGTGGGCCATATTTTGCCTGCCCCTGTGCAAGATAATACTACACCACCAAATGACTTC
>NW_017729024.1:57182427-57186655 GCF_001723915.1 Gavialis gangeticus | reverse complement strand
GTGGGGGGGATTCCTGCTTGAGTAGGGAGTGTTGGGGGGTGTGGAGCCAGGAGCAGATAAATATCATTAAAAAAAAAATGTTAGGGGCCCCACAGACCAAATAGAATGGCTTGGCCGTCCAGATCTGGCCCGTGGGCCATATTTTGCCTGCCCCTGTGCAAGATAATACTACACCACCAAATGACTTCACAAAAGCTGAGAAATTTGAAAACACAGTTATTTATTTAAGAGCTTAAATGGGAATTGCTGGGTGCTGAGCTATTCTGAAAAATCAGGCCTCATGTTTCAAATTCTATGACATGATACGAGTTGTGCAGCTGGAAAGAGGAACAAAAAGGGGGAAAAATAATGACAAGCCAATAAGCAACTGCAAACACCATCAATAGCTGAGGCTCCCATGACCGCATTCTTTCTAATGAAGCTTTAGGGATATTGTTGTAGTTTTAAGCATAGCTGGGACATG
Organism: Gavialis gangeticus; assembly: GCF_001723915.1. NCBI lineage: Eukaryota > Metazoa > Chordata > Crocodylia > Gavialidae > Gavialis > Gavialis gangeticus. The sequence continues at coordinate 57,186,192 of NW_017729024.1, read as the reverse complement.
GCTAGCATTTCACCCAAGCCTTTCACAGCATGGGTACAATCCTCCAGGCTTAAGGAACTCTGTTTAAAACAGCTTGATGGACTTTGTCAAATTCTGTAAAAAAAAAAATTGCTGTGTTTCAGAAAATTCTTGTGGATGTTTAACTATGGAAACAGAACTGTCCTTTGTAACTGAATTAAAGACCTTCCCTTTATTTCCTTTACGGGTTAAGCAATGCCCTCCAAGAGCAGTCACTTAAACCATAGCTCTTCTTATGAAATGGCTTTAGAAGACAGCCATTATTAATAAATCTCACTTAGAGCATGACTGAGCTAACCAACACTTAGCTAAAAGCAAGAGCAAGATGGCATCAAAATGGCAGCAGCCATTTACTAGAAAGTACAAGCAGAATGCAGATCAAAGCACGTGTTTTTATTTTATGACCATAGTAAGGAAAGCAAAAAAGAAAGTACTGCACATATAGAAAAAGCTTCCCTACCTTCTCCCTCACTCTGGATAAATCAAAGAAGCCAAGGGAATGACATAACATGCCAAACTAGCATGACTGAAGGCAAAATCAGGCCCGTGATGAAGAGGCATAGAGTGTTCCTTCATTAGCCTTAACAAAATAACATCAGCCTGCCAAATGTTGTGTCCGCACATGACATCAGGTTCTGAAGGCAGTGATTCAAATTCAGAAATAATTGTTAACGTAGGTTACGTAACAGTAAATGAGTATGAGAAGGTCCAACTTGAACACCGCAATGTGAGGGTTAACATGGTTAATTTACAAGACTTATTTAGACAGAAACACAGAACATAACTGTGTTCAGGCCAAATTCACTAGATACTAAGCACTGCAAATGACTTCTGATGCTAAAATTGCTTGTTACCCTGATAAACTCTGATTCTGCTGCTAACACACTATCAATACAAAACTCTGATAATGCAGGCTTGAAATGTGAAGAGAAATAACAGTACTCAATATTAGAACATACAAGGCAGGGGCTACTGTTCACCAAGTCAATAAAGAAACCTTCCAGTCTAGATTTTGCAAACCTAAGTGCCTAAAGTTGGACCCTATCTAAACAAAAGTGTTCTGATGTTCAGAAGTGCTGAGCAGCCAAAAATCCCGATGACTTCATTGGGAGGTACAGATACTCAACAAGCTTTTAACATCAAGGGATTTCGATTTTAGGTCACAAAAGCTAATCCAGGTAATGAAAAAGGAATCCGTAGTCATTGTTTAAACTATACTTAGCACAGTTCCACAGTTTCCTGTTCAAACTGGTTTTTTAATTATTTATTTATTTATTTATTTGCTTGAGAACAGCAATCCTGAGATCAGCAATGGAGCATCCAAGGAAGTTGAAGTGTTCTGCCACATGCTTTTGTGTCTTTCTGCACTGATGTCAGATTAGTGTACATTCATTCTTACACACAGAGATGGCCCTGTCTGTTCAATGTAGGCAGCAGAAGGGCACTATAATCAGGTGATGGCATATGTGATATTGGTAGAGTTGCAGGTGAATGAATCTTGGATGTTGCACTCTTTGTTATTAGGTCCAGTGATGATGTGTTCTGTATTGATGTGGGGATACAACAGGCATTGGGTCCATTGCAAGGCCTGGTGCCTCCATGAAGATGGGAGTTTGTTAGCTTATTGTTTGAGAAATGCTGCTTGAGGTTGGGGAGATCTCTCTAAGCCAGGACAGGTTTGTCCCCAAATGGCACCTTGAGATAGTCATCCTTTTCCAGCAGGAGTTGGAGTTCATTAATGATGTGTTTTAGGTCTTCAAGCTGGGGGCTGTATGTGACAGTGACACTGGGCCAGTGAATGCTGCAGGCAGAATCCTGCTTTACTCTCCTTGTCAGCTTCAGTCCTAAACTTTTTAAATTTCTCAAAGTCACTGTCAAGTGAGGGTCTTTCAGCCAATGAGCTACCCATGAGCAACTGGTTGGGGACCTGAGATTTAAAATGGGCGATTGATCTGGAATTCCTCCCTGGCAATCAAGCAAATAAAGCACCTCTTTCATGTGAATCTCATGATGAAATTTTTCTTCTTTCTCCTGTCTCTTTTGTCTTCTTGAGCCTGAAACATTTCCCAATACTGCACACTGAGTATGTTACATAGGCAAAAACAGCAATGGGTTGCTGGTCAATACAGCTTGGGCCCATTTATAGGACTCGCCCCACTCAAAAACCCTGATTACTCTGTGCCCAAGTAGTGCTGACGGAGTGCTGCTATCCTGGCTGAGGCCCTGGAGGCAACATGCCTTAGGACAATGAATGACACCATAAATCACAGCATTATTGCCAGCAGATTTTTAGGTGCCTGTTCAACACATCTGCCTAATTAAGCTTGTCACTGCCACAGCTGTCCCCAGGCTCCAGTGAGATCTTACTTGTACATGCACAAAATGGACAGACTGCTATTTTTGCAGTGCAGAATCAAGGTACAAAGTCCAAATGGCATCATTTGTCATTGTAGTGCCTATCAATCATGTTTAAATGCCTCCACTGCCCTAAAATGCATTCTTGGAAGGCAAACTATCCACCCATGGAACATTTACCTAAGCACTGTAACTCATTAGGTATGTTCCAACCATAAAATTTAAGACAGTGTCCAGACTGTTAATGCTTCAAGTCCAGGATGGCTTCTTCTTGCCTGTCTGCCCAGTGTTGTGGGTGACCTGTGTTGCTCTGGTAAAACTCACCTCTGGACAAAGGGCTAAGCCACAGAGTGCATCATACCACTTAAGTCCCACTTATGTCTTTAAAAAAGTAACTTATGCTATGTTTAGACTCTGGGCTGTGTCTCTGACTGTCATCCTATATGAATACAAACCAGACTATGAACTGAAAGGTAAAGCATAGCTATTGTTCCCACTACATGTACTCTTCACCATTTTTTGAGGTGCTCTGAGGCATTCTTGGTTTACAGCAAGTACTTGAGGCCTGGCTAGAGGACAGTTTAGAAGCTGTGAGGCAGAGTGTTGCCTTTTACTGTCCTCATGAAAATCCATCAGGCTCCTGAGTTCTGAGAGACTGAAAATCAAGGTTTACAGCCAGCATGATACCAGGAGGGCATGCTATTGGTCTGTTGCCCAAACACTGTGAATGTTGCAACTGTTTTGCTATACTAGGGGTAGGCAATCTTTTTGGTTGGAGTGCCAAAAAATCCAGAATGTCTACTTTGTAAGGTGCTGGAGTGCTAGCATGCCACAAAAAGAAAACCAGGGCAGGGGGTATATGGCAAGGTGCACTATTAATATAGTTAATAATCAAATCACTATTAATATAGTTAATACTAAAAATGTGCATTTTTTTTTTTAAACAGTAAATACCAGGTCTGCTAGAAGTTCTAAACCTGGTGACGATAAATAAAACTCCACATACTATCTTTATTCTTGTGTATTGTTTTTTGTTAGGCAAATTTTGATTAGAAGGTGAAAAAAGAGAAGGAAAAAGAAGAGAACAAGAGGAGAGAGAAAGAGAGAGAGAGGGAGGGAAAGAGGAAGAAAAAAGAGAGAAAAGGAGAGAAGAAAAAGAGAGGTAAAGAAAAAAAGAAAGAGGAGACAAAAGAGGGGGAGAGAAAAAAGAAAATGAAGAAAGGAGAAGAGAGAAAGAAAAAAAGGAGAGAAAAAAGAAAGAGGAGAGAGAGAAGAAAATGAAGAGAGAAAAAAGGGGGGGGAAAAAAGAGTGTCCCCGTTGCTGCCCATGTCCCCCACCACTATTGGCTGTGGCTTGGGCCTGCTGGTCTAGGGAAATGTCCAGTGGAGGGA
>NW_017729024.1:57170051-57177427 GCF_001723915.1 Gavialis gangeticus | reverse complement strand
AAAAGAGTGTCCCCGTTGCTGCCCATGTCCCCCACCACTATTGGCTGTGGCTTGGGCCTGCTGGTCTAGGGAAGTGTCCAGTGGAGGGAGGCAGTGACACCCCAGCAGCAGCCACCAGGGCTGGGGCACTCAGGCCTCCCTGATGGTCCTGGAGCAGGGGGAGCCTGGGCCCAGACCTGACAGGGAGGGCTCAGCCAGGGCTCGGGCAGACCAATGCCCTGTCCCACCCTGTCGGGGGCAGCACCAAGGCACCCAGTGCTGGGTCCACGTGGTACAGGGAGAAGCAGGCATTGGGAGAAGCAGGTTTGGGGGGCGGTGCTGCAGGCAGGCCCTTGGGAAGGTGGCAGCCAGAGGAGAGTGGGGGTCAGGCATGAAGCAGGGGCTGCTTCAGGGCTCTTCAGATTCAGGGCACATTAGGCGGGGGTGCCCAATGGCACTTGAGGTGGGGCTTAGCCCAGCAAGTGCAGCTTCATGGGGATGAGGTGCAGCTGCTCTGCCCAGGAGGGGATGCCACTTGGCCAGGGCAGGACATCGAGGTTGGGGGGCTTCCAGCTCAGCCTCTGAGTGTGGCAGGCACAGCACAAGTGAGGCAGAGCTGCCTGGGCCATGGTGGGAACACTCTGGGCTCTGGGAACAACCACCAGAAGCGGTGCTTGGGGCCAAGCTGGCCAGAAGCCTGCTGTGCAGCAACCCTGCACAGTGCCTGTACCAGCCCTTGCCCCTTGAGAGCAGCTGTGGGTGGACAAGGCCAGGGCTTGGGCAGGTGGCAGCAAAAATAGCAGCTGTTCCTGGGAGCTCCCATGGCTTGGCCCTTGCACTAGGGTTAGCTCCCCCCTGCTCGTTCTGTACCCGGCGCACAGAGGCCAAGCCCAGAGCCAGAAGCCCCCCAAGCCTGGTGTCTTGCCCCAGCCAGGCAGTATCCCTTTGCAGGCAGGGCAGCTGTGTCCCATACCCACAAAGCTGCGTGGGCCAGACCCCACCTCGGGAGCTGCCAGGCACCCCTGCCCGCCTGCCACAGCCCGAGCCCACAGATGCCCGGGGCAGGCCCCACCTTCCTAAGGGCCCACCCGAGCTGGCCTATGCACAACGCCTCCCGCCATACCTGCTTTAACCCACACCACCCAGACCCAGCTCTAAGCTTCCAGTGCCCTGGTGCTACCCTCGCCAGGGTGAGATGGGGCATCTATCTGTTCAAGCCACGGCTGGGCCCAGGGCTCGCCCAGCCGCTGGAAGCCTCCAATGCAGCAGCCCTGCGCAGCATCTGCCCGACCCTTGGCCCCACTCCCCTGCAACTCCCTCTAGGGGCCAGGCCAGGCTGGGGGGCACAGCCCAGAGACAGGGAGTGGGGTCAGCAGAACAGAGGCTGCATCCCTGTCTGTGTTCTCCTGTCTCCGACCCTGGTGCCTGCTGTGGCGCTGGCACCTGTGACTGCTTAGGAGAGCCCAGAGCAGCAACTTAAAAAAAAAAAAATTAAACAATTTCCTTGCATGCCTCCTGGCATGCTGGGGAAAGTGTCTCCACATGCCATTAACTGGCATGTCCGCTGGGGGTTGCCAATCCCTGCGGTAAAGGTTCTCATGTATCCCATAGGTAGTGAGCACTCTCTCCAGGACCTGAGGAAGTCACAGGAACAGACTTTATGAGGCAGAGCAACTTTTTCCCCCCTCCCTCACTTCAGCTACTGTCCACATTCTGGAGAGTTAAATGAAAAAGAAACCTACTCCCCTTTTATCCTAAGATGTATCCTGTTGTAGCTTGTCTCCCTTAAGGGCTTTTTCAACCAAAACATGTCTTATCTCTCTGCACTACTGGTCTCATGTACTGACTAAGGTAGGGGTTCTGGGGGGAAAACAGTGTGTAATGATATAACTAAAGCCCTAATTTGAGCCACTAATTACTATAAACTTTTCCTTGGGCTAGGGATAGAAGTTACACATAAACCAGTTTAAGGCATCAGAAGTTGATTTAAACCTGTAACAGAACAGAAGCTCAGTGCACATAAACCAGTTTCAAAATGGCTGAAACTGGTTTAAGATAAACCTGTTTGAACGTAGTATCAGATGTAAATTATTTGGATCAAACTGATTTATGAAACTTCTGTCCCAGACCCCTTCCTGGTTCAAGTTAACTCGCAGCCCCACAGAATCCCAGCATGCGTTTCAGTCCTGGGCTGGGTTGTACTGTCTGCTCCAGAGAGCAGGGCTGGCCCCAGCACTCTTCCCCCTAGCTGGAGCAATGAGGGCTGGCTGATGGAGGGTTGGGGTGGCAAGCCCAGCTGGGGATGCAGCCCAGTTTTAGGGGGAGGGGGGGAGGGGGACTGCTACCACCCAGGCAAACCCCAACTGGGGCCCGGGGTTAAACACCCATTCCCCCACACAAACTTACTGCTGGCTACAACTGTGGACTACCAATCCCAGAGGCACCTAGAAGCAGGAAGAGGAATTGATGAGCAACTCTGCAGAGTCCTGTTGTTGTAATTGTGGACTGCAAATCCCAGAGACCTCCGGGGCTGCAGGAAGAGGAAGTGATGAGCAACTCTGCAGAGTCCTGTTGTTGTAATTGTGGACTGCAAATCCCAGAGACCTCCGGGGCTGCAGGAAGAGGAAGTGAACACACAGCCCGTGAGCCATACTCTAGCACCCTCTGGCTTCTGGCCTGAGCCACTGCACAAAGATATACATCAGAAATATAAAAAAGATAGGGGCTTGGTGTCTAGTCATCCACTGCATCTCCAGGACTGGCCTGCTATGTATGTTACACTCCACCTTAAAAATGATAGAGCAGAAAGATCCAAAGAAGGGGTAGAGATATAAAAATACTTCTGTATAAGAACAGATTTAAAAGATCTGGCACCCCAAACTAGGAGTTAAATGATAGATATGTAAAATAAAGAATGGTGTAATGACATCCTGGTACTCCTATGTAATTTTTTTCTTATAAACAAATAAGGAGATGCCAGGTGAAAGTAAGCCACTGAAAATATATCTATATGTAGGGAAAAATATTTTATACACAAGACTCAACCTGTGGAATTCACAACTCTGGGGTACTCTTGAAACAAAGAGCTCAGTGGGATTCAGATACAGATGGTATTATCATCATTACTAATTAAATGTAATATAGCAGTATTTAGAAATTGAAATCATGGATCAGCAACTCATTGTGCTGATGCTATACAGATACAGAATAAAAGATTTGTACTAACCTGAATACAATTAAAAAATCCCACACGCTAGAACAGATGCATCAAAGTAAAAAAAAAATCCTTCACGTTTTGAGACATAAACCAATTACTAGCTGGTTGCAGTAGGGAAGAATTGTCCCCTTTAGGTTTGTTATTCTATGAATGCTTGTTATGGATGGGTTATACCCTCCTTTGGGGCAGCCAGCAGGTGGCAACACCTGAGGATGGAAGACAGGGGGCAACAACTGAGGGGGGAGACACCATGACAGGCAGATGACTGGTCTATTCCAATATAACATTTCTTAAGTTATTAATGGGAAATAAGTAATGTCAGAATTATAGTAAAACAAGAATTATACTACAGGAAGAAAACCTGAACAAATTTTGTAAAAGAGTCTTGACTGCTTCTTTTGACACGAACAGAACTGAAGTAAAAACCAATTTAGAGAAAATGAGATTAATTTAGGCATCAAAAAGGAAGAAGTTGCTGTTACATTACAGGTTGTATAAAATATTCACAGCTATGTGAAGAACTTTATAGCTTTTAAGTCATTGATTTGCTAATGCATACAGCAATAGAAAAGTGATGGATTATGGCTCCTAGATCACTGGAGACTATGCTAATCCCCCTTTTAATCTTCTATAATGCCTGAGGGGCAGCATTCCCTTTCTGGGGTTCATCCTAGCCTGCATTCAGAGGTTCAGTAGCCTAACAGACAGAGGAATGTATACATATACACAAGTACATATGTGCATGTGTGTGCGCGCGCGCGCACACACACACACACACAGGAAATTCTATAAGAGTACTACCAGTGAAAACTAGGTTCACACTACTCTGGTTATGTACACATTACATACACAGGCTAGGAAAAACAACCAAACCATGAACGTTCTCCCTGCATTGCAAACCACTTGTGTTAGCTCAATAGTATTGGAGGCACTGTGATCTTTTCATTAAGTTTTAAGTAGATATCACCTAGTGACATTTACAAATAAATTTATAGTCAAACTCTGTGTAAACCGATAAGCCAAAACACCCCAAAACTTCTAAGAGTTAGGAGTTGGCAGTCTAGGTATTCCCTTATTGATAACCTTAACATAGAGCCTTCAAATTGCAACTGAAATTTAGCTCAGATCAATAACGAACCAAATAAATACTTCTAATAGCCTGAAAACAGTATTCAATGTAACAGGGTGTAGTATTTGTGCCTCAACATACCAAGAGAAGGCTTGCTTCCCCATTCAACATGGGTGTAAAAAATCTTGTCTAAAATTTGAATACCAGCCAGTCCTGGACCCAACCCAGGCCAGGGCTGGAACTGGAGCTGCTGCTACTGCCTGGAGTCAGCATCAACTGTGGTGGGTCAGGCCAGAAGCATGGGCAGCAATGCGGGCAGCAGCATGGGTTGAGATGCAGGCAAGGGAGACCGGGGGGGGGAAGAGGCAAGTGGCGAGGGGGCAATCATTAGAGGGGTTGTTTTAAATTCAAAATCTTCCTGGATTCAGATAAATACAATACATTTAACTCCAAAAAGAGACTGTATGATAAACCATGCTTCCAAAAACACTGGATTTCATTATGCTCTGATCAAAATCAGCTTCCTTGACTAAACAGTCATAAAATATATTATATACATCTATATATTATTACATATAGTTATTATCTATATATTGTTATTATCTACTATATAGCTAATAATATATTATTAGATAGACAGTCATCTTTGTTACATCTCCAACCCTCCCTTTCCATATGTTTAGTTCCCAATATTCTGCACAGGCCAGTGCTTCTGGTATTGGTTTTACCACATCATGTGTGGTGCATTGTGGTGCTACAGGGCATCTCAGGAGATGATCCATGGTTTGCTTCTCTTGACAAACACACTGGTTGGCTACATAGAGGTCACATGATTTCATGACGAAGTTTCATCTTCAGAGACTCACTCTCGATCTGTTCAAGCTTGGCCATATGTGCCATTTGTAATTGGAGCTGGATGCTAACTCCTCACTGGGGGTAATTCCTCGCCGGCTCCATTCAACAGCTTTGTTGCCAGGTTTCTCCCTTTCTTTTTGCCAGAGGGTAGTTCTGGCTGATTCTGATGATGTGGTCAATGGTAAGGTAGAGGACAAAAAGTTATTTCTTTATGAGAGACAACGGTGCACTGGTTGATGTCCATATAGCAGGTGGTAGTCATCTGACTTGTACCTGCCAGTTAATACTGCCTGCTACTTTTCTCCTGATGTAAGGGGAGTGCCATGCCAGATAGTGCGTATAGCCAGGGAACACAGGTCAGTTTTAGGCAGCCTGTTACAAGTCTGCATGTATCATTTAGAGCAATGCCATTATGTTTACTGTGAGTTGAGCATCCCCAGGTGATGCAGGCATATTCAGCTGCAGAGAAACAAAGTGCTAAGGCAGTAGTGGATGGATATGCTTTCCACTTAGAATCTGAAGAAGATATATAGTAGATTTTATTTTAAAGATCAACCTCCAAAACGTGTAACTTCAGGGTCAATAAAAACTCCACAACTTCACCACGTTCCAAGTTTACTTGGAAGAGACACAGTGATGGTTCCTGCAAACAGAAATGGTTTCTGAACCTCTAGGCAGTGGTTCAAAAAAATAACAGAAGGAAAAATTAAAAGGTCTTCTAAAAGATATGCTGTACACAAACCACATATTCTTGGGCTAAGTACTAGAAACACTGGGTAAAAGCTATAGCTGCTGCTTTGCAGGAGGTCAGACTCTATCTAAGACCATAATGGCCCTTCTTGCTTTAAAATCTACGATTCTGTGGAAAAAAAATACATACAGTTTGAGTTAAATATGTTACCTATATAACGCTGTAAATGGCAGCACCACAGGAACATGAACAACAGTGGGTTCATCTACACAAGACGTTTTGAGCATAGTAGACTAATATACTGTGCATTAGCACAGTGGGCAAAACCCATGTTAATGCACAGTAGATTTAGTCTACTGTGCATTAACATCACAAAAAGACCATTTGTTTGTGCTAATGGACAGTAGTGCTGATTACAGTGCATTGTTAGTACTTGTCATTATAGGTACTAAATTTAATATGCCGTAATTATGGTGCATTAGTGAACGTATAAACGTGCCCAGTCTTTGTAACCAGAAAAGCAGTAAGACTTAAGTCAGAATGATTTTGTAGTATAAGGACTGTCTTATGCATTGAGAAGTCACATACACATGTTTTGGAAGAAGAGGAGGAATACTAGTTACCAAATCGTATAGCTCTTTCTGCTTCTGTCAACAGAGCTAGGAGTATATTGCATGGTTTAATGAAAATACAGGATGGAGAAAAAATACAGTTCATATTTGTTCTAAAAATGATTAAAGGGATAAAATTAAGACACTATAAAATAAACCTAGAATTTCTGATTTACATATAGCTTACAGGCCTTGTAAACTAGGCTAAAATCATAGGTTGAAGCCTGATGAGGTCAAGTATGAAAGCATCCAAGAGTTTATTTACTGCACTGTGATCAGAGGACTGAGATGCCATCAATTTAAGATCCTGGCCCCACGAAAAGTCGATAGAAGTTTTGTCTTTGGCTTCACTGGGGGCCAGGGTATCTCTACAAGACTGGGAAATGTGTTAGTCCTTTTTAAGGAAAAAACTCACAGAGCTCATCTACACCCAAATCTGCATTAGTCTAACTACAATACAAATTGATTTAAGTTAAAACGATGTAAAGCTCCTGTGTGAACACTCTTAAATTGATTTAAAATTGATTTGTGTTTGAAGTATCTTTAGATCAATTCCCTTCCAAATTAAGCTAAATCAATAAAAGCCTGGTTCAGTTTGGCTGGAAAGGCTCTTTTACAGGGGCTTTGCTCCCTTTGCTGACTGATTTAAAAATATAACTTTACCCATTGCAACATTGTGAATTAATACATTAACATAGGTGTAAATAATATGAAGATACTATTTGAGTTATGAGGGGACTGATGTGATTCCAAATCTTTGTACTAATGGAGCTAATGAACACAACCCTTTTTTCTTCTCTACTTCCCCCTTCTTTGGCTGGTTTCTGTTCTTTCTGTAAAAAGAGTGCAATGATTCCACCAACATTAGAGTTGACAGTTTAATTTGCTATGCATGGATGGGAGCCCTTCACAGGACAGCCTCTTATGTAGGTTCTTATAGACTGCATACCATAT
>NW_017729024.1:57151272-57165051 GCF_001723915.1 Gavialis gangeticus | reverse complement strand
TGATTTAAAAATATAACTTTACCCATTGCAACATTGTGAATTAATACATTAACATAGGTGTAAATAATATGAAGATACTATTTGAGTTATGAGGGGACTGATGTGATTCCAAATCTTTGTACTAATGGAGCTAATGAACACAACCCTTTTTTCTTCTCTACTTCCCCCTTCTTTGGCTGGTTTCTGTTCTTTCTGTAAAAAGAGTGCAATGATTCCACCAACATTAGAGTTGACAGTTTAATTTGCTATGCATGGATGGGAGCCCTTCACAGGACAGCCTCTTATGTAGGTTCTTATAGACTGCATACCATATGACATTCCCACCCCAAGTTTCACTTCCTTTTTTTTTTTTTCTTCGCCCTTGGAGATTCTGCTGACTTTTATTCCTGGCTGAGACACTGAACTTCCATCATGAATGCCTTGAACTATACATGCACAACAGCCAATGTAATATATGCAATTCTATTTCTGACAATGTAGTGGAGGGGATTATTTTGTGGAGTGATGGGGTGCTTATTTTCAGCAAAACTGTTTCTAGCAAGGAATCAATAGGAGACCCATTGAGATCTCAAAGCTTTAAGCATTTCTTGTTTTCACTGGACTGCATAGCCAAAAGGGCTGTCTGGATGTAATTCACTTTAAAATGATGACTAATACAACCCAGGTCTTGCTGTCTGCAAGGCAGGCTGCTCCCTTCCACTCACTTCCGCCAGACCCATATGCACTTTCTCAAATGATCCTTTTTCAAAATGTACTGCTGCTTTGAGGTGCAAGTAGTGAGGTCCCAGCAACAATAACCAACCTCTCACCAATCAGTGTCCTGTTGCAGCTGTGCAATGCTCAGACCCCAATGTTTATCTGTTTCATCTCTCCTTTTCTGAATAAAAACGAGCAGTTTTCATAGAGCAAGCAAGAGTCCCAATCTTCAAGAAAGACTATATCGTCACAAGTTTCGAATTTCTGGCTGGTGTACTATGGCTTTTCATAAACATCATAGCTAGAATCCAACAGGCTGAACATGCAATTTAATTCCCACTCCACATGGTTAAAGGGGTCTTCTGACCACCAACAAGCTTCCAGTTGGAGCGGAGCTAAACTACCAAATGGATGGTGTGGCAGAGCACAGGTTGTGCCTGCCACTTTAAGGGACTGAACAGGCTGCAGATCAGCCCACAGGTAGGAGCAGACCCAATCAGGAAAGTCACATGGCATCCAGGAGGCTGCCTGATTGGTGTAGGGCTAGGTAGTCAGGGTATAAGACAGGCACTGAGAGAAAAGCCAGGCAGTTGCAACTGGGGAGCTGAAGGGTGAACATCTCCCCACCAGAGTACAGCTGCTCCCAGAACACCTGGAGGTCAAGGGTAACTATGGGGATGGAGGAGGTTCCTGGTCCTGGGGCATGACCTAAAACTACAGCTTGCTGGGGTTGGATGACGTGGTGGGACTGCCTGTGGCAGGGCAGTCTCCAGGAAATGCCATACCTGTGCCTCCCCAGTGAAAGGCAAGGATCTGACCTCAGCACCCACAACCTGGTGGGTAACCCCGGAGAGGGGACAAGCTAGGGGTCCAGGCATGTCATCAGAGACCCAAGACCCAAAGGGAATAAGGCCCAGGAGACCCAATGGAGGGTGCAAAGTAGTGGCTTCAGTGAGGTGGTGGACTAGAGGCCCCGTAGGGCAGCACAGAGGGGCCCAGGAGGGATCCAGAGAGTAACTATGTGGCCCACAAGTTCAAAGAGTGGAGACAGTGTTTGCAGGGGCCCAAGAAGGTGGACCCATATGGGAGAGAGGGCTAGCTGCTTGAGAATCTACCCAGGGAACCTCAACTGGTCAATGCTGGAGCCAGGACCATGAGGTTCAAAGGGCCAGAGCACCCATCGCAAGAAATGGCCAGAGCTAGAGGCTTGGAGTCCCGACTGGACTAGAGGCAAGGCCAGGGCCTGTGAATCCAAAAGTCCCGGAAGAGGCCACTGCCAAAAGGGAAAGGAGTCCAGGGGGGTTTGCAGCCCTGTGCAAGAGTGAAGGTTAGGCCACCTGAGTAGGAGAGATCCAGGGTAGGGTCCGAATGTTCAGCCTGGAATATAGTAGGGACCAGTGCAGGGCCAGAGCTGTACAGTGATGCCATCTACGAGGCATGGGACAGTACAGAGCCATGTATTAGCCACTGGCATGAGGGCATTAAATGGGCAGCCTCCCTCCTAGGAACAACTACTTCTGAATTGTATCAAAAGCATGGCAGGTGAGTAAGGTGGTCAGACTTCCCTAGACAGGTGGTTGGGCCAATGGGTGGACCAGCTGCAAGACAGCCCCCTGTCACAGATGGTAAACTGTTTAATCTGGCCAACTCCAAGCTAAAACCAAACCCACTCTGACCTCAATCATTGAGCTCCAGTATGCTGATGATGTTGTGCTGTGTCCTCACTCAGAAGCAGATATTCAGGCACTCTCTAACATCTTTACTGAGGCATACAAGAAAATGGGATTGACACTCAACATTCGGAAGATTAAGATCCTCCATCAACAAGCTCTTAATGAGCAGACCCCAGCTCCAATAATTCAGATTCATGGTGAGATTGGAAAACACTGAGTATGTCCCGTACCTCAGAAGCCCTTTCTATCAGAAAGCTGACATCAACAAAGAAATCTAATGTCACCTCAAATGTGCAAGTGCAGCCTTCGGACACCTAAGGAAATGAGTGTTTGAAGACTGTGACATCAAATTTGAAACCAAGCTCATGGTTTATCAAGCAGTCATGATCCTCACCTTACTGTATGTAACTGAGATGTGGACAACTTACAAGGAGACACCTCAAATTGTGAAAGTATCAATATCAATACTGCCTGCAGAGAATCCTTCAAACCCAGGGAGCAGACAGATGCACCCGTTAGTGTCCTCTCACAAGCAAACACCATGAGCATTCAAGTGAAGAACATCCAACAGCCTCACTGGGCTGCACATGTCATCTGGATGCCAAACTCCACTCTATGATTTTCTTCTATGATTTCTATGACTCCTGAAGCAAATTTTATTCTCCCAGATCAGCCAAGGTTTATGCTCAAGAGGAGGGCAGAAAAAGCACTTCAAGGATGTCCTCAAGGCAAAAAAAAATGCAACATGGATATCAACTCATGGGAAACTATCACCCAGAATCACTCCAAATGAAGGAAGGATCTCAGTACTTTGAAACCTTACAACAACAACAACAGGAGATGGAAAAACAGGAGTGGTAGAAACAGTGCATCACATATCGAGCCTAGAGCCACCCCACCCCACCCCACAAATAAACATGTGCCCAAGTTGCAAGAAAGTCTGTTAATCCCAGATAAACTTTGTCAGCTATCTTCGGACCCACAATAAGAATCATGGAAGACAATTAGGGGGAAAATAGATTGCAACGTCAGGAAGATAACAGCAGAAAAATTTCATATTAGAATAGCCTGTGAAAACAGGGAATTATAATGGGAACTATTTTGCAACTGTAACTACAGTAGGCATGACGGAGCACATGTACTTTGTACATTATAATACCCAAGGTCTGTCCCAAGCAGAGATGTCTCACTAAGCAAGTAATATCTATAATATCTGTAGCCAAAGGAGCAAAGTAAACTGAATAACCACCTACCCACGGAAAGCTGGGGTGACTGAGGGAGGCCTTCACCATACAGTATAAACCTCAAACTCATGTTCCTGGATCTGCAGCAACACCTTAATTGCTTTGTCCTTCCCTAACTAATATACATCACCACAACACAGTGTATACACAGCTTCTAGGGCAGCCATGTGAGAAACTTGGTTTCAGGCAGAATTTAAGATACTTATATCGCACTGTGAGGAAAAATAAGCCCATATAATAGAATGTCTTCAGGCGAGGCACTTTTGACTGCTTTTCTAAAGCTGACATCACTGTTACCACAACCCTGTAGCAGAATCAGCAACTATGTTCAGCAATGCCCATTCATTCTGTTTTCCAAATTAGCGATTGGTAAAGTGTCAAGATTGCACAGTAGATCAGGAACTCTTGGCTTGGATGCTGTAACCTCCCCTAAGGATGCCTGGCTGCTAGGATCACCCAGCCCTTCCCATAAAGATCCTGGAATGGGATCATATATTGCAAGCAATTTTAATGGGGTGTCCTGGTATGACTGAGGACTTCTAATAACCACTGCAATAAATGATGAAACAGTAAACAACAGTAAATCCAATGAATGGTAACAGTACTGCAGGAGATGAAGAACTGGAAGAAGGAAATAAAACAAGAAGCAGAACAACACCTCTTCCACCCCACCAAAAAAACAAAAATCAAAGAAAAGCCAACGGGCAGGGGCAGCCAGGAGAGAGCACAGATTTTTTTTTTTTTTTAAACTATCTCTGTTGAGATCTGAGATCTCAAGTCCTCCTGCTGGCTGCATGGGGAATTCTCCAGCAGGAAGTTACCAAAGATGTCACCAGCATCACTCAGGGAAACTGAAGACAATTAAGTCCCAAAACTGTAGCATATCCACAACGAAACTTTGCCTCATTCTAAATCTTTACCCACCCATGGAGAGGTAATAAAACAGCATGGCTTAAGAGTAATAACAAAGATACAGCATGATTAAAGTGAATCCCTCCTCCTGCCACACACACACTATATTTCTGCCTTTTAATTGCATTCTATGAATTCTATAAAGAACTGAAAATATATTTTGTAAGTTATTAGTTCAATTCACTCGCCTGTCTTCATAAAGCATTTTATTCTCATCAGTTTTACAAATATATCCAATAGTCCCATACTACATAAACACCTTCACAAGTAAATACAACTTACAAGCAGGTTTTTTGCTGGAGTCTCAGAGAGCAAATGTGCTATTCACTGGGGACAGAGGGAAGGAGTATATGATACTAAAAAGTTTTTCAGAGGTGGACAGAAGCGGCCAAAAAGAGTTCCTGTAAGGCAATCCTGATGTGGACATGGAGAAGGTCAAATGCAATTGGATGCTTCCCCAAAATGAATAATTCTGCAGCAACTGTCAGAGCTGACACTATTTGGCACCTGAGTTGGCAACCTCAGAAGAGTTGTAAAAAGTTCAGCGAGTCCACTAGCTGATCATCAGACTGGAAACCTGGAAAGCTAGAACTGTGTGCCAAGACCTGCAGAAAACACTAGTGAGATCAGCTTCTCCACCTCTCCAAGACAGTCTTGAAGAGAAGAATGTTCCAGTCTAAAAAAATACTTTAAATACTGACTTTACACTAAACTGTTCATTTGTGCGCTGACCATGAAGATAAATAAATGTGTACAGATACACTGAAAGCAGTAATTTTGTTTAACATATCTTTATTCAAAATTTAATATTATCATATTAGTTTATTTTCTTCTGTTGTAACATAGTAAATGGCTTTGCTTATTTCCTAAATGATTAGTTCTTGGAAAAAAAAAAAAACCTGATGATTTTTGTCAAGATGCAGTTTAAGGAAAATCAATTCCAATTAAAATTCACAAAAATAGAATTGCATAATTGTTTTTACCCAAATCTGCTAGATAAATAAGGGAGAAGAGTGGTTTTTAAATACAAAGCATGTGTTGATAAACTTAACTGGTTTATTAAACATAGCTGGTGAACTGAACTAATTGTTTCTGGTCCCTATATCCTACCACAGGAAGGAGTGTATCCCCTTCCAGATTGGGGGGGGGGCAGCTGGCTGAGGGGAGAGGGGGAGGTCCTGACAGCATGGCCGGCCTGATGTGAAGCTGGTGGCATGGAGAAGTGCTGTGGGGAAGCAGCACGTGGCATGGAGTGGTGAATGGCGGTAGCGGGGGGTGAGGAAGCAGCACGGAGTGGTGAATGGCGAAGTGGTGTGCGGTGGTGAGGCAGAGTGGTGAATGGTGGTGGCAGGGAGCTCTCACGTGGCAGACGGTGCCGCCATTCACCACTCCATGCTGCCGTGCGCCACTTCCCTGCACATACCCCCTGGGGCCATCCCAAGTCCTCCAGGGGTATGCTTATCCCCGGTTGACAACCCCTGTCCTACAAGATTTAAGTAGCAGTAGATCTCAGTTTCTCATACCTCATTTGTACGCACAGATAAGAAGAGGAAAAGCAGGTTTCCTCCTCCATAAACTCTTACGTAATTTCTCAACCGCAAATAAATTAGTTGAAAGAAGCTTAAATGAAGATCAGACTTTCTCTGCATGTATGGAAGAAGTTGGTTTAGCATAATGGTCTCCAACCTTTTTAGGCAGGAGATCACCTCTGGCATTTAAAAGCAACCTGAGGTCTACTGTGTGCCGCTATCACTCCCGCTTTCCCCCCACCTGGCAGGTAAATCTGTGAGGAGGGAAGGGTGGGGGCAGATCGAGGCAGAGAGAAAAACGATATTTGGGAGCGTGCCTCCTGAGTACATAAGTCCCACCCAGCTGCGGCCCCACTCAACTTACCCCTCCTCCTGCTTCTGCAGCACCATCCCCCACTGTGGGGGCCTTGATCTAGCCCCCTTCCCTTTCCTCACCCACGGGCTCACCTGCTGGGCTAGGGCATGTGCATGCATGCACACAAGCACTCAACCCCCTACCCCATCCTCAGATTGACTCCAAGAGGCTCCGAGATCCAACAGTGGATCAAGATCCAATGGTTGGTGACCACTGGTTTAGCACCTTAAACTCCAAAGCCAAGGTAACATCTAGACTTTGGGTTTGTCTCTGTGGGAAGTTAGTATAAAGTTACTGCATGATTTTACAGTGCACTTGCTGATTCATACTATGTTCTTTTGGCATAGTCAGTGGACGTGTCTATATGTTCATTAATGTACAGTAGTTACTGCGCATTTAGTTTAGTACTTGCTTAATGAAGTACTAACTAAATGCACAGTAACTCATGTTACCGTACAGTAGTGCTGGCATACAGTTGTTTTGTGATGCTTACTACACAGTAGCCTAATAATACTACGCAGTAGCATATTAGTAGTGTGACGGGCACAGTACTATGCAGTGTTATTAGGCTACTGCAGAGTAAGTGTCTCATGTAGATGCACCCAGTGTTAGGTAATGTACTACACTTTCAAAGTGGATCAATTAGCCTCACAAAAAGATACTTTTACTGAATATTAATTCTTTAATTTTAATTCTGAATAACACCATCTACGCAGAAATTCAACTAACCTACTCTGAAAGTTAATTCAGACTAAAATTCCTAAGCATTCCTGAATAGACAAGCTTTAAATGTGTCCAGATGGCAAGTTAATACTGAGTAGCTAGCATTATATAAATTCACACAGTGAACCTGCTACGGAGCGTGAATTTATAGTACACTAGCTAGGAAAGCCATTTTATTTAACATAAAAAATTAGTAGGCCAAATCCTTCCTTAAAAGCTTGTGCAATGTTGCCATGATTCTGTTGTAGCCAGTAGTATACTCAAAGGGTCATGTCTCCAAGTTCTAAAACAATTAGTCTGGGGTAATTAAATGGTGGTTCCCCTGCACCTGTAACTTTTACATCTCTTGCATCTGACTCTCTTACCATTTCTCTCCTCCCATGCAAATACACAAAAGCTGTTACCGTAGCTTCCAGTTCCTGAAGTGCAAAGTCTGAAATCTCCCACAAACCACCAGAGAGAACTGTGCAAGTTCTCATGAAGTCAAATGGAACCACTGACACAGAGGAAATGTTGTCGCTACAATATACATCCAAAGATTTATATTTTAAACAGGCAGCAGCTTGTATCAAGAGGGAAAAGACGGATTACAAATAAGTAATTTCCAAGCAGCTAATAACCATTTCCCTACCCTAACCTCCTAGGATGCGTTTCAAGGTTTAAACGTAACAAACACAATGAAAAAAATAGTGGAAACAGCTGGGGTTTATTATAACGCCACTTTGCTAGCCCCAGGCATCACACAAATCCCTGAAGGCCGAGGCTAACCCCTGACCTGCCAAACATGATTAGTGCAGTCAGGCAACTTCTCCATGCTGCACAGCTGCTCCCCCCTCCCTCATCTCTGTCAATAGACATTACAGCTACTACCCTATTGGACCCAATCAAGGACTTGGGTTGCCATGGTCACTGCATGGAGACTGTATGGCTATGCGGATAGAGGAAATGACCATGCAGATGACCTGGGAAGCAGCTGACAGCAAAGTTGGTGGTGATGGTGGAGGGGGTGAGGAGAGAGGAATACACAGACCTTCATAGTGCTGTCAGCCACTTGCCTATACTCCAAAGGCCTCAGGAATAAAAATCATTTCACCCTCTCTCAAGCCCTGCTGGGAACAATCCCTTCATCACCCAAAACTGCCCTTTCATTTCCATCTCCCACTACAAACCCTTCATTCTCCTTTCACAAGCCTCTTCATTTCCACCATCCTCACCTCTTACAAGCCCTCAATTCTCAGCTTCTGGAGTTTCCCCTCTTCTTGTTCCCTTTCTCCATTCTTCTTGTTTGCCCTCTCACAAAAAGCCTCTCATCACTAGTGCCCCTTCCTCACATCTTGCCTGCATCTCCTTGCTTTCTTCTCCAATCAACTTAAACCAACTGTTTCTGTAACATGTCTTCCACTGAGACTGTGTCCTCTCTAGTGTTTTGTGTTTTGGAGGTGCTGCTACCTTGTGACTCAGACTCCCCTCCTCTTCCCCCGCAGATAGAGAGAGTTGGCTGTGGGGTCCAGGAAAGGAAATCAGCAGAGAAGGTAGGGAATGGAATTTAAGGGCCTGTGCATGCAGGAAAGTTAATTGTGATGTAATTCATACTTAAGTAAAGGTAAAAATTTAAAGTGAATTATTGAAACCTAGTTAAGCTCCAGTGAAGATGCTCTTCCTTGGAATTCTAACCTGAATTCAGGCCACTAATTCTAAATAAGAACATCCAGACAGAGATTCAATAGTGTTCAACTGATCCACTTTCAAAGCTAATGTGGATTGATTTTCCTATGTCTTTCTGTGTAGATAAGCCCCCTGGCTGCCATCTCTTGCCAACAACAGTGAGCTGCCCCTGGTGGAAGAGGGTGCTTGCATTATAGCACCCTCTTCCAAATTGTTGTACCCACCTGGTACAATCGAGTAGCTGAGTGCTGCCATACAATACAACTATAGGAACCTGCCTCTCCACCCCCATGCTGCACACTTAACAGCCACCCCAGCAGGATGAAAGCTGAGAATGATGCTAGGTGGCCAAGCACATCCACATTTAGTTGCAATTCCTTTTCTAAATATTACATACGTACACTCCATTTGGAAAAGCCTGTTTCCCCTGAGATACAACTGCACCAACTATTCTAGCAACACTTCATCCACTTCCAAAGCACTGTCATTGCTCTTCAGCTTCTACTCTTTGATTAAAGCATATTGATTAAGCACCTCTTACATCATGGTGGTATGCTACTGGAGTCATATGCTGACTATGGCATTCCGACCAATTTGTCCAGGAAGGTAATTGGGTGGAGTGAATTTTGGAAAATACCTCTAAAGCATATTGCTTTTTAAAAGGTTTATTGCTCCATGCGCCCTTATAAAGGTATTGTATCAGAAGTCATGATCCTTAGCTTTTACTTGTGTGTGTGTTCGTTAAATTCAATTCACTGATCAATTAAAATGTCTTCCTGGAGTTATGCCATGGTAAAAGAAATGTGCATTTAAAGAATAAATGGAATTGATCCTCTGCTGGCATTAAGTAGATTTCTAGAGGGGATATATTTAAATACAACTCCAGCCTCTCTCTGAAGAAGCACCTGGCAATTCTGTTTTGGGATTAAACTGCAACTCCACAAAAACTTTATGAGCTCATGTATTTCCCCCACTCCCTCCTTTAGAAATCTTGTGCGTCGATGTCTCTGAGCAAGGAGTTGCAGAGGAAATTTAGAGACTGGTGCTTGAGAAACAGAGATGGCTAAAGCACTGAACCAGGGAGAAACTGGCAGTATTTTAAGGGTGGGCTCCCTCACCTAAGAATAAGCATGACATTCCCTATAATGTATAATACATTTCATTTCCCCTCAAAAAAAAATCTTTTGTTGTTTCAGGTTTCTCTCTCCTCTGACAACCCCCCCCAACAACAATTTCCTCCCCGCACCGCTCACACCCTAATAGCCTATGCCCCTCACTCTTCTACCTTTTACTGGACACCAGACATGATCATCGCCCACCCACTCTCGAGGCAACTCCTAACTATCAGCTGCACCTCACAGTAGCAGCAGGTAAGTCACCCTGAAGCTTCTCAAGCTATAAGGAACAGGAATTCTCTAGTCATGATTTCCTGGGTGGCTACTTGGAAATAACTTGGCTGTCCTGGTGAGTGAGCCTCATCTGGTCCCCCCTACCTGGGGGAAGGTGAGAGGCAGAAGGGAGAAAGATAGGGTGCTTGCTGGTGTATGGGTGTGGATTAGTACAGGGAATGGGTCTTTCCTAATGAATTTGTGAGACTGGGAAAAAGGGGAGAGGGTGAAATTGTATTAATCATAATGCACTCCCCTGATTAACAGA
This sequence comes from Gavialis gangeticus, assembly GCF_001723915.1. Lineage (NCBI taxonomy): Eukaryota > Metazoa > Chordata > Crocodylia > Gavialidae > Gavialis > Gavialis gangeticus. The sequence goes on along the minus strand of NW_017729024.1, from coordinate 57,154,598 downwards.
AGAACTTTGTTTACTGAAAGTATATTATTTTACATAGGATATGGTTGTTATCTGCTGTAAGCTTAGAACATCTGTGGGTACAAAACACTTTTGTGAATTTACATCCTAATTCATGGTAGTCTTGCACTTGGTACTTTAAGCTACTGTTTATTCCACAACAACTTTCAAGTCTTTCATCGGTCTTGTTTGTCCCAAGTCTCTTTGGGAAAAATCAAAAATGGACTGACTTTTTCCATGTAACCAACAGTTGTTGGTCAGAGAAGCCTTAAGTCGCAAAACTGCCATGAAACAAAGCAATCCAAATGATGCTTGCATTGCTTTAATTTATCAAGAGTTCTGGACCAAATTCATTATTTAAAAAAAAAAAAACCAAAAAAAAACAAAGGCAATGAGGTATTCATAACATCTGAACCTTCCTGGCTGTGGGCAGCACTGGGGAGATTTCTGCTTTTCTAGAGGGAGCTGGCTTCCCAACACTATCAAAAGAATGCACATTTTCAAAGTAACATGGAAATAAAAGGGTTACTGAGGAAAATATGTTGTTCTCCCTCTCAGCAGTTTTTTAATTTCTCTTGTTGAAGGACAGCAATGCTTTTCAAATCTGTGCCATCCAGCTGTTAACAAATTTCACACGACCACTCCCTGTGGGGACCTGCTCATGAGCTCCAACATTTTTATGAAACCACAAATTAAATACGGCTTTAAAAAAAGGATGCAACTCTTGACACATCCCTGGCAGAGGAATTAAATGATGTAATAACATTCTGTGAGAGCTTGAAAAGCCATGGCACCTACAATTTAGCTCTCTTTGCAATTGTAACGGGCAAGTGTGTGAGTGTGTGTGTTTGCACACCCCTTAATCTTGCACTAACACAAATTTAGGAAGGTAGATCATTTCCTCACTCCTTTCCAGGTCCAAATTACAGAAAGAGAGAATGAGAAAATGTTCTTCCTGAAAGCCTGAGAGTAAGTGAAAAAGGCACCAACATTCCTGGGTACATAAAACTAGGGGTGCTCAATCAGGCTAAGTGTGTTCAGTGGAGCCTTAAGTGTCTGGCCCACAGAGCTCCCCATGAACTGGGAAAACTGGCTGCAGGGGAGCAACAAATTCCCAAACCCTGAGTAGCAGGTTGGGGCCATATCATACCCCCTCCCCCCATGCCCGTGGCTGGATGGGGCTGGACCACACATCACCCCCATCCCCACCCCCAGGCTGGTTGGGACTGGGTCATACCCCTGTTCCCCCTGCCCCACTGGGCTAGGCTGGGACTGGCTCAAGCCTCCTTCACCCTGTGGAGCTGGGTTGGAACTGGGCCATAACCCCTCCCCCCCAGAGGTCCAAGTTGTGGCTGGATCACGCCCCTTTCTCCCTAGAGGCTGGGCCATGCCACCTCTTCCCCGCGCCCCCCATGGGGCCAGGTTGGAGCCAGGATGCCCCCTGCCCTGCTCTTTGTGGCCAGATGGGGCCCTGCCACACCAGCCCTGCGCCAGACTGGGACCATCAGCCAGATCCAGCCCACAAACATCTGGCTCATTGGCCAAAAATGCTGAGTACTACTGCGCAACACCTTCAGGTACAACACAAATTCCACATGTTAGTCATGTTAAACATCAACACAAACGGCAAGATCACCACTTGCTTCACTATCCTCTTCCTCCCTATCAGCTGTGGCTTCAAGAGAGACCACACACAGTGCATGCCCCCAAAAGCACTATGTCCAAACTTCTTACTTCCAAATGTTATGCTCGGAATACAGAAGTTTATCCATTATTTTCAGTTCCAATCTGTTTCAGTATGCCTAATTACTGACCTTTTTCTTGGCCTCCTGCACTTTCAGGGCTATGTTTGAGGGTAGCCATGCGAGAGCTAGGTAAGCAGGAAGTATTCCACTCCCCAACCAGCCTCTGGGTATGACGAACTCAAATCTGTTGCTGGCACCCACCATCTGAGCACATAAATCCATGCTCAGTGTTAAGCATGCAGACTGACCTATTGGTGTCCATGCAATTACAGGCACTTGCAATTTCTGACAGTGAGATATGTGCTTATGAGTCCTGCTGGATTGGGCTCAAGATTCTGCAGGATCACGACTTAAGATCTCTTCAGTCTTTCTGGAGGGAGATGAAGAGGGAAGTGTAAGACTGTACTAAGCAGACTGGAGGGTGGGGGTCAAATATGTCTGTGGAGGAGAGGATAATGAGCTGGACCTATGGCTCTGTCCATGTTGCAGAGGCCCAGCACAGCTGTTCAGGACTGAGGATTCCACCCAGATACCCTCAGTGGTTTTCTCACTGAGAAAATCTCTTTGATGTGGACTTCCCTCCTTCCCCAGGGCCTGGCTCAAAATACCACAGCAGATGCCTTTCCTGCATTTACACAGAAAAGTTTCTGGGAAGCACCCACAATTGCAGCTGAGTTCAACGCTATGGAGGCCAATTAGTACCATAATCCATTCTTTGCCCCTGTAACAGTGAATGCGGACTTGATTCTAGCCTCTTCTTCTGACTGTTGCACAGCTCAGAAAATACAAAGAAACCAGAATCCAGTTGTTAATTTTTCTGATCAGTGGCAAATTCTTCTAAGTTAAAGGAAGGGTTTTCTGGTACAAAGGGTCATAGGTATCTCCTATATCCACTGCCTCCATTTACCTGGCATGTGGTGTGAGGGGTGGCATGGGAAAGTGGACCTGAGCCCCACAAGTTCTCAAACTGATAGATGCACAGGACCAGATCCTCTTCCATCCATCAGGCACTTCGGTGGGATTTGGGTTTCTAAGTACAATGCTCTTCCACCCTGCTAGAGTCCATGAAAAAATATTAACAATGTTCCCTTTTGCAGCATACCTTCATCTTGGCCTTAAAAGGTGGAGTCACAAAGAACAGCAAGTAGCACCCACCCACCTTTTGCATTAACAGTTTTTAGGAATCCATTTAGGATAGCTTAGTGTCACTTAGGGCGCTAACAGATATGGAAAACCAACAAACAGACAAACAAAAAACATGCTTTACCGGACAAAGAAGTGCGTTTGCTCAACCTGGCTCTGCAGCATCTGTACAGAACAGGTGCTTCGCAGGGCTTTTTGGCACTTATATAATAGCTGATTCAATCTGTTATTAGATAAAAGCACCAAAAAAGCCCCACTAAAGCACCCAATCTATTGGGTGAGTTGGGTCCAACTAACACGATGCCTCTTCTGGGCACGTGCTAGGCTCGGTGCAGGAGCACACACAGTTTAAAGTACCGTTTGTTGGGGGGGGGAGGGGTTAGGTCTGTAAGCAGCCTAAAAGCCCAGAGCAAGCTGGTGGAAGAAAGTATACCCAAGACT
>NW_017729024.1:57144087-57146272 GCF_001723915.1 Gavialis gangeticus | reverse complement strand
CCTGGCTCTGCAGCATCTGTACAGAACAGGTGCTTCGCAGGGCTTTTTGGCACTTATATAATAGCTGATTCAATCTGTTATTAGATAAAAGCACCAAAAAAGCCCCACTAAAGCACCCAATCTATTGGGTGAGTTGGGTCCAACTAACACGATGCCTCTTCTGGGCACGTGCTAGGCTCGGTGCAGGAGCACACACAGTTTAAAGTACCGTTTGTTGGGGGGGGGAGGGGTTAGGTCTGTAAGCAGCCTAAAAGCCCAGAGCAAGCTGGTGGAAGAAAGTATATCCAAGACTGCTCTAACTCATGTTCTTCATGCTGAGAAAGAGGTAGATGTAAAAATTCCTGTACTGTCTCTCATCCATCTTCCCTCTATGGGCTAAACCAGCCTTGGTGCAGGAAGAGGGAGTGGTCCAGTTGTTTTAGTTACCACACAAAACCCTCTGAATATGTGAGGACAGAAGTAGAGACCATAACCAAGGCAGCAAGAGAAGGTAAGGCCCCAAAATTCTTCCAGCCTTTGCAAAGACTACTGTACCTTACATAACAACAGTACACAAGAGATATAAAGGTAATCATGGCATTCCATCTTATGGACGTGCTGCCTTTCTTTGACTGATGCTATAGTAAGGTACCTCAGAGCCAATTCATCTCAAGTAATCTTCATGGGAACTCAACAGGAAACCTTAGTGGGCATAACAACTGAGGGCATATCTTCCAAGATCATAGAGAAGTAGGGCTGGAATGGACCTCCAGAGGTCATCTAGTCCAATTCCCTGCCAGAGGCAGGATCATCCCCATCCATACTATCCCATCAAAACCTATTGTCCAACTGATTGGTAAAACTACGCATTCAACCCTGACGCAGCCAAAAGACATAACATCCTAACCTACCATAGGTAAGACAGGAAGACCCTGTCCCAAGAGAGATGGACTGTTTTCGGGGGAAAACCAAAAAGAAATCCAGTCTGGGATTTAACTATAAACATCAAAGAGGAAGCATGCCGTGCACAGCCAGTGGCTAATTTAATTTTGCAGCTATTGGAAATGGAGTGGACTTGAGGGGCAGGCAGAGAAAGCAGAGATGGCCATAGAAAAGCTTAAAACCCCATGGGTGTGTCCACACATGCAAGCACATGCGCTTGCTGCAGCTCAAATAGAAGCGGTGCAAATTTGAACAAGGGCTTTTTTGCCTCAGCACATGTGCCTGGACATGCACTTTGTTGTGGAGCAAATTGTGCCACTGGGAGCAAAATAACCCTGCCTGGCTCTTCCTGGATCTGCAGCCAGGGAGAGCTAGAGCCCAGGGCCAGCACCTGTGCTGTCCCCAGCAGTATAAAAAGCTGCCCTGTCCTGGCTCCATCAGTACAAAAAGCTGCCCTGGCAAGTAGCTTAGGGCTACTTGCTCTCAGGAGCTTCTGGGACCCATCCAATTGGTACCTGGGGACACTACCCTTTGTGCCAACTGGACTGCTGAAGCAGCCCTGAGAGTTTCCTGCACCCTTTATCCACTGCAGCAGTCTGGCAGTGGGGGCTGCTGCCTGGCTGTGATCTGCTGTGCACCTGCCAGACCCGGATGGAGACTGCACAGCCAGTAGAAGCACCTGCCCCTCTGGGCCAGCTACCAGTGGGCTGTGGCTTCAGGGATGGCCTTTATGTGGCACTACTGACATTTGTGCCCCTGCCCACCCAGCTGGGCAGCTATCACCCAGAAGATGTTCCCAGTGTGGTGGCCTGCTTTGAACTGTCAAAGCATGTCCTCCAGGCCCCAGTTGGCCAGGAATGTCATCCACCTTCAGCTGGGTCCAAGGTGCCAGCTCTGAGCAGGCAGGGTCCTGCCACTGGGCTCCCTAGCAGGAATTCTGGTGTTCCCTACCAGAAAATTGAAAAATCCTTGATAAAAAAAATCCCAAAGTCACTCTCTAAAATACCCCAAAATCCATGTTCTTCCACAATTAAAACAAAAGACCACTACATATTATATATATATATTACACACACACACACACACATATTACACATATATATATTACACACACATATATACATACATATTACACACACATATACATACATACATACGAGAGAGAGAGAGAGAGACACAGCGATTAGTTGGGCATGTTTTGATATTTGCGTATTGTATCAGATTGATATAGCTACAGTATTAAAACAATTTGGATGCCTAGGAA
>NW_017729024.1:57138440-57139087 GCF_001723915.1 Gavialis gangeticus | reverse complement strand
ATTATGCATTCCAAATTCAGCATTATTTACTATACATTGGAGTATAAAGAGAGAGCATTAGCAGATGCTCATTTTCATACAGTAAAATATCAGAGACCCTGAAATCACAAGGCCAAAATATAATTGAAGAGCCATAATACAAGTGCCCAGTCTCCCATATTCATTCTCTTTCTCTCTCTCTCTCCTTTCTCCCTCCCCGTCCCTGACCCCACAGGTGTCCTAGGCATCAACAGTGTTTCTCTGCCTGGCCCCATCCCCTGCTTGCACCCCCAGCCCCCTGATGGCTGCCTCTGCAACGCCAGGCACCGGCACTTTAAAGAAAAAAAAGGAAAAAAATAAAGCCTCTACTCACTGTAGAAGCAGGCACTGGGGGGGCTCTGGGGCCTCCTGGCAGAGCCCTACCAGGCAGCACAGGGCAGCAGGTGGCAGCAGGGCCCCAGCTGAGGCTGCTGGGGCTGTCACCCAGCCCCGCTGTACAGGCAGGGACACAGTAACCCAGACAGCAGCTAGAACTGCCGGTAAGTGCTGGGGGGATGGGGGGCCAGGCAGGGCAGGAAAGGCCTTGGGGGGCAGGCGGGGCATGGAGCCCGGTGAGAAGGGATTGGGGCAGGGAACGTGTGTGTGTGTGTGTGTGTGTGTGTGTGTGT
>NW_017729024.1:57135947-57138429 GCF_001723915.1 Gavialis gangeticus | reverse complement strand
CTGGAGCCCTGCTGCGTGGGCAGGCAGCATGCTTCAGCACCAGGGCAAGGGCAAACCAGAGCATCTTTATGGAGGCCGCAGCCTCCGGTTGCCTTAGGGCACGGTCTGGGACTGTGTCCTGCCCCGCTTTTTTTAGCTCCATTTTTTTTTGACCCCTGGATATTTCATTCCTAAACCTTTTCCCGTTCCTGCACATGCCTCTTGCAGCATCTCAAAGGGGCGTGAGACACTGCAAAAGGCACATGCCGGCTCGTCTGGATGCACCCCATGTAGGGATTCTTCTACCTCTTAGCTGAGTTCCTAAATAGCCCATATTTCCTCTGAAAGCCTGGCTTACCTATTTTTTTCCTATTTAAATGGAGTTAGCCCTCAAGGGTAGAAAAGCAGGAAAAGAAATCAACCACAACAATGGGATATTTGTTTCAATGTGTTTATGAGAAAGGGGCTAGGCCAGACTAGGCCTTTTGGTAATGAAAACGATAATCTCCCTCTATTTCAAAGGCAGCAATGAGGATTACATTCTATTTCAAATTAAAGTTTGTTCTTGCCAGCCCAATTTCAGGGTAAAATGCCTGCAGCAGCTAAGGAGCATTTCACTGAGCCAAGACTGGCTGACTGGGCACACAGGCAGCTGAAACCTGCCCAAGATGGTGGTAATCCATTCGCTGTGATGTGTTATTTCAAGGGAGTGTATCCCAGATCAGCCCCCTTAAGGGTCACTTGTAATGGAGGCATTCCACATGTGGTTCTCCCCTATCCATGCATGGAGGATGGGGAGAAACTCAGCTCTCTTCCTCTTGTACCCACAGAGGGAACTCAGCTCGTCTGGGATCTGCAGGGGAAGGAGAAGTGGCAGAAAGCATTGTAGGGTGGCAATTTGGAACCAGAACTGGTTGGAAGATACAGTCTCTGTATGGATGTCCCTGACTTTCTGCAAGGCCTGTAGGATAAGTTTGTTCCCCTGGGGATCCCATGGCTTGGGGAGGGCCCCATGTACACAGCCTAGCAAACCCTGACTGTGCACAGCAAGGGATCATTGAGCATACTGCATACCACTTACATGGGTTTAACCAAGGGAGGGGACAGTCTCACATACTATTATCAGTAAGAATGAGATTTAGCAAGAATAAAAAAAATAACATAAAAGGAAGGAAAAATGCTGAGCCATCACAATATGGGGTTTTTAAATTCTGTTTTACCAGCTGCATCTTAGATTCTTAAACCCAAAATAATTTTCCAGTATCTGTACGTTCCCCTGCATCTTGGGCAAGGAAGCTCAGATGGGCATTTCAGTCTGGTCGATCAGTTTGACTCAGTTTTTCCTCCATCAGCACAATGCTCCAGTGCTTGCACCAACTTCTTTTTAACATTTCTATTGCTTTCTCAGGCATGTCAGATGCAATACACTTAGAACATAATTCTTAAAACACAATGTATTTATGGGGCTGCAGTCCTGGGATCCACTGAATTAAATTTGGCAATATACATGATCAGTACAACTTGCATTACAAGCCAGATAACCTCACCAATAAGTTCTGCATAAACTCCACTGCTCCTAGCCGAGCTAGAATATGCCTTTAAAAATAAAAAAAATAGAGACATCCAGTCTTGATTTGCAGCCTTCAAGTGATAGTGAACCTACAGCTTCATTTGGTGAATGCCAAACTCCCTTCACATTAAAAATCTGTTACTTATTTTTTGTTTGTCACTTCTAGTCCTTTGAACTTGCCTCAGTGGAGTGTCTTACCTATGGTACACTGCCAATCTACCCTTTACAAGTGTAGGCAAAAGAAACATTCATATTTTCCTGTTCAGTTCCAACTACGCTAGCTCATTTTTACAGAAAAGGTCCAGACTTGTATATTGTGGTTGACCTGCCCGGTGCGATGAGCAGCCACTTGTAGGTGGCCGAGTGGGTGGAAGGCAGCCGGGAGCTGGAGCCACATGTGGGCTGCCCAGCTGCAGCTTCCCCCTGCCTGGCTGGGCATCTGCCTGGCGTGCATTCCCACAGCTTCCCTGCACTACCTGCTCCCTGGAGCTGTGCAGCAGGGGCAGGAGGAGAAGGAGAAGCCATTAGAGGCAGAACAAGTTGAGCAATATGTGGGCTGCTATAGCAACACTGGAAGCAGCCCCACCGAGAGGCTATGCACACGGGCCACAGCTGGGGAGGTGCTGTATGGCAGGCACAGGGTGGGTGCAGGTGGGAGCAGGCAGGGCCAGGGCCAGATTAATGCACAAGCAAACTAGGCACATGCCTAGTGTCAAAGTGAAGAAGGGGTCTAGTTGTGCTTATCTATACTAACTAGCGAATTGCCCATCAAGAATAACAGGGGGGAGCGCCGCCATCCATCACCCTGCACCGCCAGCGCCTCCCAGGAGCAGGGGAAAGCTTGCACATGGCGGTCACTGTCACCACCCACCGCCCTCCACTGCTGCCACTCTGCATCCAGCCATGCAGCACTGCCCTTCCCCCCGCTCCATG
>NW_017729024.1:57119846-57130947 GCF_001723915.1 Gavialis gangeticus | reverse complement strand
ATCACCCTGCACCGCCAGCGCCTCCCAGGAGCAGGGGAAAGCTTGCACATGGCGGTCACTGTCACCACCCACCGCCCTCCACTGCTGCCACTCTGCATCCAGCCATGCAGCACTGCCCTTCCCCCCGCTCCATGTCCGGCCCCGCACCACCCCTCATCCCCCCGCTCCAAGTCCAGCCACATGCCACACCCCCCTGCTCCTTGCTTGGCCCTGTGCCTCCCAGGAGCAGGTTGTTTCAGTAAGCATTGTGATTGGCTGCCAAGACAACCAGAGTGCTCCAAGAGTGGTACTAACAGACATACAAACAGACAGACAGATTAAGCCCATATATATCCAATAATAGGCTTAGTCTGTGTGCCCGGAGCACTCTGTCTCAGCAGCCAATCATAACACTTACTGAAACAACCAATCAGAATGCCCGAGACAGACAGCATGTTATTATTATAGATCCTGAAGCATTTCAAACAGATATGGAGGCAAATCAGAGCTACAATGAAGCACCAGGCCCCGTCACAGGGTGGGCAGGCTCTGCCAAAGGGGAGGGAAAAAACAGTGTAGTTAGAAACCTGATCCTTTTTTTCCCACCTCCTCAAGCCTGCCTGCCTCTCCTCTGGCCAGGCAGTGAGCTGCTGGGGGTGGCCCTGAGCTGCAGGGGATCCCGGTGCTTCTGTCTGCAGCGGTGCCCACCCAGGACTGCCTGGGTGGGGTGCGAGCAGGTGGTTGCTGCCCGGGAGGCACCACCACTGTGGAGGGAAGCATGGGGGTCCCCCTCAGTTCAGGGGCTGTGTGACCCACAAACAGGTTGCTCCCTGGCTGTGAAAGATCAGGCCCATCTCCACACCCGAGCAGGGTGCTAGCTGTACGGGTGCAGCCCCAGCTTGCAGGCAGCACCCGCCAGATTCAATGGTGCATAGGGCACTGGGACCCCGGGTGTACTCAGGGAAGTTCAGGCTTGGTGGCCTTCCAGTGCCCTGTGCACCATCCCTGCCACCTTCCCACCACCTGGGACTGCCTGGGAATGGGCTGGCTTCCCCAGTAAGGCAGCAGGAGTGTGGCTGGGTGTGCTGGCAGCCAGAGAAGGTGGCAGGGATGGTGCATGGGGCACTGGAAGCCCACCAAGCCTGAGCTGCCCTGAGCACACCCGGGCTTCCAGTGCCCCATGCACTGTCCCCATCACCTTCTCCAGATAGGGCCCTTGGACATGTGAGGAATATCGCTGTAATTTGTTACATAGAAAACTAAAATACAAGGGATATGTTTCAGTTTGCTATGTAAAAAAGAAGTTGCCCAAATCAAAATACACCACCTAACATGTACACTGTTACGAAATTTAATCGTAACATTCTGCTTGAACGTGTACATGGTTATACAAATAGTTAAAAAGGGCAATTAAACCACTAAAAGGGGCAATTTCCTCACATGTATAGGGGCCCTCTTATTCTATGACTATAAACAAGTCACAAGGTCAGACTTCTTACAAAATACGTATTTATATTCCTAAGCCTGTTTACACACGGACAGCTTTATGCAGCCTTTTTGAGGGTGAGAAGTTTTGATTCCATTAAAGTATTTGGTCAAAGGATAACTAAAAATCCTGTATTTAATTAAATACTTTTGCAATAAAAATTTAGTTGCAAATGTTTTTCGAGTTTCAGCTAGTTTTACATATTATAATTATTGAGTGAAAAATGTAGGGGCCCACAAGTTTGTTTGCCTACAATCCACTAAAGGGTTAATCCAGCCCTGGGCAGGGCTCAACCCCATGCAGCAATGCCAGATACAATCAACTAGTGGCTGCCCACCCACAGGCTGGATTCAATTTGTTTGTAGGCTAGATATGGCCCATGGGCCATATTTTGCCCACCCCTGCGTTAAATGGACAATAAAAGAAAGTGATACACTGGTGATGAGTGAAAATTGTTGCCATAGGAAGAAAATAAAAAGGCTGCTGAACAGGACTTGACCTAAAAGTCTTAGATATGATGTCTAGAGCCATATACATTCTTACAGATTCCCTTTACTGACAGAAGTGAAAGGAACAACCAGCTCCAGGAACAGGGGCAAGAGTTAACTCCAGGATCAAAAACTTCACTTCTTTTATTTCTTCCCACAGTGACCTAGGTATATAGCAGGTCCTTTTTAGGGCCAAATTCTACAGCTATCATTTAGTCTTCATTTAGACAAGGTCACCACTGAAGTTGGTGGAAACTAAGATAAGCTTTTTTGGCCCCAAATGAGCAAGCCACCTTATGGTGTGTCTATTTTCCCAGTAATCTGACACGGTAACAAATATTACACAAGTCTCAATGACATCAGAAGAAGTCTATGTACCAAATTATTCAAAGAAAGAAGAGGTCACTATCCAGTAGGATCCATAAGTTAAAAGTACTGGACAAAAACAAATGTTAAAGATGGTGGGGAACCAAAGAAGTTCCCAATTAATTTTCATTAAATCATTTAAATATTTTCACAGCATTCTCTAACTGGTTTCCTCCATGAGCAGAAATCAAGCAGATCAAGAGACCAGAACAGAAACAAAAAATGGGAATTAGGAAAAGGACAGCATGTTCATGAATATCCCTCTGACCTCATACTGAACCTGTTTCATATTCATCACACACAAAATCAGATTAGAATACATGCCAAACCTGTGTTCTCCTTTAAGCTGCTTTTCCAGTTCACCTGTGCACATGGCTATGACTCCATTTACGTTCCTAACTCTTAGCAAGCTGCTTTCAAAGCTGCCATTCTTGCAGTGTTCTCTAATATGCTAAGACACTCATAAAATACAAATAAAGTCAAAGTCCTGAAAAATCCCAATAAAACATGCCCTCTCTCCCACACAGCTAACTCTACAGCTCAACAGCTGTCTGGAGTAGGCAGCTGCCTGCCTGTTGGAGCTGTGAAATGAAAGGTTTGGGATGTTTTGGCAATACAGTCAGGGCCAAATGCTGAAGTCCTTCTCCAAGCAAGCCCCCCCTTGATCCCCAAACAAGACTTGCCTGAGAAAGAGCTGCATGCTTGATCCCCAAGTGACTCCAGACCTACACAATCTTATAGCAATTTCTGTAACGCACTGTTATCAGTCACTTTCATTACTCTTCACACTGAACTGCAAGGGGTAAGGGGAAGAGAGGAAACACAATGAATCTAACTCAAGCCACAGGACATAGGGCTGACAACTGATTCAATTACCAGGCAGATACCAGGGAGAAAGGAACATGTATTAGCCCACATTAAAATAACCCTGACCTACAAGCATTAAGTCTCCTGGATGTTTTCCAGCATCCCTGACTCACGTGGTCTTGGGGATTTGGGCAAAATTAGCCAGCATTTACGGTGGGGTGGTAAAAGAGGTGGATAAGTAATGTACAGCATGACAGGCAGAGCCATTTAGCAACAGGGCTGACTGAGATACTTGTCTTCCTCCCCCACACCCCAAATCATCATTATTTTTCAGAAGCTAGTGGTTCAGGATTTATTCCTTGCCCCCCTCACAACACAGTAACAGACTCATACTCCGGCTAGCCTTCTGATTATTTTGCTAGGGCGTGAATGAAGGAGCTGAGAGCAAAACAGAAGCAAGTTGGGGTTTAGCAAGCAATGCTCTCAGAGTACCCTCTAGTGGCCATCAAGGGTGCCACGGGCGCAGCCAACTTGGACCTGAAGGATGAAGGATACTGGCTGGAAAGGGGGAAAATGGCACCCAAAGACCCTCACTCGGCCCAGGCTTCATCTCAAACTAATAAATCAGCATATAAATAGTTTCTACAGTGAGATTTCATAGTCCTCATGGTAAATACTGATGAAGGATAGCAAGAGAGGGGACAGCTGATGTTTTAAAACAGAGTAAAATTGTACAGTACTTCCAAGTGCTATATCCCTTAAAAGAAGGAATGCACATCCTCTCTGCTCACCTGACATAAAACCTGTTTATAATTCACAGACATCAATACTGCAAGTCCATTCTGCCTTCAAAGAGCATTTTGGAATGTCTTTGTGTACCACTGTCAGACAAGGAACTGTTGAGAACACTTCAGGCCAGTCTAAATATTGCCAATGTCCTCTGTGCTTTTGCACTTGACCAATACAACTCCTTTTCTGTCAGTATGATTGTTCAATGAAGAGTGACTTTCCCCTAGCAGACTGTTATTTCAGTGTTCTGATAGCACACTAATTTCAAAGAAATATTAAAATATTATGTAGCTACATCATAGCAGGGATCCAGAATGACTGTCACTGCTGCAGAAAGCCAAGATTATATTCTATTTGAACTGTGTCCCTATTACTCCTCAGTTGCAGTCCTTATAGGATACTCTTTAAACCTATTTAGTTCGGTGTATATATTCTCAGGCTGAAACAAACTAATTCAGAGCTGTCCACAATCACTCCTGAACAGGAATGATTATGGGTTAACTGAACCACTAAGTGCATTCGTGGTTCTTCTGTAGCTTGAATGACTCGCACAAAATATTGACACTTGGTTTGTTTTCTTGTATCACAACGGAACATGATAAACTATCAGTACTGTTAAAGCCCATTCACTCTTGTTACTTTTGGAATGTTAACAAAACACTGATTTGGTAAGAATTCATAGCCCTTCCAGAACTTTTGACACTTTGAAACATGATTGTTCTTCACTGTTTTGCTCTCAGTTGCAAGCACCTGCCTCAAAATACTATCAAGACACTGAGGGGTAGACTTAAATGAACATATACACACTTAGGACTAGGTGTTCGTATGACCAGCATGCTTCAAAGGATAGTCAGGACTTTTAGGAGAATGCAGTTCTTACTTAGGACCCCAGAAAAGGGTCCAGTTCCCCAAGGAGCTTCGCAGCTCTCATAATGACATTTGTGGCTGGAGCTCAGCATCCATCGTGCTCCTTTGAAAATCTGACTGCTTTAATGTTGCTGCTTCGCAGGATAGCAGGTTGACACGGGATGCAGGTGCTGAATTCTTAAGAAAAACCATCCCCTGTATACCCAGTTTTTATTCTACTTGTTGGGAGGTTTCAGATTATATCACGTGAGTTTATGTTTTCTTTAATTAGTGCCTTTGCAGCAGTGCCAGCAGGGACAGCCATGGATATAAGGAGACAAACTTAGGTTGAAGTGTTAGCTCACAAGCTTTGCCAGGGATTAATGTTTTAAAATCCTCACATAGCTAAGCAAATCTCAGCATTTTTACACCAGAGATAAAAATATGTTCAGCCTTCTCTCGCTATCAATATTTGCACAAAGTTCAGAACAGTTTCTTGACCTATTTCAGGGGGGAATACCCTTCTATTCACATCCAGTATTTACTTGGTAATAGTCCTCTAGCTATACTAGCATGTCCTTATGAATTTATTTGCATTCCAGTGGCTATGGTGGAGTAGCTCTTCCACTGTTAAGTCAAAAGCAACTAAATATTGGCTAATCTCACATATTCACACAACATGAGTAAACTCAAATGCTTTTTTGAATATTCAGTCTCAAAAACTGTATGGCATGTTTAGAATCATTCATGAGACCCAAGCATGGGAAGGTAGTTTTCCTTTAAAAAAAAAAACAAAAAACAAAAAACAAACAAACCCTGAGCAATCATATTGAAATTACAAATATTTTTGGCAAGAAACAACTACATAAAATCACTAATTGCTTTGAAAGCAGATTTTCTCCTAAAACTGGTTAACTTTACTTTAAAACACGGCTTTGAGGATCATGTCAATTCACAGATTCTGCTTTCTTAGTCTTTCATCAAAAGGAAAATCTTGCCCTGTCTTTTGCTCACTCCTCGTGAGTGTTAAGCCATTAATTTTAACTTAAGAAACCTCAAACTGACCTTTCCCATCAATAATCTGGCCCTGCCTTTCTCCATAGATGCGATTACCACCACCTCGTCCCTATCACTACAACACATAACCTGGGTGAAGCTAAAGGTGATACCCAGGCCCTGAGCACAGACAGCCCAGAAGAACATTTTGCTGCTTCTCCTTATATATAATGTCTAAGATCTGCTAATTCCTCTCAGTCCACACTGATACAATTTGCACCCAGGCCATAATCATCTCAGTGCTTCAAATACAGTCACCTTTCCTTTCTATCCTCCCATTCAGCCTATTCAAAATGCTTCCACTAAGGTCATTTCCCAGGCTGACAGTTACTTCCATCTCTCACATGCACCCACGTACAATTCTACCCCTAGCATTACACTGGCCTCTGCTCTGCCCCGATGCCAATCTTCAGCTTCCTTTAATCAAGCATTTGCCACATTTCTCCCTCCCACCTCTTGGGCCCTGTAGGAGCCCCTGTTAATACTCACAAAGCCATTCCCTTATCCTTGAACAAATACCTCCTTAACCTCCTCTTAATTAGGGCTACCAGCAACATACTCAAATGTGGCTCGGCAGCTGATGCCCCATTTCCTTGGCTTATTTTACCAAACACAACTGTTTCACGACCACTTCCTCCAACTCTCTTTCCACTTGCACCCTCTCATGTGCTAACTACAAGGTTTCGGTGGAAAAGGGCTTTTACAACCCTTGACCATGGAGCTTCTGCAACATGAATATTATCACCACCACTTATTCAGAGTGACACCCATGGTGACTTCTTGAGGAAGCATTTGAATTGAACATACAGCTGAAAAGTCAGTTTTCAGGCATTAGAACCCAGAGGCTGAACCTTGTACCAGCAGTGTGTACTTTCACATTGGTTGCTCTGGGGTACTACCCTGGTGTCCCAAGATGCCCGCCAAGAGAACTATTCAGCCTGTTTACAAACTTAGTTAGCATAGCAGGTCAATGAGGTCATTTGGAGAGAAGCTGTCAGCTTCCATCCATTTGTAATACTTAGCTCCTCAGTTTTTCCACCACCTGTACTTATAAGTGCCTGATGTGCCCGGCCAAATGAAGAAGCAATAGCTCTGGAGTTAAGACAAGCCAAATAAAACCAATTTGTTCATGACTAATTTCAAGGGAGGAAAACAAAAAATGTTTCTTTAGACAATTTTAGTGATGAAGAAATAGCAACAGACAATTGCCACAACTACAGGTTATAATATTGTTGCTTTGCTCCAATTCCATGCTTTGCAATGAAAAGCAACGGAAGAGTGATTCTCAACCAGGGTGCTGCGCGATCCCTTTAAGGGCTGCAGGGTCCTGCTCAAGATTAGCACTGTTAGGAGTGCAAACCCAAAGAGAATTCAAAGAGGAATCCACAGTGTCAAAAACTTTCTGACCTGTTGTGGTCTTTCCAAGTTTTTTGCAACAGATGAATTGCTCTTTTTTTTTTTAATCTAACCCCTCTCCTCCCACCCACTCCCAAACTAGTGAAAACTGAGAGCTGGCATTTTCTGAGGGGCGTCTTGAGCCTGATGAGGTTGAGAACCATTGCATGAGAAGCTTTCTTTATGCTGCCATTGAGTAGAAAGGTATAGCAAGCCAAGTCTATTCTGAAACCATTTTTTTCATGCTTTGATTGTTGTTTCCCTTCTTTGACAGATATACTGTAGTTATCCAGAGTTACTATACAGGAAGATTAGGTTAAAAAGAAAGCCTGCCTGTATAACTTTAAATGATAAAGCTGACCCTGAAGCAAATGACAAGTGACAAACTAAACAATACTTCCAGACCTGAGACTGAAAGTCTACGTGAATTTCTCTGACAACAAAAACACAGCACACTAGCCTGAGAGAAGCTAGAATAGGAAAAAAAAAAATCACAACACTAAACAAAAACAAAGTATCTGTTAAGTTCTTCTCTAGTGGTACAGAGACTTTAAAAATGACGACTTAGCGTAACTGCCACATTTGATGCTATAGAAACCAACTAGGCAGATACAAATTACTGACAAAGGAGAAAGCCAAAAACAAGAATGGCAACTTACTGGTTCTTTTAAGTTTAACATA
The DNA here is from genome assembly GCF_001723915.1 of Gavialis gangeticus. Lineage (NCBI taxonomy): Eukaryota > Metazoa > Chordata > Crocodylia > Gavialidae > Gavialis > Gavialis gangeticus. Next base: position 57,123,054 of record NW_017729024.1, on the reverse strand, counting down.
GCAGACAACCAAAAATAAATAAATAAATAAAATTGCTCCAGCACCCACACAGATATGTCAGTTCTCCAACTGACGCATCATGCACGCAACATTACAGCCGCTTCATTTCTTGCTGTACAACTACATTACTAGTGAAATCACAGCTCCAGCCACTGACTTTAATGGGGCAGGATTTCAAACAGATTTTGGTGTTAGTCTATACCTACAAATCATCTGTAAATCCATATTCCATATCAAGATAGTAAAAGCCTACTGTATAAAGTTGGTATCTGCTAATGCGCTCTACGTTTATTTTTTTTCTGATCTTTCCATTTTAGAATAGCCATATTATTGTCTCACAATGCTCTTTGGTTTGATCTTCAGTGTTATTTAACTCCACAAAAAAAGAAAAGGAAAGTTCTTAAACAGGTTAAACTGGCCTAACAAACGGCAGATAACCAGTTTGAAAGCATTCGGCTGGCAATACCATAGAGGTATCTTGTGCTCTATTGAAAGCTTATTTTGTGCATTTAAATCCCAATCTTACAAACTTCCAGGCAGGACAATAACTTTACACACACAATTTGTCCTATCCTGTACATCTGTGTTCAAAAGATCTGGAATCTAATTTCATAAGGCAAAGTACTGCTCAGTCCTGGTCAACACTACGAACTCATGCCAGAACAGTATTATAATGTCACTTATGGCTGTGATATTTTTATGACATCTTTACATCAGCAAAATCTCCACTATAGATGAAGTTAGACAGGCAAAAAAAAGCACCTACTTCTGTAGGTACAGCTTATTTCATTCAGGGAATGAGGTAATTCAGCAGAAGTTCTCTTTAGCTAGTATAAACTGTGTCTAAACTCAGGCAGTTTGTCAATCCCAGTATAGTAAAGCAAGCAAACCCTTTGTAGTATGAACAAGGCCTTAACAGCAGCCAGCTGAAGCTGAACCCCATGAAGACAAAAGTGAGGCTGGAAGGAAGAAGCATCTCCAGTAATTCACCTCTGTACTGGGGCTGTTATCGGGTCTTAAATGCATATAGACACCATGATATCCCCAATGGCAAAGAAGGTGTGCTTCCATTTGCAGGCGGCCAGAAGGCTATGCCCTGCCAGACTGAATCTGGACATGGCAAGAGACTCCTGCAGGTAGACTTCCAGGCTTAACTCCTGCAGGTCCCTACACCTGGTTCAGAGCACTACCCACACACATTCTGCAAACACATCATTTCCATTTGCTACTCCCTGTACCCAGCTCCCAGTTAAACACAAAGCTTAATTCAAGGTTGTTACTTATCAAGGAACTGACTCTGGCCATCTGAGAGCCCATCTCTCCTCGCTATGATAACCTAATGGGACAGCTTTGCTCTACTGGATAAACTAAACTGTTAAAACACTGGGCAAGAGTGGTGTCCGCAGGGGTCAGAACCTCAATGATGCAGGGCCACTGGGGCGGTGGAACTCACTGTCAGATCCTGCACCATTGCATTCAGCGCCCTGCAGACAGTCAGTTGCACATATATTCCCCATAAAACCCCTTGCCAACACAGCACTGCCCTCATGCTTGGTATAATTTACTACTAACCCCCTTCCCATCCCCCTACCCCCTTTGATGGTTACTTAAAACTTGTTCTTGCCAGCGGTCCAGGGAGATATTATTGTGTTTACTTTTTGTGGAAGGCAGACAGACTGTGGAGATTAGCAACTTTGTAAAAACCCCAATAGATGGGAAGATAGATAATAGAAAAGGCCAAAGGAACTTTTGTATCCAGTTCTGCATAGCAAGGGAAGTCTCTCCTGACATACCTAAAATGTTCATTCACCCTCATTATCAAGCACAAACTGTGCAATCTGTCTCTCACTGAGCCACACAGTGAAAGAATATATATGACGGTGCTCTTAGGTATAAAAGTTTTATTGGCATGATACTGGGAGAGCTGCCATTCTTAAATTATACAGGTCTTCCCCAATGGCTGTTTATTAAACCTTTATAACCACAGAGTAGTCATCCATTGGTCACGCCACATTAAAAGAAAAATTAATTTAGATGTTTTTAGAGAGTTTAACTTTTTTATTGGCGCTATTTTTCCTAGGCTGCTTCCTTTAAAGCAAGGCACCTAAAGTAGTAATATACTGTTGCAGAGCTAGAAGTTAAAAGAAAAAAAAAATCCTTGAATGAATGGAGCCTTATCCTCAGTTGCCCTATGTGTCTCTGAGGGCAAAGGAAGTGTGAAATGGGATTAAGTGGCCAAAGTGGAATGACACTTTTTACATTCACTCCACATGGGACTCAAGGATCACAGAGGACTTGGGGCAACAGGGGAATCAGATCCTACAGTCGTATTTTTTTATATTTGTGTTACAATTGTAGTAGATGCCACAACGGAAGTCAAAACTCCATTGTACATGAGAGTCCCTGTCGCAAACAATCGTGTGTGTGTGTGTGTGTGTGTCTATATAGACACGCACACACACACAAACCTACGTGCACATCTGCTCATGCTCTCTTTTTATATAGCTATAGATATATATCTATATCTAAATAATAACACACATACATGCATGCGTGGAAAGAGAGGGAGCTGTATAGAAGAACTACATTTATCCTGTACCTAGGGAGAGGGGCTTTTGGATCTAATGTAAAGGGCTTTAGGGCTAGGGTGGCCATCATAGAGGACAGTCTGGTTGTCCTCTACTGATATGAAACCAGACGTCTTTACGTCCTCTATTTTTTCTCTTGAAGAGAAAAAATAGAGGACATAAAAGGTGGTGTCACAGAGGACAGTCCAGTTGTTCTCTATCGACACAAAACTGTACGCCTTTATGTCCTCTGCTTTTCTCTTGAATAGAAAAATGAAGAAGGACATGGAGACGTTGGGTTTGGTGTCAATAGAGGACAGAGTAGCAGAAAACTGGACTGTCCCCTATGATGGCCACCCTACTGAGGGCATGGGCCATGTCTTCCCAATTGGTGATACCGGTCCCCAATCTCGAGTGGGACAGTTGGGCCACGACACAACAAACCAGTGAACCAGGGCATTACTGTCTGCTGAGGGCCGCAATCCCCAGGGCTCGGCCCCTGCCCCTGCACCTGCGTGGGGAGCCGGGCCGTGGGAAGGGCCCGACGTGGCAGGGCTCCTGCCGCTCGCCCTCTCCTCCAGGGCCGCCGGCTCCGCGCGGGGGCTGCCAGGGCAGGTCGGCCACGGCGAGGAGGCACCCGG
>NW_017729024.1:57114594-57114846 GCF_001723915.1 Gavialis gangeticus | reverse complement strand
GCCCGCTGGTCCCCGACCGCGGCACTCACCTGAGCCAGGTCCGGCGGCGTCCGGGACTCTGCGGCCACCCCCGGCCCCCTTCTTGCCCCGCCGGCCCCGGCCGTCCTTCTTCTCAGACATGCCTCCTCTCGGGAGTTACTGGAAGTTTGGGCAGCTCCTCCGCGCTGCTCTGCCGGGCGGCGTCGGCGGCTGCTGCTAAGTTTTGTGTGTGTGTGTTTTTTGTTTTTTTTTAACCCCCGCTTCTTGCTAATG
>NW_017729024.1:57102900-57114241 GCF_001723915.1 Gavialis gangeticus | reverse complement strand
CAGGGGGCGCCGGCCTGCGCCGCGCCCGCCGCGGGCACCGACCCCCCCTCCCCTTCTCAGTCCCTGAGCAGCCAGGGATGGATGTCCACGGGCTTTGGAGGAGCCTGAGGGGCTGCGAGACCCTCGCCTGGAAACGAAGTGCCTGACTCCCCGGCCCCGGCATCACAGCTGGTCCTTCTAGAGGCCTTAAAGGACTCCTTTCAGCAGCCTTCTAGGCTTCCTGTCATGGGCCACCAGTGCCACCTTTGGCTGCAGGTGCCCCCTTGACTGTCTCACCAACCGGCCAGTACTCGCAGGGCGGGCATCAGCACTCCTGCCTGCCCCCCCTGCCTGTCACCTAAGCCAGTCAGGGGGTGCACCCATGCTTCCAGGGGGTCCCACATGTGTACCCCCCGCACATCCCCACAGCTTCACATTAACTGGCTTCCTTCCCCATCATCGCAGCTTTTCCTTGAGGGAAATCCAGCAGAGAGGATCAGCACATCCTGCAATTCTAGCATCCAGGATTTTAAGAAACCGGTGGTTTTCAAACTCAGCTTTTTACCTCAGGTGGCCATCGTAGAGGGCATTCTGGTTTTCTGCTGCTCTGTCTTCTGTTGATACAAAACCTGCTGCCTTTATGTCCCCTGTTCATTGGGGACACATAGGGGGTGCGCAGGCACACATGCACCCCCTGGAAGTGCCAGCTGCAAAACCCAAAGTTTCAGGTTGCGGGCTTGCCAATCAGCCACTGGGGGACCCTCCTCCCCCAGTCTGTGATCTGGTGCCCCCCAGACTTGGGAGACACCAGTCACCCATGCCTCTATTTTTCTCTTCAAGAGAAAAATAGAGGACAAAAGCATCCCATTTTGTATCAATAAAGGACAGAGGACAATTAGACTGTCCTCTATAATGGCCATCCTATCTTTACCTCTTGTTTCTTTTCTAGCTGACCAAGCCAAAAAAGGCCCCTGGCTTGACCTGCTTTTCATAAGCATTGCCTCTTCAAAGAAAAGGCAGGTGAGGCACTGACCCTGCTCACTGATAAAGAGGCATAAAGTTACTCCTGCCTCTTTGTGTGTGGCACGCTGGCACTCTGAGGATGCAGGCCTGCAAAATGTTCTTTAACAGTGGGTCCTTGCCCCCGTGTGAAGTCCTGTTAGTGATGGCTGATACATGTGCAGTGTGTGTATCTATATCTAATCTATACAATCTGTGTGATCTATACAAGCTGACACTGAAAGAGAAGTCATGAGTGTAAACTCCTGAAGCAACAGGCACTATACAATCTATAATCCCTTCCCCTAGTTAAATTGCACTTCTTACCTCATTAAAGGCCAACTCTTATCAAAAGATACCTGTCCGTTTATATCTTCCATATTAATGTGGCCCTTAAAGCCCACCCAGCTAACTAATAGCCCCTTTGCAGGGCCAAAGGGTGAAAGATGCAACTAATTTCTTGGGACAACAAAAGCAAAAACAGAATAGGAGTGACATGGGAGTCAGAGGGTCAAAATGTGAAAATAAGTTCTCTGGAGGGGGACACTGAGCAAAGCCCCCCAGGCCACACTCACCAGTCCTCAAAAAGCATCCAAGGAGTCAGTGGTCCAAAGATACCTGAGGTCAAATAGGAGTCATGCAAGGTATGTTTGCACTGCAGCCCAAAAGGATGAAGTATGCTCATGTAGGCATACCTGTGCTAGCTTTAAGCGAGCTAGCTGAGGGACTAACAAAAGTGTGGCCACAGCAGCATAGGTTTCAGAGTCAACCAGAAAACTCATCTGGATCTTTGGGCAAGCACTTGGTTGACTGTCGCAATTGTGCCGCTATCACTACCTGAACTAGGTAGGGAAAAACTATTTGAACACGGATTGCAGTCCTGCTTGTGGAGTTCAGTGTAGAAATACTGAGAGAGAGCTGGATACTTTAGTGGGTTATTTAGTGACAAAACCAAATAATTGGTTTAATAGTTTTCTTTAATTGCTTGCAACATGATACACATTTAACAGGACTCTTCCAGGCTGCATCTCTGTGGAGCAGCCTGCAGGATCAGAAACTAACCTAGGATTGTGGATATTTCCATTTGCTATTTATCAAAATCTAGTGAAAGACTCAGATAGTTGTAGAAGTTACTCCTAATGTCCCTTAGAACCCAATATTACACATACATATATACATATAGGACTTTGTCTGTCTGTCCATAATGCTCTTGGTGGGTCTCTAGCTGGGCTGGAGGCACGGCAGGGCGTGGCGTGGCACACAGAGCCAGACAGACATCAAGAGTGGGGAGGGAGGTTTGGTGCATGGCTGGATGCTGAGTGGTGGCAGCATGGGGTGGTGGGTGGCAGCAGCAGCTGCCACATGCAAGCTTCCCCCCCCCCCCACTCCTGGAAGGCAGCAACAGCATGGGGTAGGGGGTGGTGGCATTTTGTCCCCACCCCCATCATTCTTGACAGGCAATTTGCTAGTATTTAAAATAATCACAATACATGCAAATTGTGCCATACTAATGACTCTGGCTTGCCCTCTGTACACATTAAGAAATCACAAATCACAGCCCCGAAAATTGCAAGACTTCTCAAAAATAAATGTTGGGTTCCTTTTAGCAGCCTTCTCAGGTTCATGTTATCAAGCTTTCTTCTCTATCACTGCATTTTTTCCTTACTAAATAGTTGAGATTATCAAATAATAGTATAATTTTAGCACCCATGATTTTAAGACCACCACCAAATATTGCTACACTTGTGAATTAATTGAGAGATGTCCAGATGGAATATTACATGAGAGAAAGCAAAAAAGGTAAATATCAAACACATTCTGAGTCTGTATTCATTGATATAACATAAATATGGAGACACAAAGGGCTAAGCCCTAAATGAGAAACAGATCACCGATACTGAATTAGTGTATGGAAGAGAATTGCTTAGGATACATTTTTAATATAATAAGTAATTACAATATTGCCAACTCATGATTTCTGGCATTGTTCTCAAAGTATAGACTTTGAGAACAATGTGAAAAACTTAGCTCTTTCATTTTTTATATATACACACATATAAATATAAAGAAAGAGCTAAGCTTTTCACATTGTTCTCAAGGCACAGACTTTAAGAACAACATCAAAAATCACAAGTTGGCCACACACTCACACTCACTCTTCTTTGGGTAGATGTGATGTCTTTTATTAGAATTATTATAATATATTATATAATTTATTATTAGAATTATTTATTTATTTGAATTATTATAATATGTAATAATATGTTAGTGATTATATTTTATTAGAATTATTATTAGTGATGTCTTATTAGACCAACTAAATAGTTGGAAAAATTGTTCTTTGTAAACTTTCAGGCACAAATGCCCCTCTTCAGGCGTAGGGAAGGTCTACACAAACACCAGCAGACTTTTCCTATGGCTGAAGGGTGTTTGTACCCAAGAGCTTGCAAAGAACAAATTTTCCAACTATTTAGTTGGTCTAATTAAAAGATATTCCATGTACCCAACCAACCTTGTCTGCCTTTAAGTAGTCCTTGCATTTCTGATACATAGTCATAACCTCCGCAGTTGAACAGATAATACAGAATCATTTAAAGCCAAGCCAAAGAAAGGAAGTCTCACAAAAAGACAACTTGTGACTGCAAAAAATCTTCATTACTATTGGATGCAGTAGCTCCGCTTTGCCTTATGGGGTCACTACTCAGCCAGGAGGAAGCCTGTTTTGCAGAATACAGAAAAAGAGAAGAGCTGTGTCAAGGAACAAAATATACTTTTCAAGTTTTGACCTGACCCGATTCTCTTTATTCTCGGTATGTTTTAAAAGCTCAAAGCAGAGTTTTACCTTCACAGTTTCCTAATGAGTATACAATAATTATTGCAATTGATTACTGGTACATATGTGTATATACATGTATACACACAGTTTCCATTTGTTATATATTTAAATGTGGTCAGTGAACTGGATTTTAGAACTGTGGGGTTTCCCCCCCCCCCCCCAATAGCAAACCTAAACATGTAGTCCTTTCTAGGGCAAAGCTCCTACCACCTTTGCTAGGCCTTCTTTCTGAGTAGAAGATAATGAAGTCTGGTGTTTTTAATGCATTGGCTACACTTATACAATGATCATTTTAATATTTAACTGTTGGCAATAAAATGTTGAGGTCCCAGGAACTAGAGAACTCATCTGGCTGTACCTCACTCACACACAACTGTACCACTCTGGCCACACTAGTATAGTTGAAGTACTACAACTGCAGAGTGTGGACGCAGTTCTAGCAGTGAAAAGATGCTCAGACCTTTGTAGCCTATTCCCATGTAGGAAAAGGGAAAATATTGCTTGTAATAAGCAGATTAATACAGATATAAGTGCATCTTGTTCATGGCTATCCTAATAGTAAAAATCATGCCGCTAACTGAAATAGTTACAGTGCTACACTATGGGCATGTCTACATGTGTTGCAATAGCAATGTTGTTACTGCACCATGATTTAGTGATTCCTTTTGGAAGTACTAAAGGAAGGCACAGTAACAGCCTGTACTGCGCTGTATGCATGGTGCACAGTTATTTTTAGCAGCTATTTCGCCATAGTGGCACGCTATACCGGGGAGTGCGTCACTACAGCAAAGTAGCTTCTGGTCATGTGTAGACACCTGCAGCCGCTAGGTTGCTATAGCACATTGCTACAGTGACAGAGCATCATATGTAGATGTGCCCTATGTGTGTGTTACATCATGACTTGTTTCATTAAACACAGGTAGCAGTACTTAATACTACTGCTGTACTTCCCATCTAAACATGTCAAAGCTTTTTATTGTGCAGTCATGGAATAAAACTCACAACATCTTTGAAAGACAGATAAATATTATCGTTTCCATTTTACAGAGGGAGAAATTCAAGCACCATTTGCTTTCAGAACCTGAGACACAGCTAGATTAAACTCAGATGCCCTGGGCACGTCTACACAAGACCTTTACTGCAGAGCTGCTTAAATTAGCTCCACAATAAAGTCTTCATGTCTGCACCTGCAGCCCTATCAGGTCACACTAAACTAATAAATGCCACTGTAGGTTAACACTTGTAAATACAAGTACTATCATGTGGCAGCATTATTTACTGTGCAGCAATGCACATGTAGATACTGACAGGGCTGGCTCAGGCATGAGGGTGCTTTAGTACAGGGGCTGCCTGCCGGACTGGAGCACCCTTGTGCCCCAGCCCACCACTCCACAGCACGTTGAGCCAGATCAGAGCAGCCACAGGCTGAACCCCCAGGCCCTCTGCCAGCTGAGGCTACTCCAACCTGGCTCAACATGCAGCAACTACACACAAGACCTGTAGTTATTTGCAACAGTGCAAAGTGAGTATTTTTTAAGTGCCCATGCAAGCTGCAGGACAATAATAAATGAGGATGACACAGTGAAAACAAAGAGTGCTCTGGTGAAGTAAATGACTGAGTAAAACATTAAGGGTTTGATTCTCATTTAATAGATCCCCCTTACATTCTGCAGCTGGGTAGACTGGCCTTAATTTAAACCTGTGGTTAGGCCAGAAATTAGAGAAATTGTACTGATCTTCCTAAATCAGTTTCTAAACCAATGTAATTAAGCAGCTACAACTCCACTGTGCAGGCTTCTGTAAAACAGAACTGAGAAAGACTGATCTCAATATACTTCAACTGGGATTTACACTAATTTAAACACCCAAAAAAGAAAGAGGAATTTTAGACCCACAGGTCAAATTTTCACATTAAGTCCCCTTCACATTGCTCTGACAGTATAAGAAAAACAGGCCTCAATGAGGACTTAAATGTAACAGCCACTATATGAATAAAAGAACCTCATGGTGTGTCTGTACATCATAGTGCGGTGCAGAGATACTTGAGATGAACCAGCTTGATCAGGAACCTGAAGTAGTTAGTCATTTAACACAGATTTGCCACCTGGGTGAATTTGACTTGCTGAGAAGCAGGGTTATAGGAGTCAAGGCACAGTGCAGCAATACCCTTTCTGGTACCCAAAATACTCACTCAGGGCAGCACTGTCATACAGACAAGGCCATAAGGTCTAACTGGGCATAAAGCAAACTCTTCTGAGTAGATCTGAAGTTTTGTCAGTAGTTAAACATTAGATTTTTGACACCTACTCAGCTTGACTGAGTATAATAGTAGCTTTCTTCTACTGACATTTATCAAGATGCAGATCCCATTACAAAACTTATCCAAATAGTGGTTTAAGAGTCAATCTTCCAAACTGATGACTTTGGCAACAGTAATGTTTGTTGCAGGTAATGACGTTGCTTTAGCGTCTTTTTTCTGGAAATGGCAAGGTTTTATGTTGTTTGGATATGTGTTTGTATATATACTGCTACAAACAGGATCTGACAGCATCTGACTTATCACTGATTTTCTGGACCTGATCTATGAAAGTTCAGGAAAATGTCACACTCTGGGAATCAGATTTTCAATATTTATTATTTCTGAACTTTCAGGGTCGTTTAGTCACTGTTAGTCACACCACAGAAAACCGTCACAGTTTGCTGGTATGAATTTGTGATAATTACATGGATTTACGGGGAACAAATTGTAGTCTTCTGAAAATATATTGAACCAAATGTCTCATTAATACAGGTACAACTCATATTGCAATTTTTAAGAGTTGAACTAGACTAGCTGAGAGCAGAATTAGGAACTTTTATGGTAACAAGCAAGGGAAAGATGACACAAAGTAGAATCCTATTATTAAAAATTATAGAATTCTATGATTTTGGCAGCCTCCAGTTTAATTATTTTCTCTGAATGGTGACTATGTACAGACTCACAAAACAGTAATGCAGTCCGTACATTAAGCTAACTGTGCTCTCATTTACACTGGTGTGACTCCAAAGACTTTAAGGGCTTTTCTGCATAGGGTCACTAAAGGAAATTAATCTAAGTTAACTTTTTAAGTGGGTTAGTTAAGCTGGAATTGTTTGTGTAGACACGTCTTCAGAATTTAAAGTATCCTTAACTGGGATTAACTTAATTTACTTTAGGAGGTGAATTAAAATGAGAGGCTGAGAACCATGGGACTCTTCAGCCTGGAAAAGCACAGGCTCAAGGGTGACTGGGTGGCAGCCTATAAGTACATAAGGGGTGTGCATCAGGATCTGGGGGAACACCTGTTCACTAGAGCACCCCAAGGGGAGACAAGGTCCAATGGTCACAAAATCCTCCAAGACCATTTTAGACTGGACATAAGGAAAAAGCTATATTGTGTCCGAGCCCCCAAGGCCTGGAATAGACTCCCTCCAGAGGAGGTGGTTGCACCTCCTCTGAGCTCTTTTAAGAAACGTTTGGATGCTTATCTTGCTGGGATCCTTTGACCCTAGCTGACTTCCTGCCCCTTGGGCAGGGGGCTGGACTCAATGATCTTCCAAGGTCCCTTCCAGCCCTAATGTCTATGCAATCTATTAAATAAAGCAAATCATGTTAATGCCACTTTAATCCTGAATTTGGTGTCCACCAAAAGGTTTAATTTCACTAATCTACTTCAAATTCACATGTTGTTGATATGGATTAATTTTCCTTAGTTTCCCTGTGTAGATAAACCCTCCACAGAGTAATCCACATTGATTTGGTCCATTCAGTAGGGGCCACAGTTTCCTCTTATTTACCCTAATGCAAATAAGAAATGAGTCCAGTTATCCCTGAATTACATCCGGACACTGGCAACACATAGGGACTGCCTGTGGGTGCATATGCACCCCTTGAGATTTGCGGTACCCCCGTCACCGAGTGGGACCTAGGAGCAGCCATGATCCCACTAGCACCCCCTATCATGTCAAGTGAGTGATCCAGCACCCTCTATTCTCACCCGCCACGTCTTTGATGAAATGTACTTTTGTATATGGGAGGCTGCCTTCGATCCCCTTGTACACGGTGTATGCTAATACTGTTCCCCGTTCTACTGGAGTGACCCAGTGCACCCCCAGCCTTATGGGCTAAGCGTGCCTCCAACCTCCCCTTTAGCATGCCCCAAGCCTCACAGCTCTTCCAGATGTTGTCAGGTCCTGTTCCTATCTGCATCTTGCCTAGCGCCCCTGGGGCTTCTCACGCCACCAGCGCTTCTCTATTCATTAGCCCTATCGGGCTTACCAATGATGTTCTTCCCCACTGGGCTAGGCTGCCTAAGCCTTGCCTGGCCCTTCTGGGTTCTGTCCTCAATTTGTGTCCAATTAGGCTCAGGCAGCCAAAGCCTTACCTGGCCCCTCTGGGTTCCTATCAACTATCAGTGTTGAGTTAGGCTCAGGCGGCCAGAGCCTTACCTGGCCCCTCTGGGTTCCCAGCACAGTGGAGCCCCTCTGGGACTCTTCCCTGTCTGCACCCCTCTCAGGGTGTCTATTAAATTATGTGTGCCCCCTCCTGGGGCTTCTTTCTATCCTTGCCCTCCTGGGGCTTCCTTCGAATACACACCCGCTCCTGTGGCTTCACCTTGCCTTTGCCGGGCTCTCTATAGCCACAGACTTGCCCTCTCTGGGCTCATCTCCCTAGCAACACCCACCCAGGGCTTCCGCTCATGTGGCCCCCTCTCTCTCATGGCCAGACGCGAGCCTCCCTCAGGCTTCTCACTGGTACTCTTTCAGTGGGAGTCAGGTGGCCTAAGCCATGCTTGGCCCTGAAACAACTGTGCCTTCCCTGGCACCCTATTAGCACCCACCTGAGGCTTCCACTCATGTGGGCCCTCCCCTTGGGGAGGGAGGCAAGCCACCCACAGGCTTTCTATTGGTGCACCATCAGTGGGGCACAGGTGGCTTAAGCCATGCCTGGCCCTGTGCCCCTTTGCCAGGGTCCTCTCCCCTGCTTGGGTCTCAACTCTCACCCATCCAGGGATGGGGTCAATTCCCCCATCTGCTGCGCCACCTCAGCACCATACCTGGCACAACTGCCACACCCACACAGGGCACTAGGAACCCCCAATCTCTTGGGTAGTTCCCATGAGGCCTCCTCACACCCCTACAGCTTCACCCAGTCCTCCAGTATTTACACAATGAACTAAACAGAACCATAAGCACACCAGCTGTAACTCAATAACAAGCTTCCTTGCTCAAACATAGGGTTAAGCATACTTGCCTCTCTATCAATAGCCTCCCCATCAGGGTTCTTTCCACCCTTACCATGTTGTAGCTACTTGGGTGGTCAAACTGCAACCATCAGCCCTGCTCAGCTCTACTGCAGAGCTCCCACATACCAGGCTACCAGAAGGGAACTACTAGCTAGGCTCCAGCCAGGGCTGCTTATAAAGGCCCGGCCCTGCCCCCTCCTGGTCATATGACCAGCCTGGTTGCCCCAGCAACCGCCACCTGGGCTCCCTGGGTGATTGGCAGCTGCCCTTAACCCTTCCTAGGCACAGGGCACCTGCGTGACCCTGTGACACCCCCTAAGAGAAGTGCTGCCGGCGGTGTCTCTGGGAGGTTGCCGCTCACCACTTCTCCCCCTCGCCACTGATACCACCGGCGGCATGTGTGGGTGGTCACCAATCACCACTGGCTGCTGCCAACACTGCTGGTGGTGTCTGTGGGTGGTCACTGATTGTTGGTCGGTGTCTGCCACCCCTGCCGCTGACACTGCCGTGGCTGCTGGTGGCAGCTCCCCACTTGCTGCCACCATGCCCCCACTGCCACCTGCGGGCAGTCACCATGCCCCCCCCCCAGCATCTGGGGGCATGCATTTGTCATGCATCTGGGTGAGGCAGGGGCATCAAAGATACAGCCCATGGACTGGACATGGCCTGTAGAGCCCCATTATCTGGCTTCCAGTGCTGCCTCTGGTCCTCAGAGTTGAGATGTACCCACTCCAGCTGCTCTGGGGCCTGTGCTGTATCCTTCAGCTGGTCTGGGACTGTGTCATGCACACAGTGCCTGCCCTGACCAGTCTGGGACTACACCCATGCAATGCCTGCTCTGGCTGTGCCTGCTCTGTCTGGTCTGCAGCAGGTGCCATGTGCAGCACATATCCCAAACTGGCCCTGCATGGGCACAGTGTATGGTGCAACCCTGCACCAGCCAGAGTTGGCACCAGGTGCACTGGATCCAGCATGTGGGAGGAGGAGGGGAGTTTTGCAGGCCTGATCTAGCCCATGGACTAGCCGTGTTCCACTCATCCAGTCCCCAGAGCTAGATGAGTTTGACACCCCTGGTATAAGTGATATGAATCTGAATATACTTGGACAACAAATCAGTGCAGGTTATATTACATTGTCTCTACCAACTCACATTATCCTCATATCACATCTGATGTGTATGATGTTATAGTATGTACTATGGAATTTGGCTCAGAGACTCTAGTGGAGCTCCATGCGATATACCTGTCTGGATTTCTCTTCAGATGTCCAGTGCCACAATCCAGTTATCTACCCAGTCTTTCTGATGTGATCATACCAGTCCCATATAAAGATCGCTGTGGCATTATCAGAACACATAACCAAAAGGAAAAACAGCTATGTATAAATAGATTGCACAGATCGCACAGAGAAATGTAGGCTTGTTCTCAGTATTTTTATTTTAAATAGAACATCTCAATTCACTACCTGCCATGTGTAAAATTGAAATGTGTGCGTGAGAAACCCAGAAGATATATATTTTTTCTGTATTTCAGACATTTGTTTCTTCCCACGAAAATCACAAATTTTGAGCAACTTCAGAATTGCACAATGTGTATTGCACAAATTGGCCGTTAGATTAGATTAGGAAACAAGGCTGACAGGCACCAAAAGAAATTTTGAAGATGTGTCTGAAGCAAAAATGACTTATGATTAATCCCAACCTTTCCAACTAAACTTAGTCTTTTGGATCTGTAATGGGCAGGGATCCTGGTTTTCTCTGTTTAAAAATCACAAATTCTCTGATAAAAAGCTCCAGAATCCGTGATTAAAATGAAAGGTCACTATATATATAGGTATCAGCTGAACACAATGTTTTATTGATATATTTATAGTTTTAAAGCAATTTGGAAGCCTGCCAGTGCCTCAATCACTATAATAAAATACATTCTAAATATCCATATACTTTGGCATTTGATTTTGGGTTATTTATGACGGAATATCAGAGCTCCAGCTGCCCCCCCTTATTTACCAGGATGTGGGTCCAGCTGTTGTTGCCCCCCCCCCCTTGCTTTGTGGTGTTGAGCAGCTCTGATATGCTGTTTCCCCTCACTCCCAAGCCACAACCCCCACCCCTGCAGGTGTCCATCACTCCCTGCCTACCTCCTACTCGCTTCTGCCCGGAAGCAGCTCCCACCATGCACCAGGACGCAGGTCCAGCTGCAGCTGTCCTGTCTCCCCCACCACCTCACTGCTTTGTGGCACTGAGCAGCCCTGACATGCCAGT
>NW_017729024.1:57092800-57097900 GCF_001723915.1 Gavialis gangeticus | reverse complement strand
CCTTATTTACCAGGATGTGGGTCCAGCTGTTGTTGCCCCCCCCCCCTTGCTTTGTGGTGTTGAGCAGCTCTGATATGCTGTTTCCCCTCACTCCCAAGCCACAACCCCCACCCCTGCAGGTGTCCATCACTCCCTGCCTACCTCCTACTCGCTTCTGCCCGGAAGCAGCTCCCACCATGCACCAGGACGCAGGTCCAGCTGCAGCTGTCCTGTCTCTCCCACCACCTCACTGCTTTGTGGCACTGAGCAGCCCTGACATGCCAGTGTCCTGCCCCTGCCCATGCTGTTGTCCCTCACTCCCAAGCCACAGCCCCCCCCACCCCAGCCCTGCCAGTGCCCCTCACTCCAGAACTGCAGTCCCTGCCTCACCCCTTTCTTGCTTCTTCCTGGCAGCAGTTCCTCCAGGTGTGTGTGTGGGCTTTGTGGGTGGGTGTGAGGGAGAGGGGGGTATGGGAGTATTTGGGATTTGTGGGTAGTTGTGAAGTGCTGTGGATGTGTAGGGGGGGTTTGTGGGTGGGTTTGGGGTTTGTGGTACACAGCCCACACTGCTAGTGGCTCAGCACCAGCATGCAGCAGGACTTGGGGCCCTCATGGCCATGGCAGGCAAAGTCCCAGCAGCATGCTCCTCTGGCTGAGTACCTGGGCCTGCACATGCTGGCATGGAGCTGGCCTGGCTTGCCAGCATTCATCTTTGCACCAGACCGTGCTGGCTCAGTACCAGCACGTGCAGATAGCAGCACTGCAGGTGGAAGCTGCGTATCATTGGGAAGGGCGGGCTCTGTGCCTCCATGTGCAGCTTCCTGCTGGAGTACTGGAAGCTCCGCATGGAGGCATGGAGCCAGCCAGCCTGGCCCAATGGTTCACTGATGGCAGCAGCAGCTTGTCACCTGGCCTTTATCACACCACAACATCCCTTGAGCTGCAGTGCTGTGCTGTGGCCAGTGCCTCCTCCTTCCCGGAGCAGACAACAGGGTAGGTGCCCTGGCTGCTCAACACTGCTAGGCACCTGCCTACCCATCCCCACCCTCCAGCAGGGCACAGGGATGCTGCGCTGCGTTCTCCCATGCTGTCCTGAGAGTATTCCCTCAGCCTCGACCTGTACATCCCCACCCTGCCCCACACCTGTCCTGCTGGCTCTTCCCACAACCCTCAACCCCCACCCCCCCGTCTGCCCAGCCCTGGCAGTCACCCACACCTGACCACAGCCCCCCTCCCTCCCAGCCCTGCTGATGCCCCTATCCCCAACATGCCCCCCAGCCCTGCCAGAGAGGGCCTCCAGGTTGCCCCCAGCTTCTTGCAAGCCCCATGTACCCCAAAGGCTCCAGAAGGGAAAGTAAGGATGAGCCAAGCCCTGGATGAGTTGAGAGTCTCAAGCCCTGTCCCCTTCCCCTTGGGACAGGGTTTAGGGTTTGCTAGCCTTTTTGCAAGAAGCTCTTTGCAAAGGTAGAAACTCCGCATCTATCTCTCTGCTAAAATGAAAAATCCACTTTTTTCTCTGCTAAAAGGGAAAAATCCATGTTTTTTCCCTTTTTCCATGGGAAACAGAAAACCTAGATCCCTGGTGATGAGTCACTAATGGCTCCTGTTTGTCAGTCCCATTCTTGTCTTTAGTCACCAGCCCTCTGGAGATTTGCTTCCCTTTAGAATCAGTCAACACATCTCAGCCAAGTGGAGTTCCTTGTTCACTTTATTGACAGCCTTCATGATTTTATGGACCTCTAGCAGATCCCCCACTTTGCCTTTTCCTTTCCAAACAGCTCTTTGCTGTACCTTTCCTAATCCCACTACATCCTTTCATCACAGTAATTTCACCAACATTTCACTGGCTTTTCTGGTCACTGGTAAAGACTCACCCAATGTTTTTAGAGGACTGTTCTTTGGATGTAATGACATGGATTTATCTCCTCCACAACCTAAGAAGGAAATTGAATGAAACCTTCTTACTTCCAGGGAGAGCACATAAATCACTAGGCTATGTAGGAAGAAGGGGTGAGGGAAGATTGGTGGCACTACCACCTCTTCTACTTGTTTTGGTTTGTGTGACACTTCACCTGTTAGATACTCTCTGAGACTGCTTAATGGATTGGACCCTATATGCAAGATGTGTGGAAATACTTGGTTTGTACAGTTTGCTGGGACTCAGATAAAAGTAAACTAAACTCCTAGGCATGCCCAGAAACAGAGCTATAGGTACCTGAGAAAGTTTCATGTTGAAAACATAAGTGTCTGGACCTTAGGCACCTCCAGTTAGACACCAGCTGAGCAGGAGTTTTGAGGATCTCAGTTTTGGAGGAAGGTGTGTAAATAGATAAAACACTGCTACAAATGCCCCACCCTGCCTCATGCAGAGGGAAGGAGCTTCCTCACTATCCTAGCTGCTTAGCTCAACCTGCAGTGGCTTGTTTTAATAGTAGTGTCCTGGTTTAATCACAGATACATAGAGCTACCTATGGCTATTGCCTTGCTTAAAGTTAGGGCACATACTTAAACACTTGACTGAAATGAGCTTTGGAAAAGGACATTCATTTCTTAGAAAAGTGTTGGTAAGTGCTAACAACCCTTTGTTTTTTTAAGTGAGATTTTGGTAAGAACCTGTCTAAAATGTCAGTTTTCCCATCAAACCTTTCAGCTGCAACCCTGGCTGAGACGTTTCTGTAAGTAATGCTGTTTTTACTAAACTGCTGCTGAAAGTTGCATGCAGCATCTAGCGCATCCAAGCATAAGATAATTGCTGTAAACTCACCTCCAAATGGGAAATATGGTGTGTGGGGGTATCACATCACACTGTGCAATAAGGATAGAAGCAAAAGGTTATGCAGGAAACTAGTCAAGTGGTAAATTAAAGGCCCTGGAAATCCGGTTATTTCAAGCCTCAAATAATAATGCCTCTAATAGTGTGTTCAGGACAGCATCTGAAGAAGACAAAGGCACAAAGTATGTATTCTCCTGCTTCATAACCCACTGAGTAAAGGAGAATGACCTAACAGTACATCTGGGTACTCTGTATATATGGCAGCCAATACAACTTAAATAACATTGGAGGTCCTGATTTAGCAGGGTACTTAAGCACATACCTGGCTTAAAAAATGGACTTAAATGGGATTTAAGTAAGTGCATTTGCTCAAGGGCTTCACTGAATCAGAACCTTACACATTGGAGATTGGTGCCTCCTGAGTCAGGGGAGACATGTACCCCCCCACCAGCGTCCAGTCAGCGACTGTGGGGGAGTTCCCCAAGTAACCGATCGCACCAACCAGGAAGTATGAGTGGGGCACCCGGAAGTGCCAGCAGCACTTCTCCTGGTGCTCCCTCTCTCCAGCCAACACTTGCAGGGGAGGCACTGGCATTTCCATCTGCCCCCATTGCCTATCGCCTAAGCGGGGAGCACTGGCTGTCAGGGGGTGCAACAGTGCTCTCAGGGGATGCATGTGCACCCCTGTGCACCCCCTACGCATGACCACTAACCTTACATATTACCAGCATTGCACTCTGTTTTCTTTTCCTTAATTTCTCCACTAAAACAACAGTGTTGCCTTTTCTATTAAAGCTGAGTGTTGGGGCTTATGGGTTAATACTTTTTCCACAATCCCTCCAATGCCCAAGCCAGGTGATTGCTTGGTGGATTCATTTCTTCCTCTGAGACTAATTTCCACTTGTTTTGTTCAGAGATGTATTTGTGATCAAATAGAGCAATGGTCTAAAAGGCTAGTGTCTATTCACCCAAAGGAGAACTGGGTCTGTGCTTCCTATAGCACAAAAATACTTTTGAACACCCAAAGAAGATAAGTTGTGCCTCTTAAAATTCAATCATCAGACTATAGTTGGAGCTCTGGGCTAAAATTGTGTGCTTA
The DNA here is from genome assembly GCF_001723915.1 of Gavialis gangeticus. Lineage (NCBI taxonomy): Eukaryota > Metazoa > Chordata > Crocodylia > Gavialidae > Gavialis > Gavialis gangeticus. The sequence continues at coordinate 57,094,049 of NW_017729024.1, read as the reverse complement.
AATGACTAACCTTTCGTTCTCATACTTTGTAAGTTTGCAAGTTGATGCAAGGTATCAAAAAAATGATATCCAGGTATAGAAAAATACCCTAGGGGGAAAAAGAGGGGCAGGGGATGGTCCTGGACCGTGCCCTGAGGTAATCAGGAAACCAGCCCTCTAGAGAGACACTCTGGTTTCTGGTCAGAGCATCTCTATGTTCTTCTGCTGCCCCAGCATGCAGGGCATGTGCTGGGGCAAGCAGAAGCATGGCAAGGATTGGGACCTGGGTGCTTGAGTGGGGAGACTGTGGGGGAGTTATGGGAGGGGGATGGTTGGGGACGTGGGTCCCCCACAGGGCCCACAGCCCCCCCCCAGCAGCAGTGGCCTTGGGGTGCTAAGGGACCACTGCTGTTGGAGACCCACTGCAGTGCAGCATGGCCCTGATTGCCTCACAGCTGGTGCCACCTGTGCTGCTTGTTGTGGGTGTGGTCCAGCTCGGCGTGGTGCCTCATGGTGCTGTGCACCTTTCTGCAGCCCCGGGCCAGTCACACTGTCACCTGGGGCTGGTGCCACTCATGGGGACCGTGTGTTATGCCAGGCTGAGTCCTGCATGCACGGGCCCTGCACACCACCAGGCCGGGCTGGTTCCACGGAGGCAGAACCTGGCCTGGCATGACATGCGGTCCCCACGAATGGTGCCAGCCCATGGGTGATAACATAAGTGGCCCGGGGCTGCAGAAAGGTACACGGCCCCACGTGGTGCCACGCTGAGCCGGGCCGCACCTGTGCTGGGTGGCACAGGCGGGGCCAGCTCTCAGGCAATCAGGGTCACGGCACGCTGCAGGGGAGCTCTGACAGTAGCAGGCCCTGAGTGCCCCATGGCCACTGCTGCTGTGAGGATGAGCTGTGGGCCCCGCAACACAGGGGTGCTGGGACCCTGTAGTGGGTGCTGGGGCCCTGTGGGGGGGCAGTCCATATGCTGGGGGGGGCTGCACCCTGTGGGGGGCAGGGGACCCACCCGTCCTGAGAAGCCCCCAAACTCCCCACACCTACCCACACACTGACCCACATCCCTTCCCACTTTTGCCCAGTGCTGCACTAGAGAGTTTCCAGGTGTCACTGTGCTGAGTTGCACAGGCTCTTCCAGGTTTTGTTGTCCCTGCATCTGGAGTAGTGCGTACGGTGGTGGGTAAAGTTGTTCCCCAGTGTGCAGTCCTCCAGCAGGAAGCAGTCGCAGATCTTGATCCCATCTCCTGGGGGTAGATGAAAT
>NW_017729024.1:57072607-57087800 GCF_001723915.1 Gavialis gangeticus | reverse complement strand
TATTTAGAATTAACTTTATTATGATGATAGAGGCACTGGTAGGCTTCCAAACTGCTTTAACATTGTACATATAGCAACAAAACATTGCCCAGCTGATCTCTCTCTCTCTACACACACACAGAGTGGCCTTTTGTTCTAATTGTGGAAGAACATGGATTTTGGAGTATTTTAAAGAGTGTATTTGGGATTTTTCTATCAGAGATTTTGCAGTTTTTAAATAGGGAATGCCAGTGAGGCAGGTGGCAGGACCCAGGCAGAGGAGCCTGCTCAGAGCTGGCACCCAGGATGCAGCTGGAAGTGGCTGACCTCCTGGCCACTTAGGACCCGGAGGACATGCTTTGACAGTTGAAAGCAGGCCACCATACTGAGAACATCTTCTGGGCAATAGCTGCCTAGATGGCATGGTGGTGTCCCACATGGCAGTAGTGCTGCACAAAGGCCAACTGTGCAGCCACAGCCCACTGGCAGCTGGCCAAGCCTCTGCTGCAGCTGTGCAGTCCCTGTCCGGGTCTGGCAGGTGCACAGCCTTGGGGCCACATGCTGTCACAGGTGGCATCAGGTCATAGCTGGGCAGCAGCCCCAATGCCAGATTGCTGCAGTGAGTAGAGGGTGCAGGGAACTCTAAGTTAGAGCTGCTTCAGCAGTCCAGCTGGCACAAGGGCTAGTATCCCCAGATACCAATTGGCCAGGCCCCAGAAGCTCCTGAGAGCAAGTAGCCCTGAGCTGCTTGCCTGGGTGGGTCTTTATTAGGGCTGTGCGAAATTTCACTGGGTGTTTTGTTTCGATGATGTTTCGACATGTTTCAAGCTTGAAACAGCAAAATCAAAATGAAACAAAAGGCTTTGAAACAGCCTCAGAATGAAACAAGGGCAGTTGAAACATTTCAAAAGTTTCTAAATATTTCAAGTTTCAAAGCTGGGTTTGCTTGCAGGGAAACAGAAAGTAAGGAGAGGGAGGGGTAAGAGTGGGGAGGACTGCTCTGATATTCACTGTGTAGCTGGCCAGTGACTGTGTTCCTTCCCTGAGGTCCCTTCCAATCCCAGTGCTCTAGGGGAGGGGCAGAAAAACAGCTGCGCCTTAACACACACACATACACAGTTATGTCACAAATTTTGCGTGTCAGTAGTTTGAGGTGCAGTTTCCCACAAAACCCTGCATCTATCTCCTTGAAACTTGGCAGGCTTCATGGCCTCAACAGGGGCTACCATCTCTGCAGTTACCCCCCGTACCTTCACGCTTACAAGTGACACGAGTTTTGCTTTCAAGATTTGAGGTGCAGTGTCCCAGACACCACTACACCTATCTCCTTGAAACTTGGTAGGCTTCATGCCTTCAGAAGGGGCTACCATCCCTGCTGTTTTCATCCAAATCTGCCAAGAAATGACAAAGTTATTGGCAGTTTCATACTTCCCCATTATAGCCTATGGGTGAAATGTTGAAACAGTTTCAATGAAATGAAACAGAACAGTGCTTCAAAATGAAATGAATCTCAAAACAAAACACTGTCCTGTCAAAACATCGAAACAGAAGTCGAAGCGAAACGGTGCCATTTCACACAGCCCTAGTCTTTATGCTGCTGGCCCCAGGCTCTAGCACCCCCTGGCTGCAGATCTGGCAGGAGCTGAGCAGGGTTATTTTGCCCCAAGTGGCACAACTTGCCCTACACCAAAGTGCATGTCTGGGCACATGCGCTCGGGCAAAAATCCCCAGCTCAAATTTGTGCTAATGCAAGCGCATGTGCCTGCATTGTGGATGGAGCCTTTAGGTGCAGAAGGTTACTCACCTCATGTTAGCAAAACTGGAACCTTGCCAACGTTAATTGAAAAACAAGGTGAATTCCCCACTCCATCCATAAGTCCAATCAAATAAATAAACTCAGATACACCTGCAGTGGTCATTTGGGTCCTGAACCTGCAATCACTTATGCACATTACTTAATTTTTAAGACATGAGTATTCTCAGTGAAGTTAATAAGTCTGCTTGCATTCTTAATCAAGATAATCACATTTACAGAGACAGTGCTTTAGATATGACCTTTGGATTTGTCTACCTGAGGCAGTTATACTCTTATGAACAAAAGCATGAATTTAGAGCACTACAGTTACTGCTATGTTACAGTATATCTCTCCGTAAGAATACTCTCATTCCAGAATAAGGGCATGTTTGTATGGGTAAATTGATTGGAATACTTATCCTGGAAAACACTATTTCATAATAGCTATTTTGTAATAGTGCTTCATGTGGACACTCTTCTGAAATAAACGTCTTTATTCTAGAATGATGTCACTTTTATTTTAGAAAAGAGTGCACATACAAGGGTGTTGTTCACATAGATAAGTTATACTGAAACAGTTATTCTAGATAGCTGAAGTGTATGGTAATCAATTTTTCCCCATAAAACAAGGCTTAAACAATTCCACACGGGCAATAATGCTTGCTGGTATAGCCACAGTAGTTTTACTAGATTGCTATTATTGTATAATTATACTGGTATAAATTGCCTTTACATAAACTCTTCTGCATAAAGCATTTTGAGTGAGATCCGCAGATCATGTACATGCGCACACATGCACAAATTCATGCACTCTCTCAAATAGTTTTCAATACATATAAATGAGGAGAACTTTCTCTCATGGGACATAGGCAGATCCCATTCTTCATAACACATGAAACAAATCTTCATACACATTAAATTGCCATTTCTTTTTTGGATCACTAGGACACAAGATCAGCTTTTTTTTAAAAAAAGCAAAAAAGCTTCACTTTAGGACAAAATTTGCTGTAAGTCCCCATTAATCCTGGTCCCAGGAAAACAAGTGAAGATGAGGTTGTCAGAGAATAAAATGCGTGGTTCCTGTGTCACTCTGTTCTAGCAAGTGGTTTTTAATTGGATCATAAAACATTCAAAACTGAGTCAAAGGCAAAAGTTTGATTACCCTATACAAGTTCTGTTAGTAAAATACTGGACGCTGCTAGATTATTTCAGCAAATGGGGAAAAGGATACATTTTAGGCACATTTACATTTTCCAGATCTACTTGTGGGTTAAAATTCACAATGAATCCATTATTACATAAATGTAGACACTTGGTTTTGCTTGTGCATGACCCCCAGACAATGATTTTTATTGAATCCATCACCATGTACAATTGCTTGCTAAACATTTTATGCAAATACATTTTAGTCTATAAACTTCTTGTAAATGATTCCTTGCAGCAACCATGGGGGATTTGGTACTTGCATTTCACTTGTGCTAACTGTGACTGGCCACCTAATTCATATTGTATATGTTCCCTGACTATGTGACTATAAACAGGAGGAGGGCTTGAAACAATAGGGTGGTAAGAGCCACTAATACAGTCAATGCATACCGACCCCTATCATGTGACGGGGAATGTTAACTTTCCATGACCTAGTCTAGTTGCATGCTTTAGACTAGGTAATAAAGGCCAGTATCCTACTAGCATCCTTGTGGAGGATGGGTAGATCAGGCTATCCTCCTGACCTCGTGCTCTGCCTGACTCTCTGGAGTCAGAGATCCAGAGAGTCCAGAGCTGAGGATAGCTATGAGGTCAGGAGAATAGCCAGATCAGGAATCTAGTGGCAGAATCCCCACTCCCAGCACTGATGTGGCTGCAGCAGCGCTGGGAGTGGGGGTATGCCCTGCTGCTGTGCCTGCATCAGCTCTGGGTGAAACAGGGCTAGCTTCCCAGAGTGCAGCCCGTCCCACACAGATATGGGGGCACATGCCCGCTGTCATGCCCTCCCAGATCAGTGGCACACAGTGGCAGGAGTGCCCCAATCCCTCCCTCACTGTGGGGGGGTTGATCTACCCCCTCTCCCCCACGCCCCTTCCTTCCCCCTCTGCCCACCACAACAGACTTACCAGCTGAAGGCAGCTGTGTCCAGTGTAGTGAGGACTGTTTAGTCTATGGCTGAATCTCCGAATCGGCATCAAATCTGCAGAACCAGCAACTGCATGCAGGGGAGGACCACCAGTTGGCAGTGGAGATGTGGCTACAAGGACACTGCCATTATCAGCTGGCACCCTCTGTATGCACTGCCTCCACCACTGCCGGACCCAAGACAACAATGTGCTGCTGGAGCAGGTAGTCACTGTGGTAAAGGAGCACCTCACATCTAATGCTGTCAGGACCTGGACAGGGACTGGTAGGACCACACCCTCCTGGCCCTGACAGTCACCTTTCAGCCTCCTGACACCCAGCCCCCAGCCCCAAGCCTGCCTGGCGCCTAGCAGCTGACTGTGGCCCAGGACCAAGCTCCCCAGTGGACTTGGGGAGAGGTGCAGTGCTACATGCATCAGCTAGGGCCCCCTGCCCCAGCTCCTGAGCCTGGTCCCTAAAATAGCTTGACCCTCTGCCTAGGCTGCTGCTTGCTCAGCCACCACATAGCTCCTGAACAGGAGCTGGCCACACCTAGGCCAGCTCTGCACACAGGCCCTGCTGGCACTGGCCCCATGAAGGATGAAGAGGAACAGCTTGAGAAGGCTGGACAGTACCTGCCCTTGCTCCTAGGTCAGCCCTTAGCCCACTGGCCTTGTGCAGCTTCTGCACCTATAATGGTACTGGCAGAGGCTGGGGTGCCAGGAGCCTGGTCCTGGGGGTGTACTGTAGGCCTGGAGTCTGTGGGCAACGAGCCAGGAGCCCTACTGTGAGGGGTGGAGGAGGAGGTGGTCCACCAGCACCTCATGCACACAGTGCCCTAGCCCCCACTGCCAGGTGCACAGCTCACCAGGGCCTCAGGGCAGGAGGAGGGGCCACTGTTGCCACTGCCACTACAGCTGGAACTTCCAGTGCCAGGCATCCTCTGCCCTCCATGTCTCCTCCACCCAGACCTCATGGAAGAGTTTCCCCTGGGCCTTGCAGATGTTGCACGGCATGCAGGTTGTGGTAATAACCCGGGGGATGTTGGTTTCAGTGAACTTGAGGCAGGCAGTAAGGTTGCACCAGTGTCCCCTGAGAAGCCCAAAGATGCACTCAACCAGCACACAGCTCCAGCCCAGACATCTGTTAAAGTGTGCCTAGCGTGGGCTGAGTTGGGTGGTGTAGGGGCACATGAGCCATGGTAGCAGTGGGTAGGCAGGGTCCCCAATGAGGAGGGGCAGGATGCATCACCCAGCTGCAGGTGCGGGACACCTGGCATGAAGCGACTGCTCTCCACCAGGGCTGGCAGGGCAGAGTTCTGGAAAATACAGGTGTTGTGGGCACAGCCAGCCCAGACAGTGGAGATGTTCATGAAAGTGCCCCTGTGGTCTACCATGGACTGCAGCATGACGGAGTGGAAGCCCTGCCAGCTGTAGTAAAGCCCAGGGTATGCAGGTATGTCTTCTTGAGGGCCATGCTGCACTGGGGAAAGCTGACTGCTTGGAAGCTCCACCCCCCCAGGAGTTGGCGACCCAGAGTAGTGTTGGCCAGCACATCCTGGTGGGCACTGTAGACATCCAGGATGGCCCCACGGCAGTCACCTTGTCCATCCGAAACAGGTGGCCAACGTAACACAGGCTGGCAGGTATGGCAAGCTTCAGGAGGGTGATGGCCACAGAGGTCTCCACAGGGAGGGTAAGCATATGGTGGTGGGCTAGGGCTTCAGGTGTGAGCCAAGCTGCTGGACTAGCTCCTGCAACATAGTCCAGGTCATCTGAAATGAGTCCAGCCACTGGTCACCATCTCAGGTGTGCTGGATCACAAAGTGCCACAAGTCCTGGCTGGCAGGGAGGGCCCAGAAGCAGCTGGGCCAGAGCCCTAGGAGCTTGTGGGTGGCAGCCATGGCAATGTCCATGTGGCTGTTGTTGGCATCTCTGCTAGGGTCTGGGAGGCAGTCCAGGGGCTGGTAGCTGGTGGCCCAGGGGAGGTGGGGCACAGGCTGGGCCCTGTGCCTGGGCATGAGGTTCCACAGCAGGGTGGGACAGACAGGGTTGAGGCCCACCAGGGCCAAGCAGCAGTCAGTGCAGGTGTGGAGTGGGGTGAGCACAGTGGCAAGCAGAAGACCAGCACTGGTCATTGCTGCTGGTGGCTGGGCAAGGAGCAGCCATGCCACATTGGGTGCAGGCCCTGTGGACAACATCCTGGAGAGCTGTGCCATCAGGCTGCAGACTGCTCCAGGCCAGAGTAACATGGCCAAGGAACAAAGAATGGGGACGCCTTTTAAACAGTGCCCTTAGCACCCAGACAGCTGTGACCACAGCCTGCATCTCCTCCTGGTTCCTGCACAGGAGCAGAACCAGTCCTGGATCTGACTGCTCCCGTTGGCACAAATCTGTGCCCAACGCAGATACATATGTTTCTGGGCAAAGTTTAATATGCCTGAATTTACTGCACAGGAAATTCAGGCATATTAACTGCGCATGTAGATGCACCCAATATCCAGGAGATCATACCATAGCTGGGCTAGGGAACCAAAATCAGGGTCATGGTCAAGCTCGGACAGGTATTTGGAGAATCTGTCAGAAAGCCAGTAGTAGCACAAGCCAAGGGTGCAGTAACTTAGACACAAGATTGAGCCTTCCTACCTGGACACTTGCTCTTCCAAGTAAGGGGTTTCTACGGGAGGAAGTGAAAGGTCAGCTGACCCTGGCTAACTACTCCAGTGGCAGGGAGCCAGTGTGTGGCTAGGCTCAGATGGAGGATTCTGGCCACCTGAGCCTGGGCCAATGTGCTACTGAGAAGGTTGCAGACTGGGATGAATGGCTGTGTTGGGCAGGCCAAAGCCCCAAAGTTCAAGGTCACAGCCTGACATCTACTAACTGGAAATGGAGGTTGAGTGCAGTAGACTTGTAGTTAATACTTACACAAAGATAGGAGACCACCAAATAGAAATGTAAAATCTTAAACTTGTTTCATGTAAGGAGTGTGAATGAACGTTTGTGCCAAAGCCTCATCAGCACTTCTGCTTATAGACAACTGCTACTTAGCAGAGTTTAAAATAAAGGAGGAGGTAATCTCATGAGTGACTGATTGAATTTCAGTCTGCACATGCAGCTGGTCCAACAGGTGTATAACTAGTCTACAGAACAGGATGTGAAAGATATTAAGGAATCTGATTAGGTGTTTGATGGCCTGGGGTCCGTCAAGGAAATAATAGGTTGTATTGATGTCATTCCCAGTGTAGTGACAAAAAGATGTAATCCAAATATAGTCAAAAGAACACCAAGAAATAGAGACAAAACTAATCTGAATTCGATGGTATTAATCACTAAATAAGCAAGTTAAGGATTTTTTGTTTTACAAGGCCCATCAGCATGGTTAAGGCATGACAGTTTTGTGGCCAATGGCACACAAGGGAGAAGGGAGTGATGTGGCTGGCATCACATTCATCTTATTATCTGGCAAATAGAGGGTACAGATGACAACCTGGGACTCATGACAGCCACCATCTTAGAGCTGAATCTGCTGTTCTCTCTGTCTCAATTGTTGTCACACTGTATTACAACTGTAAATGTTGCACTAATACAGCAATTGGGTTCAACCAGGTGTTTGCTTACCTGTAAAACTTGCAAAAGGTATGGGTGTGGCCTCATAGTTCAGGGCAGCTATTTACTACCTTTGATTGGTTTATTTAGGGTGCATCTACACGTTGGCTTTTTGGAAGTCTCAAAGCATGGTGCAGTATAGGTGGTTACTGCACCATGCTCAAAGGCACGTGGTTAGATTTCACCGCTATGTTGCCAGTGATGAAGCTGCCAATTATGTATAGATCACTACATAACTGTAGTGCACTGTATGGTGACATAGTGCATCTCTACGTTGCTGTAGGGTGTGTAGACACGCCCTTAGACTGGCATTTTCTAAATCCCTTAGCATTGGATTAACTCTGCTCCCACTGAAGTCAATGGTAAAACTCCCTCACATTCTTCAAGATTCCCTATAGATTTGCCTGTCCACCCCAAGCATTCCCATCATATTGATTCCAATTCACTAACCTTTTCTTAAAGACCCCACTTCAGTCTCTTCTGTAAGACACATACCTCTTTCAGAGTTTTTCAGCTTTGAAAACAGGGAGCCAAATTCTCTGCTGAAGTCACTGAGCTGCACCCACTGATACCAGCAGAAAACTTGGCAGAAAACTTGGCCCAGGGGTTACAATAGCAGTTACATTTGAAACAGTTTTTCTTTCTTCTTAGCAAACAGAAAATGTTAAAAATTTGCAGACAAGTCCTAACAAAGAGGCATATTCTGAATCAGCCTTTGTTAATTTACACAGCTGATTGCTTATGTTCTAACATCCTTGGATACATCCCATTAACCACTGCTCAACTACAATGGCCACACGCAAGAAATGTTTCCTGTTCTGAGGGAGATGATCAATTCCAGCAACATTCCCCAGAGTTATAGTAATCACTCCTAGCCCTGAATACGGCTCTCTGCATCCACAGACCTCTTAGAAGTATTCAGTGTCATTAGCTTCAATTGACAGATGGGGAAACTGAGGCAGAGAGAGGTGAAGACACATAGCAAAGGTCAAACAGCAGGCTTGTGGCAGGACACAGATGCATTATTTTAAGGTCCAGTCTACTGCTGTGCCCCCTTGACCATCCTGCTACCTCACAAGCATTGTCAAATTGGTAAAGTCTTACAAACTGCAAGGAACTTTTAAGTGCAATCTTTCTATTAAAAGGCCTTTTTCCTAACGTCAGGCCTGACACAATATACTCAAGGGTGCCCTAAGGCATTGCTGTTTGATGGGTCCAGAGGTGGGGAGAGAGAGTTTCTGTTTTTTCTTAGCTTAATTCCTCAAAATTGCATAATGCCTGTGTTGGGGGGAAGCCAAATGGGCTTTGATACAGTTTTAGCTCCCCTGAGAGAGAAGAAGGGCTGAGCTTGGGAGAGGAGGTACTAGATAAATGGGGAGGAGGCTCTCCTGGGTGAAAGACAGGAGAGTGGGAGTAGTGGGAGGGGACAAGTACAGCACAGACACATTGGGTGAGAGGGAGGACAGGGCTTGGGGTGACACTAGGGGAGGAGAGAAGGGGACTCCCCTGGGTGGGAGGCAGGGGAGTGGGAAAGGGTGGTGTAGGGAAGAAGTTTTCTATGTTCACTTTTCTGCCAAATCAACCGTCCTCCCCAGCTTCCCATTCCATCAGGGGTTAGGGCAGGGGTTGGCAAAATACAGCCCATGGGCTGGATCCAGCCCACTGAGGGATTTTGTCCAGCCCATGGCGGGTCCCTCAATTCCACCCAGCCCAAGCATGGGTGGCAGCCCAGGCCGTGGTGTGTGTGTCCAGTCCTGCTGGCCCTGAGCATGCAGTGGGGCTGGGGGCAAAACAGCGAGACTTACTCCTTCCACTGCTGGCGCCACCAGACCCAACCCCACTTCCCAGGCACCCTAGCCCATCCGCCCTGCACCTAGTGCTGGGACACACATAGGAAGAGCATGCAAACCAGTAGCTGGGATGGAGCCGCAGGCAGGCAGGGAGCAGTGTTCAAGAGCAGGATGGGCAAGCGAGGCCAGGATCATGGGGCAGGATCATGGGGCAATGACAGCACAGGACTGGGGCCCAGGGCAGATCCACGATCCTCTGCCCACACTGCCCTGTGACAGGCGCTGGTTCTGCAGGCAGGGGCGTGTGGGGAGCAGATCATGGCTGTGTCCCAGGCCATGACCCCATGCTGTCATTACCACAAGATGCTGGACCTGGCCCTGGATGCAGCTCCCTGCCGACCCGTGGCCCCCTCTCATCTACCTGGCTGTGTGCTCTGCTCATGTGGGTCCCAGCCAGTCTCCATGGAGACCCCAGGATTGCTGAACAGTGATAGCATGGGGCTGGGGCAGGTATAAGGGACACTGATAAGGCAGAACAGCCTGGGCCCAGTATTGTCAGGGTCTCTGAGAAGAAAAGCTAGCAGTCACACCTACAGCAAGCACCAGCTAATGAACTCTTCACCAGTTTAGGAGCACAAAGCACCCTGATTAGCTCCTAGGAGCTTCACTTATCCATTTAGGAGCAGAAAGCATCCTTATCCATTTTGGAGCAGAAAGCTTCCTGATTGGATGCTGGGGCCTGGGTTTGCAGGCCAGTCAACAGTTCTGCTGTGCCAAGACTCCTGGTTCCTGCATGCTGGTTCTCCTGGTTCTTGGCCCTAGATTTCAGCTTACTTCTGGACTTCAGCTTTGGATTTCCTTGCAGTTCTGTTTCATAGCTCCTGACCCTGGTTTGGCTCCATTTTTGGACTTCATCCTGTAGATTGCCACCTGGACAAGTACTCAGCATCTGACTCCTGGATCCTGACCTTGGACTGTGTTGTGGACTGCTTCTGGATTTCCCTCTGGCTTTGGTATATGGCTCTTGCCCTTTGACCCAGCCCCAGGCCCTGCATTCTCTTGGTGGCCTAACCATTAGGCCAGATAGCTCATACCCCAGTCCCTTACAGGAGGGGTGAAGGGGAGGGGGAGAAAATGCCCTTAGAGCACAGGGGTATCCCTTGATGCCTCTTTCATTTTCTCCTCCCCTGTTCCTGTAAGGGTGAAGACACAGATCCATTGCTATTGCTGATTAATACTGTCATCCTCAGTCTTATTCAAGAGATGGCTGCTGCCCTTGCATGCATCACTGAGACCTAGCTGGATGAAGCTTCTGGCATGGTGTTTGCCCAGATGGTCTCAGCTACGTATCTGTTATAGCACCAGTTTGTTTCTATCATTGTGGAAGCACAGATCAGTGTGGTCACTGAGGAGTTGAGGCAGCTGAAACATGAAGTAGGTGGCAAGATCACAGGCGGCTCTCTTGACCCACGCCAAGGCTGATCAACTGCAGTGCACAACGTTTTTAAAGGACTGTGGCATGGCAGTGGTAGTGGTGAAGAAGGTTTCCTCCTTCCCTGTCATTGCATCTCCAGTGTGTTCTCCAGTGGAACTGTTCCAGGTGGTGAATGGTCTGGTTGATCTGGGTGGTCTCCACTTGCTCGCTGAGTCTTCTGTGATCCGCTGTAATGAGTTTGCCACCTACTTCACAGACAACATTGTCCATACTCAGCACAGCTTGGGGGGCTGCCACAGCTACTGCTTTTGGTGTAGAGTCAGAGGTCAGGGTTGAAGCTCTGTCTTGTCCATTTTCTGTGGTCAGTTTCAACCACTGTTGCCCACTGACACAAGACATGCTTGGAGGACGGAAGTGACCAGCTGTGACTGAGCCAGTTGGGAGAGGCTAGGGCTATTGCTTGCAGAGGTTGCCAGTGCTTCCTTTTAGAAGGGCAGTGTCCCAGACGTTCTTCATAGTCTATTGGCATTCGCTTTAATATTCCATTGGCATTTATAAATTATTTTGTTTCTCCTGTTTTGTTCACGTGTTTACTAAGTTTGCTGTCTTCTGTAAGCCACTCTGAGCCTTTGCTGGGAGGGGCTTTATGAAAATCAATCGATTTATTGTACACACACAATATACATATATATATTTTGACAACCGTTAATCCTCTGAATCATGGTATACATGTAAGAGATCTAGTTAGGTGCCTGATGAATCCACTTGTGGTTGCCAAGCCCAATTTGAGAATGACACAGCTTCTTACAAGTTTTACAGATCCACATGTTGTCTGGGTTGGAGTCCAAGTTTGTAGCACGCTGCTTCCTTCTTTTTTGCTTTGCTTCCATCCTCTGGATCAAAGCCACTTCATACTGAGCTGCACTCAGTGCCAGATGTTTCCCCTACATTGGACAGGATTCTGTGTACTTCTCCCAGATTTCTACACTGATGTTGAAAGACTTCATATAATTTTTGCACACATTGTGGTACTGCCACACAGGGTGCCCCTGCTTTCTGGAGCTGTCTTGAATCTCATTGTATAAAATATTCTTGGGGATACAACCTCTTCCCATTCTCCTGATATGGCCAAGCCATGACAACCTCCTCTTGATAGTGTTTTGTACGTATGTCATTCCTACACGCTCCAGCACCTTTGTGTTTGGCATTTTGTCTTTTCAGTTTATTTTCAGGATCTTATACAGGCATCTCATGTGGAAGCTGTTCAGTCTTCTGATGTGCCTAGCATATGTAGTCCAGATTTCTGAATCATAAAGCAGGGATGACAGCATGCAGGTCTTGTAAATTTGCATCTTCACCTTAGTTGATAGTTTGTTGTTATTCCATGCACATTTCTGTAATAGCCTGAAATTCTTAGCTGCTTTTCCAATTCTGTTAGTCAGTTCAGTCTGAAGGTCAAGATTCCTACTGATTGTAGAATCCCAGTAGCAAAAGCTGTTGATCATGTCAAGAGATTTACCCTCCAGAATGATGTCAGGCACTGGTTCTTCCACCCTTTGGTACATGATCACATGATCATGATCATCTTCTTGTGACTAATTGTCACCCTGAAGCTCTTGTACGATGCAGAAAATCTACCCAAGAGATTATGCAGGGGAGATTAACTACAGACAACCAAGGCCACATCATCTGCAAACAGGAAAGCTCTCAGAACCAGCTTTCACCATGGTTTTCACTTTAAACCTTGTGGTGTTGAAGAAGCCCCTACCTAGTCTGGTTCAAAGATAAATGTCATCATTGCTGTCCTTGAATGCACGAAGAAGCAGGAATGAAAAGTATGTTAAAGAGCCTGGGGCCAAGCCACACCCCGGTGCCGCCCTGTTTTTGATGTCAAAGGCTATAAATCTAATAAGTCAATCTATGCCTGCAGAAATCCATGGGAGTCTTTTCTGCTACATAACCTGGGCATTGAAACCCAGCTCACAATGCCAATGAAGGACCCAGCTATAAAATATTCCTGGACCAGGGTTTTTACATAGTACCTTACTAATAAAGTTTTCTATTAGAAATACAAATATCCTCTGGTCATTGTAATGGATAAAACACAGAGAAGTTTTTTCCTCTCTCATGCTGTATTTCCATGAAAACTTGAATGGTCTACCCCATCAGTGATAAATGGTACCATCCGGTATGAGGGCCAGCTTTTACACTCAGCTCCATTGTGCTATGTCCAGAGTAACTTGCACTGAAATCCATACTCATGAAAGACTGGCTTCCAGCCCCTCATTTTTACATTACAAACTCTAAGGTGTTGCTGGGGGATGCTGACAAGATACTTTTGTCACCATGGCAACTAGTGGCTGTGGTGTAGCTTGATGTGTCTGTACCTCCTCCCCTTTCAGCCTTGTCTGCTCAAACAGGATACATTTCCTTTTTGTCATCTCTCATAGCCTATCAATGACTCTTCCAGACCATACAAATGGAAGGGGATTAAGTTGTTTAAACAGCTTCTGATTTGGCTGTCCAGCAGTAAACAGGAGCATAGAAGGAATCAATTTGAAATGAAGGAGCCTAGTTCCATCATAACATGTGCAGAAAGAAAAATAAGTAGCAATACTAGCTCAGCTAGGTTTGATTCTGACCACACTGCTGTTGTTGCAGATGTCATAGACAGAGGGGTATGAGTGAGAGCTGCTGCAGGCTGGCATTCAAAGCACTTTGGAGCAGAATTTGATTAACTGAAGCACAACATCTCAAAACATTTTTTTTTGCACAAATAAAATGTTATTTATACTACCCTACTAGGAAGTGGCATAGTCTGGCAGATTGGATGCACTGGTGGGGAGAGACTCAAGGGAGCTAGGGTCTCTTTCTGACTCTGCCATTGACTGGCTGCATAGCACTGGCCATCTCGCTTCATCTTGCTTCACCACTTCACCTTCAGCCTTTTGTTGTCTCATCTAGTTAGCTTCTAAGTCCCCTGGGTCAAGGAATGTCTCTTATTATGTACTCTGCACAACTTGGTCCCTGTTTCAGCTGTGGCCTGTAGACAGTGTCATAACATAAATAATAAGTAACAGTTTGCAAAAGATTAGACCTGCGATATAAAATACTTAGGCTTACTTCTACATCCTTATAGGTTTCATTATCTCTGCATTTTCATATGGTACACCTAAAATATGGAAAATAAAGCAGCAAATTTCTATTGAATAATAAGAACAAACTGATGGTTACAAAAAAGTTGGAGGGAGAGAGGGGGCTTCATTGTGACATTTCCACTTGACAGGAATATTTGATTGAAAATGCAAGAAAATGTTGGCAAATATGTTATGACATGGATTGAGGAATTCTGGGTAAAATACAATTACTTGTGCTATGTTGGGATCTTGTGATGTAGGTGACCTGCACCAGTGCTGTGCAGGCTGGCAAATGCTTCCAAGTCCCTGAGTCCCTCAGAAAGCAATACTGGTGCATACCAACACTGGGGAAAGCAATAACATTTTACTCTCACTGACACCTTGGTCTAAGTTAGACCTGCCTTGGCAGTTATGATCCCCTCCAAAATCTTTGGCAGTGTGGAAGGATCAGACAAAATAGTAAGCTCACCATGTCAGTGTGAATAGAGAGAGAGAAAACCTCAAAGGAGAAAAACTGAGGCACATTTTCAGCTGTTGTAAATCAGCAGAACTTCGTTACAGTCATTAGAGCTGTGTTTTCTTAGCTCAGCTGCGCTGTCCCAGATAGAACAATATGCATTTAAAATATTATAGCAGACAACTCCGTAGGCAGAAAAGCCACAGGGGTGTAACATCTAAAAGACAATGCCAGACAATTTGTAGTGAAGTCAGTATATCTCTGCATAAAAGTGTACTTGTGCCCCCATTAAACTGTTGCAGCAAGGGCCACTGTGGAAGCGTGGTGACCTCATAGGTTGCCTAGTTCCTCCAATGCCAGCAGCAAGACTTGCCAGATCCCTTACCCACACACACACTCTATGGGGATGACATCTGGGACCTTTCCTCTTCCTTCTGCTAAGCTGGAAAAGCTTAGCAGAAAGTTTTCCTTTCAAGATCCCTACAGGAGCACTATGAGACATGGTCTTATCAGTTCACAAATTGTGGGACTCTCCCTGACAGATCCAGGGAGCCACCCTGCTAAGCTTGTTTTCAAACTACCAGCTGAAACAGTTGCTCTGTGGCAGAAGGTCCTTTTCCAAAAAAACCTTGATACACTCTTTTAGTTACTCATGCTAAAAACAAAATCTTTAGAAAGGAAAGCAATGTCTTAGCTTCTTCAGACCCAGTTCCTACTCCACCTATGACACATTTAAGTGGCATGTAGGTGTTTGCGTCTCTAAATATAATCCTATTCCACTTTGCTAGAGTCTCTGAAAAATGGTTAGCTATTTTTCTAATACATTCCATCCTAGCTTTAGGACTGAGTCACAAAAAGGAGCAAGAAGGAGGAGAGCCAACCTACC
>NW_017729024.1:57066178-57067607 GCF_001723915.1 Gavialis gangeticus | reverse complement strand
AAGTCTTTAGAAAGGAAAGCAATGTCTTAGCTTCTTCAGACCCAGTTCCTACTCCACCTATGACACATTTAAGTGGCATGTAGGTGTTTGCGTCTCTAAATATAATCCTATTCCACTTTGCTAGAGTCTCTGAAAAATGGTTAGCTATTTTTCTAATACATTCCATCCTAGCTTTAGGACTGAGTCACAAAAAGGAGCAAGAAGGAGGAGAGCCAACCTACCCTTTACATTAATGATTGTTTGGGAGAGCTCTCCCTGCTCCCTGCCCAGAAATGTAGAGTAGCACTGCATGTAGGCATTTATGTAGCATTATGGTGCCCTAAAGAAGAAACATGATTTAGACCTTAGACTTCTAAATACAATGTTCCATCTCTCATACTGTTCCACACAAAAATCCATATTAAGTGAGAACCCACTGAGGACTGTGGAACATTTTGCATTTTTTGCAATGCACATAGCAGCTGGCAAGCAGGAAAAATGCCAATGTTCTCTTCTTTGTGGACAAGGCAACTTATGTTTCCATGCATCTGATTCCTCACAGTAGCTTTGCTCAGATTAAGGGCTGGTTCACATCTGAGTTAGTGACATGCTGGTAATGTATAAAGGTGGAAAGCAAATTATTCCACCAAGATTATTCCCCCAGCATTATGAAGCTCTCTGTTGGCACACAGCTGGCAGACCTGGTTCTCTCACTCCCCACTCCATTAGGGAGAAGAGGTTCTACACAATGGAGATGTGCAACAAGATAATGCTGGTTTGGGGAGTAAAGTTTCATTGCCTCTTGGTTTCTTTGGCTAGCACTGGGTTCTTTATTATGGCTGGAATTTTCAAAGAGGGCTAAATGTATTAAATGTGCTAATCCCACTGAATTTCAAAAGGAACTTCCCATTTGCCTTTAGGCCTCTGAAAATCCCAGCTTAAACATTGCTCTCATTTGAAGGTGCCACGAAGTGATTCCTGACATGCTGTAGCACTTTCTTATTATTACAACTGAAATTAACTAGGGTCCTCCAACAACTTCTGTGCTATGTGTGCATAGATTACAATATATTAGTGCTCATTCTATTAGAAGAATCTGGTAGAAATACCTCTAAGCTGTGCAACCAAGGGTCAGTGAGGATCTAGTCAGGGAACTTCTGGAGGGACTGCATGTATTTAAATCAGCTGGTCTGGACGATCTCCACCCCAGACCGCGAAGGGAATTAGGTGAGGTCATTGCGGGACCCCTGGCACGGCTTTACGAGCGCTCGTGGTGCTCTGGTGTGGTGCCAGAGGACTGGAGGAGGGCGAATGTGGTTCCCATCTTCAAAAAAGGGAGGAAGGAGGACCCGGGGAACTATAGGCTAGTTAGTTTTACCTCGATCCTGGGTAAGCTTTTTGAGAGAATTATTCTGGCGCATGTCCGCAAGGGGCCAGCAGGGGAGATTAT
>NW_017729024.1:57063895-57066072 GCF_001723915.1 Gavialis gangeticus | reverse complement strand
TAGACATCAGGAGGCGCTACTTCACTGTCAGGGCAGCTGGGATCTGGAACCAACTTCCAAGCGAAATGGTGCTGGCTTCTACCCTGGGGGTTTTTAAGAGGAGGCTAGACAATCACCTTGCTGGGGTCGTTTGACCCTAGTACTCTTTCCTGCCATGGCAGGGGGTTGGACTCAATGATCGGCTCAGGTCCCTTCCGACCCTACTAACTATGAAACTATGAAACCTCTTACTTGCATTGCATATTACTTACCTAGTTAATCTCATTGTATTAATTCAAAATGCTCATGTATATATCACTCATCATGACAAAGGCTTCCAAAATCGGGTCCCATTACCAGGAGCGGGCAATTATTTTGGACAAAGGGCCGTTAACTGAGTTTTGGCAAGCTATCAAGTGCCGCATGACAGGCAGCCAGGGACAGATCAATATTAATTTTTTACATTTTTAGGGGCCCCAGGGGCCAGATAGAATGGCCTGGTGAGCTGGGCCACATTTTACCCACTGCTGCGTCAGACTGATGTCCTTATATTTGGGCATAACTCCAGCTAGAGCCTGGTTCTATACTCTCTGTGTGACCCAAATGCCTGCTGACTTCCATGGGACTTGGAGGATAACTGGAGTACAGGCTCTTACCCTTTACTTCTTACAGCTGAAGTACTGTGGTTATTAACAGTAATGCTGCGTGGGTTGGCAGAGTGGGTGTGTGTGTGTGAGTGGGGCAAGTAGGGGAGACAAAGTAATCATTTCATTTTAACCAAGGATGAAAAGTGAAAAAACAAACAAACAAACAAAAACTGCTTTGAGCCCCAAATGTTTAATATTTAATTTTTTGGGCAAGCCCATCACAAGGAGAAGGAATAATTAGTGCTTTATACTTAATGTATGACTCCCAGGAGTGGGAAAAAAAAAGAATCAGCTACCCAGGACATGAAGTGGAGGCCAAGAAATAGTCAATAATATCTGAGCTGTCTATCAGGCATGCTGCTTCCTTCAGGAATGGGTTATTTATTTAGTCAAGGAAGAGAAAGGCCTGGGGAAAAGGGGCTCCCAGTTCATTAAAAATTCTGACAAAACTCACAGGCTCCAATGGAGCCAGGACTCACAAACTTCTATTTATTTTGAGTTTGACCAGGAAACATCTCATATCAAGGTCTAGTATTTGCTCCACAGATGATAAATATCCTATGATATTTCTTGAAAAAGTAGGCATTTCCTTTCAAAAACTGCCAGACAAAAGAAACACAGGTGCACATGCATGTACACACACACACAAGCACATAGATGTGCACACTTCTGTGAGCCAATTGACAATGGTTCTCCATTCAGTCATCACCATAAGATACCTGGCACTATAGTATCAGGTCGTGCTTAATCCTAAGCAGTTATGTAGAACATCACTTCCCCTAAAAGGGACCAAAACTCTCTATTGCTTCATTCAAAAAACAGCTTTGTGAGAAGAAAACAAAAGCCAATTTAAACTACCTTAGTGAGATTTCAGTGGCTTGCCAAAAGCTCAGTGTGTTTTCTGGCACTTGTTATTTCCAAGAGCTAAATTCTCTCAGCTAAGAGCGCCCTGACTTCACATCTCCAGTTCAACCCATTCTAGGATTCAGGAAGTCAGCATTCATTACAAATGTTGCAGCAGTTCACAGAGGAATAGGCAGTCTCTGTAACTGTATCTTGGGCCATTTTATCTCTTTATAGCAGATTACTGATACTTTTGAGCTGTCCCTGGAGAGAAACAGACAGTTAGTGCAGAGGATAGAGCATCAGTATAATGTGTTGTCATTAGTCAACATGGCCAAGGAACTGGGCTACAGCATTCAACAATGGCTGTAGCTTCTGGATAGTACAAAGTCAAGGAATTCAAACATACATCAGTCTAACTATCCATCAGAAAACCACAGACAACATACAGCTAACAAGAATGAATGCTGTTTTCAGCTCAGTGGTGGGAAGACCTTTCTGACCACTCCAGAAACAATGTTGAGGACAAAAAGACTTGAGAATGCATGCCAATGCAGCATGCGTCATAAGCCCTGACATGCTAAAATATGTCTCCTTGATGATGGTTGTCAGTTTTATCTGTAGTCAATTTTATCCTGTAATTTTTATCTAGGTTTAGACCCTTAACAAAAGGTAGAGATCTGGTAAATGTTTATCTAGCCCAGAACA
>NW_017729024.1:57060377-57063822 GCF_001723915.1 Gavialis gangeticus | reverse complement strand
CCCCCCCCCCCCAACAAAACGAAACAAAACAAACAAGGAGAATATACAGATTTGGGTGTCATCAGCATATTGATTTTTAAATCAAGAGCAAAATGTGCCAAGCACTTGTGTTCCTGTGGGACTGGCTTGTTACATGAGCTCTGTCCTAAGAGAAGACAAGGCCATATCATTGTCCCTTTATCCTGGCACTTCGCAGCCCTGGAGTAACAGGAGGCAGGCACTAGGATGAAGATGTTAACAGGTAGGCGGGGGTTGAGCAAAGGGTAGTGTATTCTAGGGCCAAGTCCAGACGTGTGTGGATGTTTGGTTCTCCAGGGACAAGCAGCAGCGGTGCACCTTGCGACGTCACTACTTGTCCCCAGGGAATGCCTGTGCCATGCACGCTCTGGCACACAGCAAGTTGCCCTGGGTGGGGTAGGGAAGGCTGGAGCCAGCACTGGGTTACCCCCAGCAGCTTTACCTGGGGTGCTCGAGGCCTCCTGCCGTGTTGCTCCGGCTTCACAGAGCATGGCTCAAAGTGGGGTGCAGCTCTGGCCAGCCAGGCTCTGGCTTTGGGCAGCGCTTGCGTGCCCCCCTCTGTTTTTTTTTTTCCGGCAGGTTTTTTTGACCCCTGGATATCCACGCTGCTCCCTTGCAAGGTGGAGAACAACAGAATGTACGGTATGTGGTGCAGCAGACGTGTCTGCCATGCCACATACTGCACAGCTGCGCTCGTTTGGATGCAGCCTATTAGTTCTCAATGTCTGTGTAGTTCTATGGGGGTCATTGCTAGCTAGCATGAGTGAGAGAAGCACCTGGGTTATTCTAACTTACACTGATAACCTAGTTCTGGTACAAATGCACCATGAGCATCCGGGAGGTGTAATTTGCTCCAGGATTACCTCCAAATCCAGTGCTGAGAGGATTTGGGCTGACAACTCCACAAGCCTGTCTGTTTAGTATCAGGATTTCTCTCATTGTATTTATTTGAATAATCCCTAATCAAACCCATTCTCTCTGCATCTGAACGCCTTGGCAAGTATACACATGAAGAATTTATATATCCCTGATTTGTTTTATGTGCCTAATTTTGGACCTGATCCACAGCCTATTACAGTGAATGAGAATCTTTCTTCTGCGGTCATTGTACCAAGGATCAGGCCCTAGATATTATTTTGCATTTTATCTCCTGTAGCTAGCCAAGCAATAATAAAAGTATTTTCAAAAACCTGAATTTGAATTGGCTCACAATCCCTCTCCATTTCAGCTTTCCTAAGTGTATCATGATTGTCCTGAACTCTGACTCTGAACTCTGAGTAACTTAAAATACACAGAAATTTTAAAATTTAAAACTAAATATGGCAATTTTAATCAAAGAACCTCAAATAAAACAGTACTAATGTGTTTATTAAAGTTCTGAGGAGAGGAGTGTAGTAGAAATAACTGCAAAAAAGCACACTGTTCCTCTTTATATACCGATTAGACCATAGAATTCCACAACATATTTTCCTTTTTCATATATTCTGATGTATCTTCCATTAACTCTGTTCTTGGCTCATTGACATTAACCTTTGATTTTAAGAACAGGCAGTTCTGTTTACTTCATGGGAGCAGAAACTTTTCTAGCTCTTTAAATGCTGTCAGTTGAACAAAGTCAACTTTTATGCCCAAAGCTGAATGGCTGGAGTTTCATTCTGGGGCTAGAGACATAAATTACACACAAGTGAGTTTAAATGATCAGAAACTGGCTTAAACCTGTAATAGAACAGAAGTTCAGTGCACTTAAACCACTTTCAAAATGGCTAAAACGGGTTTAAGATAAACCTGGTTGGATGTAGTATCAGACTTAACTGATTTAGGTCAAACTGGTTTGTGGAACTTCTGTCCCAGATCCCCTCCCTGTTTAAGTTAACTCACAGACCTGCTGCATCCCATAATGCTTTGCAGCCCTGGGCTGGACTATGTGCTCCAACAAGCAGGGTTTGTCCTGCCCCTCTGCTCTCTAGCTGAAGTGCTATGACTCTGGGTGGCTGAGGGGGTGGAGGGAAAAAAACCTCATGCCTCTGGCCCAGCCCCAGACCCCAAGCTGGGTGCTGCTGGTTGGCGTGGCGGAGGGAAAGGAGGGGACCAGACCCCCAGCCACGTGCTGGCAGTGTGGGGAAGGGAGGGGGTGTCTGCAGTGGCAGCTTAACTCTGCCCCCCAGAGCCAGGGGCTGGGAGCCATGCCCCATTCTCAGCCTCAGGCTGGCTGGGCAGTAGGGAGAACCCTGCCCCAGGCCTTGGCTTTGTCTCCCACAGCCCGGTGCCAGAAGCCACAACCCCTTCTCAGCCTCCAGGCTGGCTGAGGGCAGGGGGTGTGGAAGAGCCTGCACTGGGGCTTGGCTCTGCCCCCAGAGCCAGGAGCAGGGCTGGACTCTCCTGCCATGTCCCATTCTCAGCCCTTGGGCCACCTGAGGGTAGGGCTGGGGCAGAAGCCTGCAACAGGGCTTGGCTCTGTCCCCCACAGCTGGAAGTCATGCCCCCTTCTCAGCTGGCCCAGAGGCAGAACCAAGCCCAGGTGCAGACTTCCCTCCCCCACTGCCTCAGCTGCTGGGAGGCTGAGAAGGGGGCATGTCTAGGAGACTCCAGCCCAGCTCCCAGCTGGGAGGCTGAGGAGGGCACATGGCTTGGGGAATTAGAGGGCTCCAGCCCTCTGCTGCAGCCAGCAGGCTGGGAAGAAAGCTCTAGTGCCCCCCGGGTATTAGTATGGGCCACTGCAGGGGTCTGGCTGCCTTTCCTATTTGAAAAGTGAATGTCAGTTCACTTGCTTATTGGCAGGGAACCTGGTTTTCTCTGTTTAAAAATCACAATTTCTAAGATAAAAAATTTCCAAACTCTCTGATTAAAAACTCCAAAATCTGCATTAAATGAAACATTATACATCAGTTGATTTTATTTCATTGATATATTTACAATTTTAAAGTAATTTGAAAGCCTACCAGTGCCTCATTCACTATACTAAAATTAATTCTAAATACCTATACATTTTGGTGTTTGATTTTAGGTTTTTTATCATGGAAAAAAATCAGAGCTCTCCCTGTCCCCTTTGCTCACCAGAACATGGGTTCAGCTGTGGCTGTCCCCCTCCCACTGCTTTGTGGCACTGAGTGGCCTAGATATGCTGGTGCCCTGAACTAGCCATTGCCCCTCAATCCTAAGCCACAGCTTCCCAGTCCTGCTGGTGCCCCTCACTCCCTACCCACAGCCCTACAGCCCTGCCAATGCCCCCCCCAATCCCCCAGCCCTGCCGGAGGGGGGCCCCAGCTGCCAGGGTTACTGGGCCAAGGACCTCGGTCCGCAGCTCCCTGGCCCCCACAGCGGTGCCCAAGCCCCAGCTGCTGCCTGCGAAAGGCGGTGGCTGCTGCAGCCCCAGCAAGAGCCCGCCTCCCCATCCCCCATGGGTGGCATGGCTGGAGTTGAGCCCATG
>NW_017729024.1:57043531-57059633 GCF_001723915.1 Gavialis gangeticus | reverse complement strand
CCCCCCCCCCCAGCCCTGTGGAGGGGGCCCCCAGCTTCCAGAACTATGGGGCTAGGGACCCATGTCCACAGCTCCCCATCTCCTGCAGCAGCACCTGAGCCCCGGCTGCTACCTGCAGGAGGTGGCAACTGCTGTGACCCCAGTGGGGAGTGGAGCCTGAAGCCTGGTTCCTCCTCCCCCACAGGTGGCATGGTCAGAGTGGGGCCTGTTAGGGGCAGGTGCAGGATGCCCTCTGGGGGCTTAGGCTCCCCGCCCTGCTGCTTTACCCCTGGGCCCTCCACAGCCCAGTGGGCAGGACCTGGCATGGCAGGACAGAGTGGGGCACGGCAGAGAAGCTTGGTGCTGCCACCGTGAGCCAAGAGCTGCCATGGCAAGGTGCCCCCTGCCCACTTGGCAGCAGCAGGGGTGGTGGCATGGAATTGTGGCCCCTGCTGCTGCTGGGCAGGCAAGGGGCACCTCAGCATGGCAGTGTGGTAGCATCAGCAGCAGTGCAGCATCCCCACCTCAGCATCATAGCAGTGGCACCAAGCTTCCATGCCTGGCCCCGCTCTGCCCTGCTATGCTGAGGCCCACCCATGGGGCCGCAGAGGCCCTGGGGGGGATGACAGCAGGGTGGGGAGTCCTGAGCCTGCAGCAGGCAGCCCACCCCCACCCTCACCCCACACACATCAGCAGGGCATGTAGCCCTCATGACCCTCTAGGAGTGCGCTCAGTGGCAGGGAGCCAGCCCCCCTGCCACCTCCTGGATGAGCTGCCCACAGCCCTGTCCCACTACCCACCTGGGCCCTGTGACCGCACATGGCCCTGTGCCTCAAGCTTCATATACTGCCCAGGCTGAGCAGCAGCCCCAGTCTCAGCCCCAGTCCTGTTCAACTCCTTCCTTCCCTCACTATAAGGGTCTGAATTCCTCATGTGTCCCACCCCACTCCCAGACTTATGTGCAGGAGCTGCTCTCCAGGCTGCCTGGCAGCCATGTGAATGTGCATACAGGTAGTCCTCAGAATTACGACACAACTGGTTCCTGAAAACTGAGTCTTAAGTTGAAACATTGTAACTCGGAACCATTTTCTCATAAGAAACAATGAAATAAATGGGGGATTGGTTCCTGAACCAAGGCCCGATACCCTATTTTCACTAAAAATACCCCAGAATTTTGTACTTGATCAATTATAGATGAGTAATATAGCTACATTAATGTATTTATATTGTAAATAGCAATCATATTTATGTAGAAGGACTTCTTTGATGTTATTTTGCTGGACTTTTTGAAAAGCTCTTGGTTGGACTTTTTGAAGGGTTCTTGGCTAGAGCCTTCTCAGGAGTCTTGGCTGAAGGTTTTTCTAGAGTCTTGTCTGCTTTCTTAAAGAAAGCGTCCAAGGAAGTTTGGACAGATGTTCTCCAGGGAGATGAGTGATGCAGTGAACTTGTTCACTGGCGTGGTGCTGCATTGGATCCGAAACTGACATCATAAAGTTGAAACAAGGTGTCAATTTATAAATGCTGTAAGTGAGAAACATTGTAACTCAAAATGTTGTAAGTCGAGGACTGCCTGTATGTGCACATGCACCAGGTGCATGAAACCTGCCTTAATCTGCTTTTTTCTCTTTAAAAAGAAAAAAAATCCAGGTTCTTCTCCTTAAAAAAAGAAAATCCGGTTTTACTGCGTTTTTCCATCGCAAATGGAAAGCCTGGACCCCTGCTTATTGTTTCAATCTATGCAGTTTGAAAAAACCTGCAAAGATTAAATCTATTCAGCCTCAGACTTTTTGACTGCCTGTACTTAGCCTAGATTCCCCCTCTGCAATGAATGAGAACAAACCTATGCAATGATGAACTTTTAGAATATTTTTTATCCAGGAACCATACTCAAATATTTAAAATGTTGACTGCCTTAAAGCTAGATACCTCAACGCATGATTGAAGCCTAAAGCTCTGACCTGATATTCAGGAGCTGCTCTGAATGAGGCAGTGGCTCTGTGGGTTAAAATGGTATTTGATATTATAATTGAAGACATCTTTGTAATGCAAATGCTCAAAGGAGTTAAATTTAATGCTGGCCAGGCAACCTTAATTCTGGTCATTCCTAATTTTTAAAAGCTTGATTTTGTACCTTCAGTCTTTTAAAGGTAGCTTTTCAATGTAAGGTGACAAAATATAATAAAAACAAAGTCACCCATCACAATCAGAACTTGGATACCATATAGGGAATTTATACAATAGCTAGGTAGATGAAAATGAAATAAGGAAGCAACAGTAGAGTATCTGTAGCAGCTTTGGGGTTCACCCCGCTTCTCTCAAATTTCTTCCAATCTTTAAACTGTACAAATTCTTTATCTCCTTGGCCCACCAGCCCCTCTAAACACCAATTAGTTCTTATTAATCAGCATTACCAGAGTCCATAAAAAGGTAGTCTATCCCTGTGGCCTCTTAGGCCTGGAGAAAGCCTTAGCCAGCGCTGCTACCTCCAGCTTCTCTCTCTCTCACTTCCTCTTCCTGCCCACTTTTAATGTCCTTTGGCCAGCCAATTATTCTAATCAGCTGCCTCAGCCCTCCTTAGGTAGGCCTGTAATCATCCTTCACTGCCTGCAACTGTGCTGCAGTCCTACAGGCATGAAAAGTCAGATATCACCAAGCCTATACGGATTCCACCAAGATTTCAACTCAGATAACAAGATTCAAAATCCAGTCTACTAGCCATTATACCACAGAAGACAGACAGACAGACAGACAGTCAGAAGTCTGCCTCAAGCCTTGGAACATTACAACCACTCTGAATCCTGGGATGTTTCTTGGATACTCTTTGCTTAGGATCATAGGAAAGAGAGTCTGGAAGGGACTCTTTCCAATTGGTCCACATCCCTCTTGAAGTATGGGGCCCAAAACTGGACACAGTACTCCAGGTGAAGTCTCAGTATTCATTTGATTTCTGGAGTGCTGTCGTATGCCCATTGATTAGGGTATATTTTACAATATAGTAATTAACCACCAATAATGCTCATCTTTGAGAAAAGGAGGCAGGAAGGTTCGGGCAATTACAGAGTAGTCAGCCTGATCTTGATACATGGAAAGACAATGGTTCCTCAACGAATCAGTTGTGGAGCTCCTAGAGGAGAGCAAGGTAATCAGGAACAGCCAGCATGGATTCACCAAGAGCAAGTCATGCCTGACCAACCTGATTTCCTTCTATAAGGTGACAGGTTCTGCAGATATGGAGGAGAGCATTTGATATAATATACCTTGACTTCAGCAAGGCTTTTGTCCATCACCCACAACATTCTCATTAGTAAACTAAGAAAATACAGACTAGTATTGTAGGCGAATTCTTATGCTCAACAATTAGTCACCAATGGCTCAATGTCTAATTGTGAGGAGGTATCAAGTGGGGTTCCAGAGGGGTCCAGTATTGTTCAACATCTTCATTAATAATTTGGACAAAAAAGATTGAGTGTGTGCTTAGCAAATTTGCAGGTAACCCCAAGTTGGATAGAGTTGCAGATGCTCTGGAGGGTAGGGCTGGGATCCAGAATAACCTAGATAGGCTGGAAAATGGCCTGCCGTCAATCAGATGAAATTCAACAAGGACAAGTGCAAAGTCCTACACTTGTGATGAAATAATTGCATGCACAAATATAGACTGAAGAATGACTGACCAGGCTGCAGTATTGCAGAGAAAGAAATGGGGAGGGAGGTATAATAGGACTTAAGCTGAATATGAACCAACAGTGCACTCAGGTTGCAAAAAGGGCCGATGGTATATTGGGTTGTATTAATAGAAGTGTCACTTGAAGAATCAGTTTTCTTTATTTGCCAATCCATTCAAAACTTTCCAAATCCAGCTGCAGTACAAATAACATAATATGAATAAAACATGCTGGAACAGTCAACAGCTTAACAAGTCACATTTTTCCCAGAGACAGGAAACTGTGTTTTATGCATGTGTACTCATATTTGTCAGTGAAGTTACTGTGCCACATTGAGCACCACATGCTGATCCATTAAAGGACTCATTTTGTCATTGTTCAGTCTGAAGGCTTAGTCATGCTGCTGTGTCTTTTAAACAGCAGGTTGTGACAGGGCCTGCTGTATTTATGCTTCCAGCATATGGCTATTCATAATGCATTAAATGCTGAATTAAAAACAATGAGCAAAATGTTACCATCAGCTTGCTAAGGTCTCAGTACATAAGCACAAGAGATTGCCTGGGTCCTATTAGAACATGCCCCATCCCTGCATATCTCTTCTCATGTTGCTTTGAGAGCCAGATTCATAGATTCATATGAGATAAGTTCTGGAACTTGTTTGTCCTTTGGGTTTTGGCTTGGCGACCGCTGCCCCAGGGTAAGACAAACCAGAGGCAGATCATTTTTTGTTGCGAGTCAAGCTGACACCCAGGAGCATGGGTGATCCTCAGCCTGGTGGTCCAGAATGTAGTTGTAGAGGAGGTGGAGACCACAGGTGGGGGAAACTCTTTAAGTATCCCAAACCTCAAAGTGATTGGGAAGGCAAAGGAAAGAGATTGGAAGGTTAGCTATGAGCCTGGAAAGGAGAAACCAGCCGGGACTAAAAAGCAGCTTTAGGAAGACCCTCAAGCCTCTCACCTGTGATAGGCCTTATCCCCATCTGATTGTTCCATTAAGTCATGGCAGCAAAGAGTACAGACAGAGAAGAGTCAGAGGGAGCAAGGAGGCCCATGGGAAGAAGCCCCAAAAAGCAGTTACACCGTGATGACATCCTGGGTAGTGTACAATAGGGCTGTGTGAAATTTCGACGGCTGTTTCATTTAGTTCTGGATTCGGACATTTCGACAGTTGAAACACTGAATCAAAAATGAAACACAGGGCTCTAAAACAGCTCTGAAATGAAACGGGCCATCTGAAACATTTTGGAAATTTTCCAAAATGATTTGAATGTTTCTGATTTGTTTTGTAGGCAGGCTTGCAGGGAAAGAGGGAGGGGAAGGAGAAGGGGAAAGGACTGCACTGATATTGACATCTGTAGCTGGCCAGTGACAATGATCTGTCCCTGAGGTCCTTTCCAACCCCAGTGCTTGGGAATCAAACCGGGGGCTGGGGAATCAAGCCAGGAGCTGGGGGAATCCAGCTACCTCAGCTCCCAGACAGCACACAGCACCCTGCCAAGCTGCGCTGCACTCATGCCATGGGGCAGTGGATGTCTGGGTGCCAAGTGGGGGAGGGTGATCCCCGCTACCCCCACTGCATGGGGGGGCTCTGCCACAAGTGCCAAGAGGCCCCCGATCGGTGCTGCTGCAGCCAGTGAGTGTGGGGCTTGTTAAAAAAATAAATAAATACAAGCCCCACTCTCACCAGCTGCAGCGCTCATGGCAGACTCCCCCCATGCAGCACAGGGCAGTGGGGGGCAGCAGGGATCACCCCCCTGCCTGGCACCCATGCGGCCACTGCCCCACGGTATAGATGCAGCACGCCTTGGCAGGGCTGTGTGTGTGCCATCCAGTCAGCTGGAGCCTGACACCATTCACCCCCCGGGGCCCCAGCTCCCAGGCAGTGCATGGAGCCCTGCCAAGCCATGCTTCACCCATGCAATGCAACAGCTGCAGCGTGGTTGCCAGGATGGGGGGATTGATCTTCTTTGCCCCAATCACCACTCCTGCAGCCAGTGAGTGTAGGGCTTCTTTTTTTTTTTAAAGCTCCACACTCACCAGCTGCACACTGTCCCTCCAAAATGCCAAATCCAAAACCAAAATGAAACGCAGGCATTTCGCACAGCTCTAGTGTACAGTGCCACAAACTTTCATTCTGTTTCCTATTTGAATTTTTCAAACTTTGACTTTCAGGTGTGGAATCTTATTATGCCTTTCTTCTGCTCACATTTACTCGTTCATCTTTATTAATGCAAATTGTTTACACCTGTAATATCAGAATGATGACTCTGAGGTCACAGAGACTGTTGCTCACCCCAAAAGAATTGATCCCATGCTATTTTAAGCTCTCACGATAATTATATTTCTTATTTCCGCTATTGTGTTTTGTACCTCTGGTGATCTCAGAAACGGGGAAGAAGAATGGTTATGTGGTAAGGATAAAGTTTTCTTGTTTGGCCATGGACCCCAATTTTGAGTGAGATTTTTGGTGCCCCTTTATCTCCTAGCCTCCCTGTTTGCTCATTGGTGAACAGGGATAATATTATTTGCATATCTTATAAGGATCCTGTTGGACTAAACTCATTAAACACTCAGATAATGCTATCAAATCCTCCAAAAGGGTCTGATCCAAAGCTTAATGAAGTATAGGCTAGATATCAGGAGGCGCTACTTCACTGTCAGGGCGGCTAGGATCTGGAACCAACTTCCAAGAGAAGTGGTGCTGGCTCCTACCCTGGGGGTCTTTAAGAGGAGGCTAGATGGACACCTTGCTGGGGTTGTTTGACCCCAGTACTCTTTCCTGCCATGGCAGGGGGTTGGACTCGATGATCTGCTCAGGTCCCTTCCGACCCTACCAACTATGAAACTATGAAACTATAATGGAGACAGTCCTGCAGAAGACCACTAATGCATTGAAAACATTTCCCTTTGTCTGGTCTATTACAGACTCCCTGTGTGACATGAAGTAAATCATATAGTGTATTTTTACATGTGCTCTGGGGGTGGGGAGGGAGGTGTTTTATTTAGAGTGGCTCTGACAGCCACTCTAGTTAAGGCACCGCAGCATCTCATGTATCAGCATCCCTGTGCTTCAAAATGGCAGCAGGGGCCTTTAACTGAAGCTCATTAAGCATGCTCCACGATTAAGTGAGTTTGCTCTGATGCACTATAATTACAGTGTGTCAGAGCAGCCTCCCAGCACATCTGCAGGCACCCAGAGAATCAAATTCTATTCTGCCTATTAAACATGTAAATAGACTCAGGCACCTAAGTGAGATCTTATTGCACCCTGCATAAGCCCCTCAAAAGGATAGATCCTCCTTTACCTCCTCCTCATTGCTTTCTTGTGACTTCATCTTAAAAGTAAGATGATCATGTGGTACAAAAGTAACAGCATGGATGGATTTTCAGCACTTGAGCAGGGTGAAACAGAATTGCACTTAGGTACCTAAACCCATTTATGTGCCTAATATGTGGAATAGAATATGTTCACTTGATTCACTGATTCCTTACTATCTTTTCCTCCATCCTGTCCTTAGCTGAGAGATAATCTCTTTATTATTTAGTTTCTCTCACTACAGCATCTGAGGCTGGAGCTTTGGGCTGCAATTAAAGTGAGCATAACCAGTGGGGACATGTTTCTGGAAATGAGCACAGGATGACAGAGTCTGAAAGTTGAGGAACTCACGACAGCCTTAATTTAGCAGGAGCCTGACCCCATAACCGTTTGCTGAGGGACTGATGCCAGGGCTGTTGATTGCTAGTGCTCCAGGGCAGGTAACTACATGACAGGAAAGAGAAGCCATTCCAAGAAAGGGAAATTGAATCACAGCATCCTAGTCTAACACTCCTTTCACCTTTTCTTTCTGCTGGGTACTTTATATAACATGGAAGCAGATTAAAGTGAGGACACATAGGAAGAAAAATTAAGGCTTAAACAGCTAGTCAATAGCCATGCCTTGTTTCAGTTCTACTCTAAAGGTCCAACACTCCTTTCTAGTGTCTCAGCCTGTGTTTTAAAATCAACATGATTCTCTAGCTCTTTCACTTAGGAAGAAAATCTCACAAATAGCAACTGATGCAGAGATGAAACTGCAGTAAGTGTGGAACAAACACTCTAAGCCATGTGAATTGCCCCTCTCATTTCATGGATGAGTTAACCTGAAGGCCTGATGTGGGAGACCATGACTTTCCTCATATGCTTGCACTTTTAATGGTTACATTTTATGGAGGAGTTATGGGGAAATTTTCAAAATCATCTAAGGAGTCAAAGAGCACAGAGCTCATGGAATATCAATGGGACTGGGCACCTACATCGTCTAGTTATTTTGGAAATCCTCCCCAGTATTATTTATGTAAAAAGAACATATTTCAGTAAGTAATTTATAATAAAAATGCATTATTTTTAGCATAATAATAACTTTTGGGGTGGAGCAAAGTTGTAGGTACAAAGTAACAAGGGCCTGCAGTGGTATGGTACTTTGCTAGAGCAGACCTGAAAAGCTATTAGTTCTATAAAAGGAATCAAACTCATTGAAAGATAAAGAGTTCTTTTTGTACTGGGGCTCCTGCTGATCTTCCTGTGATTGGAAGTGAAAATTATACAATGCTGGAGGGGTTTATTTTTTCTCCCAATTAGATTTTTTTTAAAAAGGCATTTCTTATTGAAAGTAATATGATGCGTGACACTGAGAACAGACCTGAGGAGGTCTTAACTAGAGAAAATGTTTTGGAGGCAGTTTTTCATATTGTTGTTTACAGTTCCTCTTTTAAAAATGTAACCAAAGAGCTCATGGAACAGAAAATGAAATAAATCTGTGCACAGGTAAAGTATCCTATTATTTTCATAACCCTTCTTTTCCTGCCATTTATGTCTAATCTAACTGGTACATCTTGTCTTTTAAGACAGGAGTTTCTTTGGGTCTGGGACTGTTGTTTGTGATGGAGGACCTTTTCAACAGAACCAAACAGAGTTAGAAGCACAAGTCTCATTAAGAGTCAATGGAACTCATATTCCGTGCTCCACACTGTTGAAACTTACTTCTTATATACTTATGTACTTCTTTCATACTTACATACTTCAATTGGCCTCCAAGTGTACTATACATTTTTAATTAAAACTAGGAAATCAAACCAAAAAAGGAAACTTAAAATCAATGTACCAAACTAAACAATGCACTACTGTGGTACAAGTTACAGATGTAATCTGTCTCCACAATTCATTTCTGTGTACTGATCATTTAGATAGTATCAAAATTGGAGCAAGTGATACAAAAAGACAGACCCGAACATCATTACTGGGAGTAGAGGCAAGAGATGATGAAAATCACCTGCTCCATCAACTGTTAACTGAAGACCCAAATAGATGGTGGCTTAAGAGGCTTAAACGTCATAAACTGTTTATATACGAAGCCCACAAGCTCCTGGAAGAGACTGGAGATGCTGAACCAAACCTATGAGCAGCAATGAAGTGGGCTGACTGCTGGGAAGGGTCAGACCTATTCTTACAGCATTTTATACCAATACCAAATGATGACCTTGACGAAGTGTGGGTCAAGCTGAACAGACTGAGGTCTGGATATGGACAGTTCAAAACAACAGTCAGTCCACAAGGTGACCATCCTGGACAGGCCCCTGTGTGAAAACTGTCCAATAAATAGCCCAGCATTAACCAAAAGCTGCAATTTCTCCAAATGCCCAGATAGAGCAGATGGAATCTGCACATTGAGTGATAATACCAGACAGTGGCTTATAAATGTGGAAGTTGATATCTGATGCCATATAAAAGGTAGTGAAAATAAATGGTAAGAGGCTGCTGTCAGAGAGGGATATGTGTACACACACTGTCTTTCTTAGAGATAACTCATTTTTTCTGTGTCTGGATTTTGTAGCTCTCAGTCCAAAGCAAAGGTCATCCTGATTACAAGGGGTTGTGCTCTGTGAAATGGAAGTAGGCATCAGTACATGACCCACGGATTCCTTTGCTTTCACACACCTATGCCTGCTATAGTCTAGCCATGGAAACACAAACCCTTTACATATGCCTACTGCAAGGAAATTTTTCTACTGCCTTCAGTCACACTTGTACACATGAGGACTCCTTCTCCTAGCAAAAGGGATATCACAGTGCTAGCATGGCTCAGAGTCCAGCAAAACCTTTTTTCTCAGAGTAGGGCAACAAGTACAGACAAGCAGCTTGAGAGGTGATGCTCAAGTTCAGGATTGCATGCTGCAGGCAGTGGGTGCATGCCCCAGGAAGGCAGTTTCAGCTCGTAGGCGTTAGATGAAACCTAAAGTATACGGTGGATTACCAAGTTCCACTTTGTTAGCTTTACAAAGCAGGGTTTGCAAACAGTTTGGATAGTTCAGTGACCCAAATGAGAGGCCAGCTGTTCCTGGGCTTCTTTTTCAGTTACCTCCTCTTATTCTTTTTAAAAAAAAAACACAAAAAAAGAACCAGGAAGTGAATGCTAAAAGCCTCAAACCCCTGCCATCAGATGTTCCCCAACTTCAATCTAGTTTTCTTGACAAAATGCAGTGTACCCCACAATACTGCTATGTGAATAAATGAAAATGGCCTTGCTTACGGGACTGTAGGGTGCAGAAAGGATATAGAGGGTGCTATGCTGCTGCTAGAGCCTGCCATTTAGATAGCATATTTGCTTCTTATCCTAGTTTGGCTCAGCATCAAAGGAAGTATAGCTTGGGTCTGAGGCCTTGCTTTCTTTTCTGGGTGGTAGCTTTGGAGTCGTTATTTTGAAATTCTTCTGTCTAGCATGTAGGATGGCATTTTCAAAAGTGCACAGCTTTGTTCCTACTAGCATCAGGGGTAAAACCCTACCTGATTATAACCCAGTCAGGTGGGGCACCCCCCACCCCCAGTGGACAGTCAGTGACCGGGGTGGGGGGGTCCCCCACAGCTGATCCCACTGACTGGGAGGGGTCCCCCCACAGCCAATTCCCGATTCCACCAACCCACGAACGCTGCTGTCAGGGAGTGCATGTACACCCCCATATACCCCCTACAAGTCATCACTAGCTTTTGAAAATCCTACCCTTAAATATCTGTCAGTTTTTTAAACAGGCCAGATGCCCACCCTTTATTTAGCAGAAAAAATGAGCTTTTCACGGACAATTTGAAGCTCTAAATTAATTGTATTCAAATGTACTGTCATGGTGCCTCATGGGACTTGCAGAACACAGGTTTTATGCTCTCAGTCTCTATGTGGCCCAGCTTCCTGGCTAGACGACATTTCAATAATGAAACAAGATCCTCCCCTTCCTGGAAATGAGAAGGCTCTGGTCAATCATGAGTGGCTCTGGCCAATGATACCACATAGGGTTGAATAGTCTGGCTGGGGAAACCATTCCTAAGTGGAAAATGGGGACATGTTACAGCCACAAATTATTTGAGGCACCATGGCAATAAAGTCAAATCAAAATACTCTTTTTGGAGAGACATTTATTTTTTCAATGAAAAAAAAATCAAAATTTCTTTAGAGAACAGATTCATATTTTGGGAGAAATTTGTTTAGTCAGAAACCTGATTTTCTGACACTTTCAATGGGAAGTTTTCCACCAGCTCTTCCAGCAGGATCTTTGTATCTTTTCCCTGTGGATGCCAAATCAGTTTACAATCTGTTTGCCTCAATATGCCCCGGAGGTAAAAAAAAAAAAAGTGCCTCATTCCTCCCATTTTACTGGGGTTGAGGGAAGGTCAAGGGCTGGACATCCAAAAAATATTGTACACGTGCAAGGGGGCTGTGAAAACTGACAGCTCTGCAGGTACAAGGCTGAGCTGTGTGCATCAGGGTGGTTAAGAGTGAGACTCAAGAAAAGACCTGCCAAGATGTCTACTGAGCGTTGAGACTTTAAACCCAGGCTTGCATGTGCTTTTCAGTGGGCACATACACATGCGATGTTTATTGCAGAGATGCTTAATTAGCTCCGCAGTAAAGTCTTCACGTCTAATCGTGCAGCCCTATTAGGTTGCAGTAAACAAATAAATGCCACAGTATCCTGTGGCGGCGTCATTTATTGCACAGCAACAAATATCTGGATGCTGACGGGGCTGGCTGGGGCATGAGGATGCTTCAGTGTGGGGGCTGCCTGCTGGCTAGCCCTTTACTGGAGCAACCTCATGCCCCAACCGCCCCCTCCACAGCACACTAAGCCAGGTCAGAGCAGCCCCAGGCTCGCAGGCTAACGGTGAAACAATCCCTGTGTGACATGCAGTAAATTATATCCAGTGCATGTCCTGCAAACAAGTTTGGCCAAATCATGTTTGACCTGCGAACAATACGAAACCTTATCACCTTCTGCTTGAAGGGACTTAAACAGGATGTGGGCATCTCACCTTACTCATAAAAGAAACTGGAAGACAATAGCTGGGTACTTTTATTCAGGGATTGTTTCACAATCAGGAGGAAAACCCTGATTTTTCAGTAAATTTTCAAAAACAAAACTATTTTGATTCACAGATGCTGTCATAATACCTCCCAAGTTCTCTAGGTCTCAAACCCTGGTAATAGACAAAGCTTATCAACTTGGAAAAGTGAAGAACAGGAACAGTATCTATTAGAAGAATGCAATCCAAATTACATTGATTGCCTTTGCATAAGATCTTCCCCTCTTGTTCCAAGTCTTTAAACTGGGGGATACATACAAAAGGATCTGGGATGAAATGCACAGTAAAATACGTTAAATATGTTTCATCAACCTTTCAGTAGGCTGTACTGTGGCTACTGGACAAATACAAAAATGCTAAACACTTATAAATACCAGAATTCTCATTTCACTGCATCACTCATGCAGCGCAAAGTGGCTGTAAGTGGGCCTAAATTATATTTATACCAATTTTGCCTTGTTGGCATGGTGCAGTCTGCAGAGACCCTGTTGATGGAAGGTAGGCCGAAGTAGCATCAGCCCTATTTTAGACACACTGATTCTCAGTAAAATTTATACACGCATTTAGAAGTGACCTGGGAGTTGTGTAATTTTCCAAAGTGACTTTAGTGCTTCCAGCTTAAATCCCCTTGACAGTCAATTAGTGTTAGGACTTGCTGGAATGACTTTTGAAAGTGGGATATAAGTGCATTGGAAAATTTTACTCTTGCTTCACAAACAATGACAAATACTGCCTGGCATTTGTCTTCCATGTTTTCCAGAGAAGAGGTGACTTTCCAGCATTTGGTTTCTCCTTGTGTCTCACATGAACAGGAAACTTCCAGGAGAGAAAGGACGGTGGGTGACTCCGGCTCTATCAGCATGAATGTTCCACATGATTAGCTTTCTGTCTCCGCACCCATCTATCTGCGACTTTATTCACTTTCCCATTTTATGAACTCTCCATCTCCCCTTTGCTTTGATCCATGCCCATTGTCCTTTAATGGTACATTTTCCCTGCCTCACAGGTTCTCTCTCTGATTCCACCTAAATAAAAGGCTACATAAGAACTCAATGTTTCCACAACAACAAAAGATTGGCTTGCATGCTTCAGTTCACCAGGAAAGAAGGGAAAAACCATCAATCTTGCTGGATACTGGAGAGGTCAACAGAGTGCTTAGTCAGCTGTCCAATCAATTATCCACTTCAAATAGCCAATGATTTTTTAGAAAGAGGACCATATACCTTCCTTCTGACATCAAGCCCGAAGATATTTACAGCAGAGTTAAGGGACTTGAGGGAAACCAATGCAACTATTTAAAATGCATCTCGAAAGCAAAACAAGTCTTTTGCTAATTGTTTTCTTTCAAAACATAACCTCAAACATGGGAAATCGTCCAGAGATTCAAACCCATAAAAAAACCCAACCACAAATCTACCTCATAACTCCCATATGCTCAAAATATTTCTCAGCTCCTTTATCAATCATTTTAATAGCCTCATCCAAGATCAATAAAAACCTCATGCATGGTTTGACGTGCTGCAACCATGGTTTGCCGCTTGGCTATATAAAATGGAGCATTATTCTAAATGGGCCTTGATTCCTGTTTGCACTGAGACCCTTTTACATTCCCAGCATGGTATAAAATGATCTTAATGGAGCTGAGAGTCGGGTCTAATGTGTCCGTAAGTCTAAGCTTCTATGTTTCCCTCATCACCTTGTTATTTCAGCACCTAACAACTGATTAAGCAACAACTTGGAGAAAAAAATCACAAGACTACCTCACAGGGATGCTCTTAAAAACTGAAATGCTGAAATGTGCCATATAACTGCTTAGTATTCTACATTTTATTCTATTATAACCAAGTACTTGCACAAAACCATCTTTTTGTATTACAGCACAGTCATAACAGTGAATAGTAGCAGAGGGAAAAATCAATAAAATACTTTCTAGAAATCAAATTGATTCTTCAGGGTTGGAGTTTTCCTGTTAAATAAAAGGCACATGAGCTAGAGTTCACATAGGCAATGACCTTACAGAAGCCAGTCCAGCAATCTAATTTATAAGGCTGTCTAACTCAGATCCTGAGTTGAAACTGTGTGAGCCCTGACTCACCATTGATATACTAGACACTGTTTCTCTTAGAACCATGGGCGCTGAAAGATGTGGGGGAAAAAAAGCAGCACTTTACCAGAAGAAGCAGTGTGTTAGCTTGAGCTGGCTCCGCAGCGTCTGTATGGATCAAGCACTTCAGCGGGGCTTTTTGGAGCTTTTATCCAAAGCTGATTCAATCTGCTGTTAGATAAAGGCACCCTAAAAGCCCTGCTGAAGCTCCTAATGTATACAGATGTTGGGCAAGTCAGGTCCAACTAATGCAATGCCTCTTCTGGGCATGTGCTGGGCTTGGCGCAGGGGTGCATGGAATTTAAAGTGCCGGTTTTGGTGGTGGTGGTGGTGTGTGTATGTGTGTGTGGGTGTGGGGGGGTGTTACATGTGTAAGAAGTCCATGAATAAGAATATACTGAAATATCTAGATCTGGGCTAGTTCTCTGGCCAGTGGAAGGCCAGCTGTATAAAAGCACTGGTATCTGTTAAATGCTTGGTTCTCCCCACAAAACTTTATTTGTCTTGCTTGATTTCAGCCAAACGCCAGTCGCCTCAATTTATCTAAAGGCCTAAGGAACCCCCCTGTTCAGGATCAGGGCCATACTATACATTATATTTATAGAGGTGCACAAATACATTTATTCATGTTCCTTGGACTGTTGCTTTTTTGACTATGTATAAATTCCTCCAAAAGAGACATTTGTTTGAAATTACTACACAGAATAATTCTGGTGGCAGATGCTCTTTGTAGCAGCCTGTGTTCCTGTCTTTATTTTCTTTACACACTACAAGCAAGGAAGCTACTCAATGGGCATATCTATACATATAATTAATGAGAAGGAATAAACTCTGACACAATTTGAACTGGAGTAAACTAATTCTGATGTCACTGTCTACACATGCATTTAAGCACAGTACTTTACTCTGCTGTTGGATAGTACTTGTGCCTAAAGGGACTATTTACTAGCATAGTAAATTAGTCTACACTGGCCTAATTGCTGTGCATGTGTAGACAGTGATGCTTACTGTGCAGGAAATTAGTCTACTGCACAATAAAGTGCATGTATAGATATGCCCACTAATACATTTCTGGTCTGATATTTTCAACCTTACATAAGGGATTAAGTTTTCTAGTTTCAACTAGTTGCACATCCACATCCCCTAGGTGGTTTCAATACCACGCTCTGAAAACTCCACCAGGCAAGCAACAGGTCTCCAAAATGGCAACATTTGGGAATGTCATACCTAACAACCCCAGTCAGTGCTTTGTCTAGCTACTGAGGTGGGAAAATTCTCTGAAAACCCTGGAAATAAATCCAAGATGCAGAAGCATCAAATTAAATTTTAAGGCTATCAAAGCAGTGACATTCCTGTATCTCAAGTGAGCCATGCTTATTTTGTGGCTGGAGTTAGGAAGAGCAAGATGCCTTTGTGCTTGTTCTTTTACAGGGATAAGGGACAGAGTCCATCATTCTGATTCACATTAAGTACTTTACTTTTGGACTGGCCCTATTAGTAGGAATCTCCATAAATTGCACCAGAAATGCCCCCTGCAGTGGCTTCTTTAATGTTTTTCATCTAGCTGCTTAGCTCCACCCCACCCAGCCCAATTGGCAGATGTTTTAAATATGCTGTAATTTTTGCATCCCCAGCAATCAGCATGAAATGGCCCAGCCGGTGGGGCCCCTCTGCCAATCAGGACCAGGGGGGCAAGCAGTGTAATGAAAACATTAAAGGAGACCCTGTGGGGGCAACAGTTGCTCGGGGATGTAGGGGGGTGGTTAGGAAGGCCAAGGCAGAGATGGAACTGGGACTAGCTTCCCAGATTAAGGACAATAAGAAGTCTTTTTTTAAATACACAGGGGGTAAAAAGAAGGTCCCAGGTAATGTGGGGCCCTTGCAGGACGCGTTAGGAAACTTGGTCGTCACACCAGATGGCAAAACTAACATGTTTAACGATTTCTTTGCCTCCGTCTTCCTAAGTAGGGAC
>NW_017729024.1:57034935-57042990 GCF_001723915.1 Gavialis gangeticus | reverse complement strand
AGGGTAGGTTTAGGTTAGACATCAGAAGGCGCTATTTCACGGTCAGGGCGGCTAGGGTCTGGAACCAACTTCCAAGGGAGGTGGTGCAGGCTCCTACCCTGGGGGTTTTTAAGAAGAGGTTAGATGAACACCTTGCTGGGGTCGTTTGACCCCAGTACTCTTCCCTGCCATGGCAGGGGGTCAGACTAGATGATCTTCTCAGGTCCCTTCCGACCCTAGAAACTTTGAAACTATGAAACTTCCAGCATAATTTATGGAGATCCCTACCTATTGGATTTACTAGATCTATTATCTGTTTCTTAGGACACTTTGAATATTAAATATTATGTCTAAATAGACACTTCAAATTATAAAAATGGGGCAGTGAATTATAAATATTGTACCAGGCTCCAAATTGTAAGCCTCTTTGTTAGTCTTTGTACAGCACGCAGGACAAGGGTCCTGAACCCTGACTGAGGTTCTTGCGTGCAACTGCAATACACATGCAGTAGCACCTCCTTATATGGAGCCCTACTGATAACAATTGCCCATTTTTAAGATTTCTTCCAGCAGGAACTGATTTGTTTTCATTTATTATCATTCAACAAACACTATGACAGTGAATGCCATTCTTTACAAACTCTTCTCCTGGTCAATGAGGTTCATTATAATGAGATTGTCCTGTAAATAATAATGACAATGGCAAGTTAGAGTTGCTTTACCCAATCCTTTTTTTTGCTATTATTTCATCTCCAAATGCTCTCAAGCTTTGTTGGAACAGATGCATTTAGGCTGAGAGTTTCAGACACTTAGAGGATTGGAATTAATCTTACTGGGTATTAGGCATAAATCCCCTAGGCAAGATTGAAAAAAATCTTAGCTTCCAGCTCCAGATGTTTAAGAAATGCAAGCAGAATTTTTTCTTTCTTCACTGAAGAGTTTCACTAATTTTTTTGACCTTCTTTATGTTTTCTACGTCTTTGTGTAACAAATGTATCTACTTTTTGGGTCTTGCTGAAATTAACAGGGCTTAAACATGTGCTTAAGTGGGGCTTTTGGGGCAGGATTTGGGGCCTAGTGCTTGGATGCAACAGTGCACTTAAATGTAATTGACTTGCAGGGGGTTACTCACACGCTTTAAGTTAAGCACATATTTAAACCTGAGTGTCCCTTGGAAGCCAGGTCAAGTATTTTGCAGAATAAGGATGGACTTATACACATACATAAGTTCTTTTTTGGATCAGAGCCATATTATCTGCATCCATGGTGTCTGTGGGTAACCAACGTGTAAAATGAAATTTATGTATTTTTCCAGGGATAACCAATCATCACCTAATTCCTAATAATGTGGAGATATGCAAAATGTCATTTTATATAATATGAATATTTCTGATCTCCCCAATATTGAGCAGTTGGGAAAATCCCATGTAGTGGCTGGTTTTTTTGTTAGTTTTCCCTGATCTTCCTCCATATTATCATCATCTTTCTAATCATGTGGTCCACACCATTACTAGTGTGGACATACCCAACCTATGGACTACTATATCTCAGTTTCACAAGTTGAAACTCTTGTGTTTGCAAACCTTGTTACAAACCCTTATTGGTGCTGTTTTGTAGTTCCATCACATTACAAACTTTTGTCTAATGTACTATCCACTTTCACCCTGAGGTCTCCATTCTTCCTTTCCAAGCTAGCCTGTCCCTTTCAACATGTGTAAGCATCAGATTAACACGTAAGATAAATTGTGAAATAACAAAATAAGGTTCAGTTTATAAAAATACCAAAGAAGTTATTCACATGCCTCTAAAAGCATGCATATAATTATCCTATTATCATTTGTAAATCTCTTTCTTGTTGTGTTCATTCCCTCATGCAAATTATAAAGGAGTTTATGTAAAACTTGCCCTGATAGCACATCTCTAGAACTCACTTAGGCCTACATTTCCCCAATGTGATGTAGTGTTTTGTTGATTGTTGTCAGCATCCAGTACAACTTGCATGAAGTTTGCATTAAAAATTTTGTGAGATAATACATCAAACAATTTAAGAAAACCCAACCACATCCCCCCTACTGCACTCCACCCATCCGCTCTGTCTATAATTCTGTCAAATAAAGCAACATTGCTGGTAAATACTATCCTTTATTAGAGTGAAATGAATAGTTTACAAAGAGTAATTTATTTCATGTATTTAGTCACGTTTAACAGAAAATCTGCAAATAGAACATGATTTCCTCTAACATACTTGATATCCAAATGTATCTGATTATTCATTAATTAATGGTGAACCCTATGCATAGTTAACATTTGAGCTGAGTCATGTAGGCATGATTGACTTCAGTGGGAACTGAGGGGGGTAGGCATCTTTGAAAGCCAGCTCACTTGTTTAAGATTTTGGTCCAGAAGTCCACTTTTAAACACATTTCACTCTGATCATGCACTTAAATGCCATTAAAATCAGTCAGAGTTAAGGACACGCTTCAAGCTCTGCTGAATCAGGAGCAGGGTATCTAAGCCTGTATTTAGCTGCCTATCTGAGGGAAGCTAAGTGTATAAATGTTGTCCATGAGGTCTGGTGAATGTTACAAAAGGACACTACTACTCGTTATATAGTTTTTCTCATGCGCAACACAGTTGGAGGTAATATATGCTGAATCATTCCTCATTACTAAGGCTACATCGCACATTGCAAGCACTCACTGGAAGTCTAAAGTAAACAGCTTAATGCACTCTCCACAGAGTTATTTTTTATCATCCTGCTGTGGTCCAACAGATTTTAAAAGAGATTTTTTAAAAAATACTGTAGATTTTCCACTTCCCGACAGGGTACAACCACATGAAAAAGGATAAGGGTCACCTTTCCTCCTCCCCCTTCTTTGCACATACCTGATGGCTGCTTGTTTAGTATCAGCTTGGTACGGCCATTACTTGTACATGGTTGCTGCTCAAACTTAGGTGTGTAATAGTTTGAAGGGGAAGAGTATACAGGACCATTCCCTTCAGTAAATCAGAAACACTGAAGCAGCTGGCCATCAACAAAGCAGCTGACCTGATTAGGGGCCTTTCATTTAAACTTGCGCAGCACTGTGCCAAAGGTGCCAGGGTTGCAAAATGAAATATCAGTTGGTGAGAACTGCTGTACCAACAGACAGCTAATTCCAGGTGATACACTTGGAAGGATTTCTTGGAGTATGTGTGCATGTGTGTTTGTGTGAGACCTACTGTGAACCCCCGTCTTTCCAGTCAAACATGGTTGCTTCCCCAATCAACAGAGAAGTGAGTCTATTATTGTTCTGATCAAAGTGAGGTTCCCATTCTAACTGACCTTTGAGGGAAAGTTGAATATACCAGGCCATTTCCATGAACAAAAGACAAATTTCTTAGCATTTTTCAGATCCAGAATTAGCAAATAATAAACCAGCTTCCCAACTAGGAAGGAGCAAAGGCCATTAGACATGAGCAGGTATCCCATCCACCATAGATAATTAACTTGGCCTTTTGCAATGTTTAAACTGGCACACTCTAATCCTGTTGATTGAGTGTGTCAGTTTGTGATTAATTGCCTTTGCCTGATGACCCAATTGCCAACCATCCCAAGCATA
Organism: Gavialis gangeticus; assembly: GCF_001723915.1. Taxonomy (NCBI): domain Eukaryota; kingdom Metazoa; phylum Chordata; order Crocodylia; family Gavialidae; genus Gavialis; species Gavialis gangeticus. Next base: position 57,039,409 of record NW_017729024.1, on the reverse strand, counting down.
GTTTTTGTTGTTATTTGAAAGGCAAAAGGCAAACTGCATTGAGATGTCAGTGCAAGTGGCTGATACTGGCTTAGCAGCCTGAAAATATGCTACTTAAAATTCTCTCTCATCATTTTACTGAAATAAACACAAAAGCCCAATTCATCTGAACATTTAGAATATGCTAAAAGGGCTGTACGCCATTTGGATTCAAAAGAGGAGACATGCCACTCTCTCAACAGAAAAAAAATGTTTAGATTGTCAAAATGTTGTTACATCTACTACTGCTTTCAAGTGGACTTCCCACCCTTTGTGTAGATGTCACTGTTTCTTTATTAAAACTTACTGTCTGGCACCCAACACATTACAATCTCTGATCCTGCCAACATGTCTGCACATAAAATCATAAGAAAGTAGGGCTGAAAGGGACCTCATGAAGTCATCTAGTCCACCCCCTGCTCAAAGTCGGATCAACCTTGACTAAACCATCCCAGTCAAGTGTCTGTCTAACCTGATCTTGAAAACTTCCAAGGATGGAGATTCCACAACTTCTCTAGGTAACCTGTTCCAGCGCTTGACCTCCCTCATAGTCAGAGTATTCCTCCTAATTGCCAACATAAGTTTTCCCAGCTGCACCTTGAGGCTATTGCTCCTAGTCCTGTGCCCCAGAGAAAGGCCCGTCTCCATTCTCTCTATAATCACCCGTCAAGTATTTGAAGACTATTATCAAATCCCCATCAATCTTCCCTTCTCCTTACTAAATAACCTTAGTTCTTTCAGTCTTTCCTCATAAGGCAGCATCCCCAGGCCTCTAATCATTTCTGTTGCTCTCTGCTAGACTCCTTCCAAACAGTCCACATCACTCTTGAAGTATGGCACCCAAAACCAGACATTGTACTCCAGGCGAGGCCTCACTAGAGTGGAAGAATCACTTTGTTTTGCAGGTGACACTTCTGTTAATAGAACCCAGCATGCTGCTGGCTTTTTTTTACAGCACATGGGTAACAATTTAAATATTTTCTCTCGACTTACCAGAGCTACTCACATGTGTAAAACAACTCAGATGAGGAAGGGTGAGGCTGACAACTCTTGAACTCTCTGGATTTTATTGCAGGTTTTACAATACTTTGTCATGTTTCTTACAGCCCACGCCCATGGAGCCATGTGACTACACTAGGATCTCAACTCCCACTTAACAATAATAAGCACATTTTTAGACATACTGGTTGCAGATAAAAAAGCTTGAAATTGTGAACCCAAGAAGTCCAAAATCTAGAATGCGAATACAAACCTCATTATTTTTAAAATGTCATGAATTTTGAGCCATTTTCATGACATTTTGGGTTCTGACTCATGAGTCATGACCCTTGAATGCTGAGGATTGGCATTTGCCAGATGTGAGCTGTAATCAAAGAATATACACATTGGGTTCAGTTCCTTATTCTGACACAGTTTATGTTTGTCATCTTGGGGAAGTGACTTAGGGTCGGACCCTATTCAGCTACCTAGCCAGTTAGATTCATTAGGTGCCTCCATTCTAATCTAAGAAGATCCCTGAGCACTAAGACTTGAGCACATGCTCAGAAGCAATCCGGATTTGCCACCTAACACACTTGAATCCAGCCTAAACTCTTCAATTCCAATCACTGTGGAAAGTGCCCAAAGATAGCCTATGTCCCTGATACCATACATAAGGACAAAGCATATCTTAGTGCGTTTAATGCAGAGAGCAAGCGTGCAGCTAATTACAAATACAGCCAGAAGATGAGGAGGAAGAGATGGCTACAGTGATAGTAGCTCTACAGCTCATTACAAAATACAGCTGGAGGAGTAGGTGATAACTAATATCCTGTTGGTTAGAGTCTTCACCAGGGAAGACCTGTGTTCTTGTCCCTTCTCCTCTCTATGAGGGAAGACAAACCCATATCTCCTGCTTCCAAGACAGTGCCCTAACCACCAGGCTATAGTACAGAGTAAGTGACTGCACTCTCCACTACTCTGAAGCTGGACCAGAGGGCAGCCAAGAGCACAAGAACTGTGGAGCCAGGACAATAAGCAAAAGGGTGCATTATCCTGTAAGCTCAGCGAGGAGCTTCTCCAGAGTAGGTGAGATCTGGGTTCTGGTCCCTACTGCCAGTGTTATTTCTGCTTTTAAACCAATGGCTATCTAAAGTAAAATGATTAATAGTCCTGGTAGTAGGGACCAGAAACCAAGGACCAGGATCTTCCCTGCTCTTTCTTACACCTTGGGGTCAGGAAGGCAATGATTCCCAATGACCTCAATGGGCTTTGTCTCAGGCCCTTCTTTTTCATTTTCCTACCTTGCTCCCTGTCTACCCCGCAATCTCAACATATTGATGTACATCCTGCCCTTTGAGACATTTTCTTAGAATCTTTCTGAGGACTCTGTCATTCCTACCCTTTGGAAATCCATTGCATAGGGAATAGGTGTCCACCTGGTACAACTCCATAGAAGTCATAGATTTACATCAAGTGAGTATTTGGTTCAATGTCTCCTTAGAGAAGACGTAAGATACCATGCAAAAAATAAGGCTTTGCTCACTAATGCACTGAAAACATCCTACTATCTACACTAACACTATGACTCCAGTTTAGCACCATACTCGGTACTTATAGGGACCACAGGATCACACTCAGTATTGCTGCAAATATAGTAAGAAGATTAATTCATTGACTGCCTTCAGCAAGTAATAAATTTGAACAGTTTGGGGAAGAGCTTTCTCTGACTTGTATCCAGATGATGCATGAAGTCATAAGCCAAAAATTTGGACTAAGCTTATCTTTAATTTAGTATTTGCATTAAAAGGGGAAGACTAGGATTTTCTAAAGCATTTACCTTTGGCCCAGGGATGTCAAACTTATCTATCTTAATGAGTGGGAGGAGGCAGCTGAGTGGAGCTGGGCCAGGTATCGCCCCGCCCTGGCCCCTACTTGGCTCAGCCCCCCAGGGAGAGAGAGAGGTGGGGGGGTCCAGGGAGAGAGAGAGGTGGGGGGGTACTCACCAGTCCCCCTCCAGTAGGGCAGAGCCCCCCAAATCCCGGGCAGGGCCCTCTCTTTCCTGAGAGCAGCTTCCCTGATGGCGGGCCCACTCCACATGCGCGCAGTTTAAAAGGGCCCGCCAACAGTAAAAAAGCCCCAGTTAGGCTCTGGAGTGGCGAGAGACGCGCGGGTGAAAGCCCGCTGTGCCCCTACTCCCCCAAAGCCCCCCAGAGACTCCCCAGCACCCGTGAAGCCCCCCACCGACTCTCAGCACAGCTGGAGGCAAGCAGGGCCTGTGGTGAGAGGGGGTTAACCCCTTAGTGAGTGGGAGGAGGTGGCTGAGTGGAGCCGGGCCAGGTCTTGCCCCGCCCAGGCCCCTACTTCGCTGAGCACCCCAGGGAGCCACGCGACCGGAGCCACATGAACAGGCTGTGCAAACAGGCGCGCTTGTCTGCCAGCGCGTGAGTTAGCAGGGAGTTCGCGCACGAGGGTGCGTGGGAGGGCCCGAGGCCCTGCCTGTGAGCCCCCTAGGGTAGGCAGTCCCAGCCATAGCCAGCCTACCAACAGCATGACATGGATGGGCATGCGCCGCACCCCGAGGGTCCCCTTGGGCTCCGCGGCACCCCCCTGGCACCTCAGAGACGGCCACCCAGACGGAGCCCATGGTTCTGGGATCCATGCAGACAGAACCCCTGGCTCTCAGCTGCGGGGACTGCCTGTTCATTTTTCAGGCTGTGGGGCCCGGGAGCATGGCCACCTCCCCTTGTGGGGTCTACTCCCTTTTGGGGTCTCTGGCACACCAGCTGGAGGAGCTCCAGGCCACAGTCCAGAGACTGCATGCCATCAGGGACTGTAAGCAGGAGATCGACTCCTACTGCCAGGCCCTTCTCCTCCAGAAGCCGGAGTGTAGACCACAGTCTCCCTCCAGGACAAAGCAGGACTCCAGGACCTCCTACTCTGTCCAGCCGGGGGCATGGACCAAGGTGGTCAAGGGCCCTAAGGCCCGCCACAACCAAGGCCCCTGCCCCGCCGGAGCTTAGCAACAGGTACCTCTTGCTGCTCCAGCAGAGCCTGCTGAGTTGCCAGCTTCCGCAGGCAACACAGGCTCAACTGCAGCTACCGCCCCTGCTCTCCCTAAGACAAAATGTAAGGTATTTGTTGTGGGAGACTCCATCCTGAGGGGGACTGAGGGGGTAATCTGCCACCCCGATCCCTTAGCCCGGGAAGTCTGCTGCTTCCCAGGGGCCCGCATCCAGTACATTGCGGAGAGGATCTCTAAGCTTCTCCAGCCCACAGACCACTATCCCATGCTCCTTATTTATGTGGGCACCAATGACACGGCTTGGAGCGCTCCCAGCTGGGTCATGGGGTGCTACAGGGATTTGGGAGCGGGGCAAAAGGGTCTGGGAGCACAGGTGGTGTTCTCTTCGATCCTCTCAGGCTCAGGGTATGGGCTGAGGAGGGAGAGGAGGATCCACGTAGTGAACCAAAGACT
>NW_017729024.1:57023916-57030789 GCF_001723915.1 Gavialis gangeticus | reverse complement strand
CTTCCAGCCCTAATGCCTATGAAATCTATGAAATCTATATCCCTGCAGCCTGGATTGGGCCCACAGATCCCTCTCACCTCCACATACTGGATCCAGTGCCTGCAGCACCTGCTTTGGCCAGTCCACAACTGTGCTGTCCACAGTGGCCACCCCAACTGGTCTGTGATACACACTGCACGTGATACTCATCCTGGACTGGCTGGAGTGCCGCCATAGGCACTAGATGCAGCATATGGGGAGACAGGTGATGTGGGCCTGATTTGTCCCTCAGGGTTGACCTCGCACCATTCATCTAGTCCAGGTAGTAGATCATCAGGCATGTTGGGCAGGGTCCTGGACTGGGCCTGTGTAGGGGCTTCATGTGGTGCATGCCTCAGACTGGCCAGAATGGACTCTGCAATGTGGCTCATGTCTTGGGTACTATGTGCAGGGCTGGTCTGGCACATGCTTTGTGCAACATGTGGGTCAACTCAAGACCAAGGGGCAGCACCAGAGTCCAGATGATGGGGCTTCATGGGCTGATTCAGGCCCATGGGTTGCATCTTTGACACCCTGCTTTAGCTTAACTCTGGTCCCCATGGAAGTCAATGGCAGTTCTACCACTGGTTTCAGACTGAATGAAATTAGACCAAACTCAGCCACTTTGAAAATCCCACTTACACTCTACTTTTTAGCTGCTTCCATACCTATATGGGCAGGGGTGGTTTTACTTCTCACTGCATTATAACAGTTTTACTACCAACTCTGGGCATTCAAAAATCATGAGTCAGGCCACTAAGCATCATGATACTTTGAAAAGAATAACAACCAGCAAGAAGTAGAACTCAGGACTTCCCAATCCCAGTAAGTGTGTCAGGATCTTGTTCTTGAGCTCTTTCTAAGCAATTAATCTTTAGCTTGGTTTTGGAAGGTTGAACAATTTATCAGGTGGTGAGGAAGGCCTGCAAACCAGAAAAGCCTATAATCTTGTGGCTAGAAAGCACTCTCTGGTAGAGGGGAGAAGTGGGTCTGATCCCCCTCAGGCAGAGAAAGGATCACTATGCAATTCTAGTGGAGAGAATACGGAAGGTGTTCCACCAGGTTTTGGAGTTAAAGCAGTAGCTACCACTTTGTTTTGTGTGCAGTCAAATTCTGTGGGTATGCATTAAGCATGCTTTGAATCTACTGCCAGATCCAGTCCATCAGGAATTCTGAGTTTGAGAATCCCAAGCCAGTATGATAATGATGGGTGATCACTTGTGAATGAGTAAGATTGTCTTCCAGGGATCTTACTAGTGAGTCTGCAGGTGGCTCCATAGCCCAATTCTAGATCCACATGTCTTGTCGCAGGGAGGACAGGTGTTTCCAGGAGGGATGGGCACTGTGTTGCTGTGTTGGATGTTCTGATGTTCCTTTCACCTGTTCCTCTTTTTCTCTTCTACCTGTTGACGAGCTGTTTCAAAGTGTTGAGGTTCCTCCCAAAGAGTGTTACTCCATTTTGGTGAGTCCTGAGCAAGGGTCTCCTAAGTGTTGATGTCGATGTTACATCTCTTCATGTTTGCGTTCAGGGTGTCTTTGACATGCTTTCTTTGTTCTCCATTACTTCACTGACCCTTTTTCAGCTGTGAGAAAAAGATTCTCTTTGGAAGGCAGGAGTCAGGCATGCAAACAACACAATCTGTCCAGCGAAGATGGTTTTGGATCTCAATGCTGTTGGAATTTGCTTCAGCCAAGACGCTGATGTTTGTACATTCACCCTGCTAGCTAATCTGAAGGATCTTGAGAAGGCACTGTTGGTGGTACTTTTCCAAGCTCTTGAGATGTCTTCTGTAGCAATCCTCTCTGGGGATCGCTACCTTGTAGTGGTGGAGATGCTTGCATGTTCTAGTGATCCTGAGAGCAAGGCTATTGGGAGCTTCATGCTCCTGGTAGGATCACCCATGGCAGCAAAGTCAAGGGGGAGGTTCCTGACTAAGAGCGATCCAAGAAGACCTCAACGGCAGACCAGGTGGAAGAAAAGTGTAACCCCCTTTTCAGGGACTGTGAAGGCAGATGAAGGCTGCAGCAGATCAAGGGTCTCCAATTGTCTTGGATTCCATGCCATTGGATTAGAGCCCTATCTGTCAAGAACCAGGTGTTTGTTGGCACGCAGCAACATCCTCACGCTAAAAGAAGTCAGGCACAGGCATCTTCCTTATGGGAATTATACATTTATACAGCATAGATGTGAGTTAGCTGCTGAACTCTTCAGCCCAGACAGTTCTGTGATGTGCAGAAGCAGAACTGTAAGTGCCTAAGGAATTTTAGCGCTGAACACTAACATTTCTGTGGACTTTAAGGTGAAAAGTTAGACTTTTAAATTCTGGTGAAGCCAGAAAGGCTCTTATCTATGCATGAGTGGCTAAATATCAGTCAGGATGTCTATGGCACAGTGAAGAACACAACCCAGGTCTCCAGCTTCTAAGCAAGTACCTTAACCAGCCCTTCTCACCTTTATGAATTCAGGTTTTTCCTCTGCAACCAGCAAGACTTGAAGCTTCCTTTTTTTTCATTCAGGAGAGCTCAGACCTCACCAAAAGGCATGTCACAAGAAGATGAAGTTTTAAGGAAAGCAACCTAAAGCTGCAACTTATTATGTCAACCAGAAACCTTGAAACACTGAGATATGCCTTTTTAATATTGGCTACTAATTTAATATTTCAGATGGGCAAGTGTGGGCAAATCAAACTGGGATTAGCTCTGTTTGGAAACACTGATAAGAAAAAGTCCAGCTGGATTCCACCAGCTTGCAATACATCTCATTGCTGGAGTTATTATAAATGTTTTAGGTTGGCGTCACAGTTGAATATCAACAACATTTTAAATGACAAATAGCTCCAACAAAGTGACTGTGTTTCATTGAATTTTAAGCCAAACACTTTATTTCAGTAAAACCCTGACTAGCCATATGGTTCTGCCCACCTCCTCAGGGACAGTAAAAGCACTCCCCTTATAAACAGTTTAAAGTCACAATGATAAACATGCAAGACTAAAGCTAAACTTGCATTTGTTACACTTCTGTTGATTATTTGTGACAATACCAGAAATGTTTACCAGTCCAGCAGAGTAGTTTACATAGGAAACCCCACTCAATTACCTCTTGTGCCATGATTAATTGTCAGCTTATACCAAAAAAAAGAAAGAATGGATACAGTTTTCTACATCAGCATTGTGAAAATTCTTTTGTACTGAACTTTAGTAGTTTGCAAATGGGATTAAAAACAGAGGCTCTAACAATCCAGATCTATCCTGGAGGGTTTCGTAATTGTGTTGCTTTCCTGTCACTGGTCAATAATTCTCCTTGAGGGATAGCTAGCTCTACAAAGGCTTGTATTAGGTAGGGGAAGTGGAAAAAAACAAAAAACAACCCAGTATGTAAGTACTAAATTCACTTGGGTAGACCCAAGGGAGGTATTTTTGTAGAAGGATGGATGGAGGCAGCTCCTAACAGGTAATGAACACAGTAGGTGTTACCATTCCTCTTAGCAGCCATGCAGAATAATCCTGGGATCCACAGGTTATTAGGTATAAAGACATGATTGGATCCAGGATTTACTGAAGAGGGGTGCAGGACACCATTCTTCAGACCATGGGGGTGAAGCATGACTGGAGTCCCTGGGTCAGTGGGAGACAACAAGAAGCTGGGAAGGGAGCAGGCACACAAATCGGGGAGACCCCCTACTAACACATCTGCCACTGTCCCCAACTGAACTGAGGGCAGAGTGGTGGCCAGAACCACTTTTTCCTCACTCCACCCAGCCAGCTGTGTGGGGTGCTGAGCATGGCCGGGGTCAATGGCAGCACATAAGTTCCTCCTTCCAGCCCCTGCTACCCAACTGTCCCCCAAACCCTGGTGTTCCCTAAGTGTCAGGGAATGGGTGCTGGATAGAGGACCCTGTTCACTACTGCCACCTTCCTCTGTGAAACCCAGCAGCCTGCACAGCTATAGCCCACAATCAAGGACGGAGCAACTCTGAGGAAGGAAGGAGCAACTCTGGATCAAGGAATGAGCAGCTCTGAGGCTTCTTCTGCACCTGGATCAGCTGGGGACAGTGCTGGAAGGGGGATATGCCAGCATCATTGCTCCCTTCCCCCTCAAGGATCTGCCCATGTTAAAGACATCTTATACCTGGAGGCAGCCCAAGGGAGACTATCGTCAGTGGTAAGAGCAAACCTGGAGCTGATGGCTGTCAGCTACATAATCCTAGGAAAAGACATCTGCCCAAAAACACTTCCTACCTCTATTACTGTACCAATTGATGCTAGAATATGCAGAAGTTCAGCTCTACTTTCTATCTCAAGCTTTCCATAACCAATACCTCTCTAGCCATTAGCAATGGATACCTGGGAAGAATCTGGTTAAAATACATCTCAATGGGGATGGTACAATTATTTATTTTATTGATTTTTAAGATTTATGAAACAATAATGACACAGGGATACTGTTTATAACACTGTAGGCAAATCTAACTTATACTCAAGATTGCAGGGAAGCCCAAAGAAGAAAACAGCCCCTGCAACACAGGTTAATAATAAGGCAGTTAAAAAAGAAATCAAACCCTTTATTTTTATTTGAACACCGTCATCCTCCAACCACATCTGTTTCTGCAGCAAACAAAGCCTAATGGTCAACAGACTTAATATTTTTCAGACTTGCCTGGGTGAGAATATTTTCAAATGGGAAGTGGCTGAAGAGCTTCGTGTGGAAAGGATTGTTTCAGAAACTTTACTTTTATTCCCAAAATCAAAAAAGCTTATTTCCTCTAATAATGCCTAACAAGTAGTCCTAGATATCTTCTACATCCCTATGCAAGCCAGGAGGCCAGCTCCATGTCCCATAAGGGTGCCATAAGGGTGTTTTATTAGTCTTGAACATCATTTCAAAAGGGAGAAAAGAACAATGACTTGGCCTTGCCAGAAAGGCCACAGCTTTCAAGGAAACAAACTATTTCAGCTCTCAAGATCCCTTTAGAGAAAGCCAGAACCAAACAGCAGATTCTGACATTTGATGCATTCACAAACTACTTCTAAAACCCTACTATTCACAATTATATTTCAGGAAATTGTCATTGTAACATGGTGTGTGGAACTGGAGAAAAGTCAGGCTTCAGAAGGGACTTGGTACAGTGTGACAGTATGCACAAGTAGCAGTTAGCTCCCACTGGGAACCAGTTATACTTGTCTGTTTTACCTGTTCGTGTCTTTGAAGTCACTGGTAAATTCTTATAACTGAACTGTGAATATCTACAGTAAGAGCAGAATGGAAGCAGAGATGGTGCTGTTGCCCAGGGTGTCTATATATGGAACCCAAAATAAATGCATTGGTGAACCCAATTGGCATGAAAACTGAAAAGTATGTTTATGAAAGTAGTTAACAGTCTATTAGGTACACTGGCTTGTTTCTGTGTTAATTGCTCATTCTTCTTCCTGCTTAAATTTGCAGATCACGAAAGTGTCTAAGAGTACACATGACAGACAAGCAGAGGGTTGAGACAATTTTTTCTTTATGCTCCAAACAGAAGCCTGATTAAAAGGGAAGTGCTTTTCCATTTCCCAAGTGTTACCAAAGTATCTGCAATTAGCCCAGCTGCTAGTATTTTCCGTTAACATTTGTTTTTGAATGTATCTTTTTCCAGCCCAACATAAAGGAGTTCCACAATCTCATTGTTGCCCTTTAAGGCCATTATCATCTCTTTCCAAAATGCCTGTGTCTTAGGGCACTCCCATGGCATGTAGTGAAGTGTTCATTTCCTGAGTATCATGCACATCTTCCTGTCCCTTGAGGTAATGGCTTGTTAGTTCTAAATTAGATTTTTGATAGAAAGCTGGTGACCTGGGTTTTCTTCCTTCATTTTTATAATTTCCTTGCTTTCCTATTGCAGCCTTATTTTTCCAAATCCAGATTAAACTTATTCTTGTAATTGTTATTTCTTTGATACTTATTGTCCATTCTTTGGAAGATCCATGGGCATAAGTGGCAAATCCCAGCAAAAACTCTGATTGTCCTGAATGATATTGCTCTTTCTGCAAGTAATACCCATTCCAACATGGAAATCTATATTACTTGATCCAGAGGAGGGCAGGATTTAAGCTCCCATGTGTTGGTAGAATATAGGATTACTGTTTTAAGGGTAGCCACTTTTGCTGTAGTTCAGGTCACCTGTGGGAGAAGCTTACAGTAAAAACGTGTTGATGTTAGGGAAATGGAGACAGCCTCATCTACTAATGGTACAAAACCCTTTAAAACCCCCACAAATACCAGAGACCTTGGTTTCTGAGCTTGACTGTGCGGTTGTTAAGACTGAATGTAATGATTCAATTACTGCTTGGATTATTTACATGGAACAATCACAAAAAATATTTTTTTCATACAACTGTAACAGAGCATAGGGTGCTCTGTTACTCCCAGGGGTGTGGGCAGCAATCAGGCAGCTTGAAGCTAGCTGTTATCCCAATCAGGTAATGCTACCTGATTGGGGAACAGGGTCCAGCTATTATATATAAGGGCTGGGCCCTGAGCAAAATGGCAGCAGACTGCTGCCAAGAGCTGGAGAGACACCAACGGCTGAGCTGCTGCTCAGGGCAATTTGGAGGTAAGGGAGGAGCTATGGGGAGGCTGGAGGCTCCTGGTCTTGGGCATGACCAGAACCTGGACCATGTCAGGGTAAGGTAGCCTGGGTGGGCTGTTTGTGGTGGGACAGTCCCCCAGAAATGCCAGGCTAGTTACCTCCCCAGTGAAAGGTGGGTAGGAGCACCTGATAACCCCAGCCCCCACATCCCTGGTGGGTATGAGAGCAATGCAGAGGGAGCCTAGGCTCATTGTGAGCACTGAGGCAGGGCCCAGCCGAAATGGAG
>NW_017729024.1:57017863-57018916 GCF_001723915.1 Gavialis gangeticus | reverse complement strand
AGCACCTGATAACCCCAGCCCCCACATCCCTGGTGGGTATGAGAGCAATGCAGAGGGAGCCTAGGCTCATTGTGAGCACTGAGGCAGGGCCCAGCCGAAATGGAGGGACCTGTGGTAGCACCCAGGCTTGCAGATGAGCTTGCGGTTGCAATGGAGCCAGGAGTAATGCTCCAGAGAGGTGGGGCCCCAAGCCTTGAGGAGCCAGCAGGCGAACTCCCAGGGGAGGGGATAAAGGTTTAACTTGGAGAGTGAAGTGGCACAGGGCTTGGAGTCCTAGTCCCATAGTGAGGGGATTGGAGCCTGATGGAAGGGCCCTGGAGCCCAAAGAGAAAAGCTTGGAGCCCGACGATGGGGCTTGGAGCCAGAGAGAAGCTTGGAGACCAGGGATGGGGCTTGGAGCCTGAGGACGGGGCTTGGAACCTGGAGATGGGGCTAGTAGGCCCAGAGATGGGGCTTGGAGCCCAGTGCGGGGCAAGGGGGCCCTGAGTATGTACTGAATTGTGATAAGGCTGAGTGTTTGGCCAGGGAACATCTGCAAGGCATGGGGCATGATAAACGTAGGTTGGAGTCATGTACTTGGGCCCTTGTCACCAGGGCACATAGATGGGAGGCTACCCATTTGATTAACATCTAGTAATCATCACATCAAGGCATGGCAGGAGAGGTAGGCAGGAGGTTAACCTGAAGACAAGTGGGCGGGCCTATGTTTGAGACTGGCCCCAGGACGCCCACTTGTTACAACAACTAATATGAAACAAGGCTTCCCAATATGGAACGCAACGTTTGGATGGTCTACACACAAATAAGGAAGGAAGGATGGATGGATGGACAGAATGAAGCTGACAGAACTGGCAGTACTGCTCAGCTTATGGAATCACACTGATTTAGACTAGACCATCTGAGGCCATCCCCACCATTTATGTCAGGCATTAATCTGTTACGTTGGACTATGCTAGAGGACTAAGCATTCTAATGCAGAGTAGCACTTAGAAACTCACTCCACGTATACCCTCATACACACATCCTGGGACTTACATACAAATTCATTCACAA
>NW_017729024.1:57017397-57017837 GCF_001723915.1 Gavialis gangeticus | reverse complement strand
CATCCAAACAAAAAACCCACTAGACAAATGTGCAAACATATAATAAAATATATATTTAAATATAATAACAGTACTTTTTTTGGTGCTACAGGTAACCCACGTGCCATGAATCGTTTTGTAGGAGACTGGATTCTAGACTAGTACTGGTTAAACAGTTGTATGGATTGGATATATCTGTTCTACAGGAAATGTACATAAAATCCATGCTACCCACTGAAAAATGTCTGACAAGATAACTCATGACATAAAGATATGAACAAGGCCAAGTCAAAAGCTATGGAGATCTGTTTTTTCTTGAGGAAAATCTTGTTTAACCAAGTTCTTATACTGTAAGCTCTGTCGGGCAGAGCCCAGGTTTTAAAAGCATGTATCTCTATGGGTGCTAAGACAATACGAATATTAAATAATAACAATAATTAAGAGCCCTAAGAGTATCTAAG
>NW_017729024.1:57003801-57012397 GCF_001723915.1 Gavialis gangeticus | reverse complement strand
AGATATGAACAAGGCCAAGTCAAAAGCTATGGAGATCTGTTTTTTCTTGAGGAAAATCTTGTTTAACCAAGTTCTTATACTGTAAGCTCTGTCGGGCAGAGCCCAGGTTTTAAAAGCATGTATCTCTATGGGTGCTAAGACAATACGAATATTAAATAATAACAATAATTAAGAGCCCTAAGAGTATCTAAGAACAGTTTTTTTTCAAAGGTAAGCCCATAAATGCCAGCTTCTCAGCTAGCAGTAACTGGCATAGCTCCACTGATTTCAAGGAAGGATTAATTTCAATGGAGCCAAGCCAGTTTATACCAGCTGAGGATCTGGCTCATACTCTGCTGCTGCTCATTCATATCCTTTGACTTCACGTTCCCTTCCCTCAGGTCCCAAGTGTACGTGATGAGTAAGGGGACTGCAGGCACATCCATTTCCAGGAAGACTCCTTACGTTGCACAGTGAATCCAGAGGCACCTACCTTCCTATTTCAGGCTTCTTCACCTTGTCTTCTGAGAGGTGTCAGGTACTAGCACAGTAGGCTGGGGTGTCCCCTGCTGCTTCTCTGGATTCATGTCCCTATTTGGGTCCCACTGGTCTGTGAAACAAGCAAGAGAGGAATGAACATACACAAGACAATGTCCTGACATATAGTAGAAAGCTTAGTTATAGTAAAGCCCTTCAGGCTGAGCTAGAGGTATTCATTTTCTTAAGCTCCCACCTATTAATTTTCTTATGCTCCCACCTCTCTGGTCATTAATCCTTGTTGCTCTACATGCGCTAACTCCACTGGCTAATATAGTTCTGTTGTCTTCTCAAGTGTGCATCCTACATCCATCCATGGCCTACTACAAAGGTTCCCAGATTCTGGCCTGTGGACAGCTGGTCAACGGAGATCTAGATGATCATGCTCCTTATTTCCAGATGCCGAGTTGCCTTAAGAGACAGCTAAAAACACTTGATTCTTCCTAGACTTGACACTTTCCTGGAAGCTGTTGTTGTATTTGTCACGGAGTCATTATGTGATTGCAGAGAGAAGGGAAGTTGTTTTTTGTGATTGTGGACAGGTTGCTCTGAATGCTTGTGAGTGGACAAGGGACGTGTCAGTGAGACAAGCTCTCTGCTAGGAGGTGGTCCATGACATGAAAACATTTGAAAGCCCATCACCTATGGCAACATACAGAATAATTGGTCTGCGCTAGAGAATACTGTGCTACTGCCTTACAAAGGACACCGAATGTTTACACGCTCATGACACCAGCCCCAGAAACTAAAAACAAGAAAAGGGAAAGAAAAGAAATAAAAAAAAACCAAACTTACCAGAAGAGAGAGAGACAGAGACTGCAGAGCTTTCCCAGCGCCCCTTACAGCTTTCCCAGGATCATAACAATAGCCCAGTATAACATCCTCAGGGCCTTCCTGGGGTTAGGACAGGGGCATGTGGAAACCCTATTGCTGCTGCAAAGCCATATCTTCAGGGTCATATTTTCCTCAGGAGTGTGTTGCTCATCGGTAAGATCGGGCCATCATCAGACACCTGGGTGTTGTATGTTGTAACTGCTAGGTGATTGCAAAACACTTTTGTCCCATATCCTGTGAGCAGCTGAAGGAGAAGCCCTCATTTGAGGTATACTCTTGGGGTCTGTTTTCCTATGATGCCTCACTTTGTACGGCATTGCACAAATCCTCAGCATATCTCCCTATGGCTGTTAACAGGAAGCAGTTCCCACAAGGTGCTGCAAGATCACATGCGTGTCCAGATTCCATGTATTTATCCATGTGCCATTCAAGAACAGATGACAAGTACACAACTGTGCCTGAATTAAAGATCTAAAACCATGAAGAAATGAGCTCGTGAGAACAGTGTGTTGAAAGGAGACGTGTCTGACAGCAAATCATTGTACTCAGTATGCCGGAGAGGGGATCATTCACTCTTCAAAAGTCCCTAGAATCTATATACCCTATGGAGTATTTCTTTGTGATTCTTTGTGTGGTTGCAATGAGTCTATGGCTGGAAATTTTCTAGATACAACACAGTCATATAACAAAAACAGTCCTTGCTCCAACGAGCTTACAATCAGAGCAAACAAGCTGTTTTACTTTAGTATTTTCCAATGCTTTGTATCATGACCAAATATGCCTTCAATGGGAGATGAAGATGCATGCTCTTCAGACCTATATAATTACACCTACCCAAAAAGATAAATGGCCCTGCTGTATAAATCTCACAATCTCATATCTGTTTGGCACCACCAGACAATGATTTAACAAGGTCATAATGCCTGATAGGTACACACAGGGAGCCCAGTCGTGCACAGGGCTCAAGGAACATGTATAAGTAGCTAGAAATAGAGGACAAAGTGAAAATAAAAACTACTATCTCTGCTTTGATAATATAAAAGGAAAAAAATTATAATAGAGTGTCAAAGATTCGTTCTAATTTCTTTTTGGAAAGTCATTTGTAACTCACTAATAACAGTAGAGAAAGAGAATAAATGATATAGTGCATATGGGGCAGAGTTACTCTTACCTTTCCTTGAGCTAATTGACAGTTAGGAGGCTGCGTATGCTATTCCAGATGTGAAAGACCAGCAGATGGGCAGTTCTCTACTGCCCCGATAAAAAAAAAAAATGACCTAACACTCTATTTAGAGAAATAGAAATGCTTTTCTTTGGTTGTTTACAGATTTAGAAATATCATGATAAGCAAACCCAGGCAGTTCAAAGCAATGATATAAAGGACAAGTGGATAAATAATGACCCAACTTTGTTACAAAACATAGTGTAACTGTTGTATTGTTAATATAAACACAGATGACCTTTATATTTGCTCTACTCCTTGTCCTTAGAACAGGAAACAGCAGATGATCCTTATCAGACAGTAGAATCTTCCACAGACAGCGCAATCTTCCACATTGCTTCTACAATTTAAGCTGCGGGGCAGATTACCATGCCGTACTTAAGAGCAAGACAGTCACTATCTTTTCAAAGCACATGGTGAAAACATGATATGGAGTTGAGAAGAAAGACACATGGCTTTGTGAGGCCAGAAGAAAGCACGAATCAAGTCTGAGGACACCCCTTCCCACAGCCATACGGTTAATTTTTACAGAGAAAAGTCACAACACAAATAAAGTTCATAGTAAAAATAAACCAGCAGAACAAGAGATTTGTCTATAAATACCAGGCAAATGAACATGCTAGTAGTTGCATATTGGTTTTTATATGCAAATATTTAATGCAAGTTAAGGTTCTGCACTAAGGAAATGCTTTACACTGCTTGCAATAGAGGAATTTGTAGTTACATCTGGTGGCTCATTTATTTGCATTACAATAAAGCCCAGGGACTAGAGTCAAAACCAGATTCACATTGTGATGGGTGCTTTATAAACACACACAGAGCAACGGTCCCCAACCTGAAAAGCTTGCGCTTTAGAAAGAGAAGAGAGACCATAATTGGCTGAGAGGATATATCATTATTACTAGTTTACAGACAGAACTGAGGCACAGAGAAATTATCTGACTTGGTTATGGTGACACACGAAAGCTGGGGCAGGATCAGACACTGAACCCAGATGACCTACATCTTCGTCCCATGCCTTAATCACAGTCTTTATGCTCATCATGATGAAAATCAAGAGGGCTGGTTTCTCACGATGCACAGGTATTCATAGGTTCATTTACAGTAGCATTACCCCACCCCTGATTATTCTGAGACTTGTCAAGAACAGGGTCCCCTTATGTTAACACACAAAAACACACCTCTTGGCCCAAAAAGCAATATAGGTCTCTAGTCTGCCAAGAACAAACAGGACAAAATTCAGGCTAATTTTGGGTGCTAATTCCTAAAAAAAAAGAAAAAATCCAAATGATCAGCCTTTACTAGAAGCCTTTCCCATTTCCCCTTTCCCAGGTGAGTGCTACAAGCCAGCAGGAAGATCCCAATCCACCCCTTTTTGGCCAGCATTGCCCAATAACAAGTTGGTAGATGGTAATATTATGAGAGCTGAGCTGGAGTAAGCAAACTGGAACAGAAGAAGGTATATGCACAGAGAAATTAGGATGCAGGTCCTGCAAGGGATTTGGCTCTGGGAAGGAACTATCTACTGCACAGCTTGCCCAATAATTGGCATCAGGTCATGCTGACTTTCACATCAATCACCTTGCCTCCCCTACAGCTGGTGCTGATGGATACCAGGCATTTTTCTTCTTGTTTCAAGATGCCAGTATCCCTATTGTGACTGCGTGTGGATGTGTGCGTTTCAATATATAATCCACGCCCCTGCCAGAGGAAATCATACCGGTGCTGAGATGTACTGTTAAAAATGACACCAAATATATCTTTTTGTAAAGCAAAGGATTATTCTCTATGCCAGTGGTTCTTACCTTTTTAGCCCCAGGGTCCCCCTTCAAAATTTTTCTGAATTTTGTAGCATCTCAGCTGAAACTCACTGAGCTACGTCTAACTGCAGAAGAGCTGTGGAGGGGACCTTCAGGCTAAAAATACTGGGAACCACAGATCTACCTGGTGCCATTTAAGAGTGGTGGGGGCAGAACCTCCCCATGCAGTGCCCTGCTCTTTTCATTCTCTTCCCTTGTACCTCAGGGGGCAAGGGAAGCCCCTGCTTAGGTTGCTCCTGCAGGGTCTCACACACTGGTGACCACCCCCACTGGCCCCTCTTTCCAGCCCCAAGAGCATGGGAGAATTTGAGGGGATAAGCCAGGCTGCAAAGTGTGGCTCCATATGAGCATCCACCCTCTCAACTGGTCATTGCAGAGTGCACTGCTGGGAGCATAGAAGGAGGCTGGCCTAGGGGTTGCCTGGGCCAGGAAGGATGGAAGAAGACAACAGCAGCAGCAGAACACTGTCTTAACCACTCCAGTACTTCTGAAATGGTGTAGGAGTCTGAGTGTAGGAAATCACTTCTGAAATCTGAGTGTAGGAAAAAGCAGAAAACATCTTTCACTTCCTGTGTTCCCAAATGTTACCTAATACAATAGGTTTGGTTCCTCCTTCCTGTTCCCCACTCCTTTTCCCATCCATCACTTCCCAGCTGCGACTCCTAAATGGTGGGATGGGTTCCAAAATGAGGTTTAAACAACCAAATTGGGGATTTAACCATGGCAAAATGTTACTGACCTGTGGGCACTGAAAGTACATACAGTCTGCACTGCACTTTAGCTTAGTACTCAAGTAAGATCCTCGAAGGATCTGGGCCTTAGATCACACATTCCCTTTCAGATGATCTGGGGAATGGCCTCCAAGTGCACACCAGGAATCAAGAGCAACAGAAATGAAGCACACACCTCAGCTGGCTGTCCCCACACACACCCGCCAGGGATAGTCATGAGAGGCAGATATCATAGGCACTGGCTTCATCTTTTGTCTGAGCAGCATCACTTAGATTGCTCATGGCGCATATGGGTTTTAAAACATCCTTTGCTGAGGAATTGTTTCATTCAGTTGTGTTGATTAAATATAACTAGCTTTAAACTTGTCTATCTGCTGAGCACTCTAGGCTGGAGGTTGCTTCAAAAGCAGTGTCTCCCTTGGTGTTTAACTCTATCTATTAAAATAATGGCATTGGTGTTCCTGGCACTACTGCAGCTCTTCTCCAGGCTCTCAACAAACTGCTGTAAAGAGAAGCAGCCATGAGCAATTTTTAAAAACAAATGCCAATGAAGTACACTAGCCACTCAACAATATATTCCAGGACATATCTCCATGCTCACTACTCCTACCCAACTCTCAACACAGGTCTTTGGCAGCCTGGCACAGCTTCTAAGGGAGACGATAAAACAGGTGCTGTTTAATGCTTCTACATCTTTATCACAGATGATGGAATATTTCTTAGAAGTTTGGGTCAGGGTATTCCATACTACATGTGGGCAGGAGGATTTTGGGGGAGAGGGAAGGGGAGATGGAGGACAAGTAGGAGAAATTGGGAACTCTGTTAAAGTATGTTGCTGTGCATGTTATTTTGAATTGTTTTTAATGCTAGAATAGCAAAAAAATAAGGGGGGAGGATGCACTGAATTCCAATCTGTATAACATGCCATTGTTTTCTGATTCTAGCTCTGTAGTGGGTTACCAGAAAAATGAAACAGATTAGAAGTAAACGAGTTGTTGGAGATGCAGAGAAAAACACTGACTTACAACATGCACTGTGGAACTCGTACAGCTTCCATAGTGAAGGAAAAATATACAACAAACAGCGAGCGAACTGCTGGAGGTGACTGACCAGCATCCCATACAGTGGATCTCTCCAAAAAGGATGCTACATTTCACAGACAGAAGTTTTGTTTCTTGTGCAATTTTTATCCTTGGTAATAAAAACAGGGAGCAGAGCTAATAAACATTACCACTGATTCTGGAGCTCAGATTTTCCAAACAGCTCATCTCCCACCCACACACCTAAAGGAAACACTCAGATCTGCAAATCTGCCACCTGGCGCTTGAAGACAACAGAGAATCCCCCAATGTGTCCCTTTATGGAGACTAAGAGCAGCTGGGTGACAAGGGGCTTTGAAAATGTAGCTTTCTCCGTCTGGTGCTCAGTGGGAGCTGCTCCCTTTGAAAAATATCACCATGGTTCTCTAGTCTGTTCTTTGGAAGTGTGGCAACCCCAGAAATCTTTACAGTCACTACCCCTTTCCACCCCCAACATGAAATTGTCTTAATATTCTCAATTTTTAAAACCGTTCTTTTAGTTTGCCTTCTGCACTCAGATGATGTTTTCAAGTTTTTCTCTACAGCCATGAGGGTAGAAACTTTTCTTTGTATTATAATGAAAGAAGAGGTTTTCCCCTGTCCCCCACCCTCCTCTCCCAACTCCCTGTTAAGAAGAGATTGCCTCGTCCCTTCTGCCTTACACAGACATCTCAGCATTAGCTAGTAGACCATGTGCTGGCTACAGTCCATTCTGCAGCAGACAGGACAAAGGCAGAATCAACAGGTAGCTGGTAATGTCCCCCTGTTTTTTTCTTAAAGGGGTGATGAACACTGAATTATCAATTCCTTGCCAGGCTGATCAGAAGGGGGAGGGGAGGACCCCTCCCTAATCAGAACACCCTCCCAGGTCCTGGACACCTCCTGCTCAGTGCTGTGCAAGGGAAGGGAGGGCTGTTCTCGCATCCTAGCGCCCTGTCCCCCACCCCCCACCCACCCTGCTTCTAGCCTGAGCCACTGCAGGCATGTGCCTGCATTTCTGGGATCTCTGTACAATTACAACTGATTCAGCCTAGCCAGGTTAGAGTAACCTGCAAAAATGGAATCAATTCCGGTTCAGGCTTTCTGAATGTCTGTCCTTAGCCCTAGAGTTGGCAACATTGCCACTGCATTTCCCTGCTGCAACAGTTAGGATGTACTGTGTAATGTTACACAAGCCCTCAGTGATGCAACAAAGCAGCACAATGGGATGAATTAATGACAGAGTTTTTGCCTTAGAATGTATTTTCCTGCAGTCTGTGCAACAACCTCAATGACATTTACATTATTAGTTTTTATATAATATTCTTTTCATAAATCATAATTCTTTGAAACATAGGCACCAACATTTATTTTTGCCATGGAGGGCTAAGATGATGGACATGTAGAAAGTTTTATGCACTTCAGGTGCCCTCTTCCAGGTGGAGGCCAGGGCCCTGGGGCCCCCACGTACTCAGCACCCCTTTTTTGAAACTTCACAAGGTAATTCCCTTCCTCACTTCTTTATCTATTTCTAACTTTTCTGTTTGCAGATACTGATCACCCCCTCTTTGAGAAAAAATTAATATTAACTCTTTCGGAATTGACCAGCTCTCCCCAGATTTGGGAAACTGGAAATCTTGACCTGAATCTAACATAGTTAGATGGAACGTGGGTGGTTCATAACACTGTTGATCAAAAATTTGTTACTGTGTTCAGGTTGCATCTGTGTTCCATTTTCATTAAACAACAAGAAAATAATGGATTTAAAAAGCATAATAAACAACATTCCATATTTGGAAGATACTTCCTATGACCCTGATTCAGAAAAATACTTAGGCACTTGCTTCAATCCATCCTTATCGTGGGAAGCATGATCCTCAGGCTTAAATTTAAGTATCTAAGTGCTTTTCTGAGTCAGAGACTGAATCAAGATAATTGTATGAAAGGTCAGATTTGTTAACATGACTACAAGTTCAGACCCCTGTGCCTGAAAGATTCCCACCTATGCTCAACTTTGCTTCTGTAGAAATGAAGCAAGTGGAAGTGGGCACAAAACGAAACCCTGGAGAGTGTCCCATTGAAGTCAATGTGTAAAGTTAAGGACATGTCTAAGTCTTCACAGGATGAGCTTTTGTTGTTTGTGCCTTTTATGATCTTTATGACAACCAAGTTCTGGTCTGAACAATCATGGAAAATTACATACACTCTTATCCTCTATGGACGAGGTCAAGATGAAACAAAAATCCATTCAGTATATTTCATGCCTGTGTTTACCTAAGAAAAACATTTTCTTAATTCCCTTGCTTAATCTCTACTTTTAGACTTGCATTCTCCACCACTTAAAAAAAAAAGTAAATGAAAAAAACACCTGGAAGTAGTTTTAAATGATAAACCATTAAAAGGCAGATACAAATG
>NW_017729024.1:56989728-56998801 GCF_001723915.1 Gavialis gangeticus | reverse complement strand
GACGAGGTCAAGATGAAACAAAAATCCATTCAGTATATTTCATGCCTGTGTTTACCTAAGAAAAACATTTTCTTAATTCCCTTGCTTAATCTCTACTTTTAGACTTGCATTCTCCACCACTTAAAAAAAAAAGTAAATGAAAAAAACACCTGGAAGTAGTTTTAAATGATAAACCATTAAAAGGCAGATACAAATGTGGCTCAAACAAAAACAGAAAAGGCCAGGCTAACACAGCTGAATCTTTCCTGGCTGGCTTCTCCTAACCTGAATGCAAGCTGCACCACACAGCCAGACCTCCTCATTCATTCTAATTAGCTGCATTAGTCACCACAGCGACACTGGTATAATTTCCTTTTACGAGCAAGTCTCAAAGAATTAAGAATAACTGATAGTTCCCTAACACATGTAATTAAAAAATAGATGGAGCAGTTCCACTATTTTACTATGCTTTTAGTTAAAGACTGGAAAGTGGATTTCATTGAAAAAAATCACCAGTTATAGCTAGGGAGGCTTCAAGCATAAGGGTCTATTTTGTCTGGGAGTCTTTCAAACAGGTTCATTACAGGTGGAGACTGGGATTTGAAAATAAATTAGGAACTTTCAATGGGAGATCCACAGGGCCCTGCTACAACTGAGAAACACACTCCAGTTGGAATGAGAAAGAGTCCAGCATGCTGCTGTACTGAACCTGGACCTGGAGAAAGCCTGCGATGCAGCATCTCACCAGTTCCTCTTCAAGACACTGAAGCAGATGGGAGTCCCCTCAACCTTCATTGGCTGGATAAGGACCCTGTACATGAATGTGAGTAATGAGGACCCTGTACACAAATGTGAGAGCCAACAGGTTCCCGAGAGCATGGATTGCA
Source organism: Gavialis gangeticus (assembly GCF_001723915.1). Classification (NCBI taxonomy): domain Eukaryota; kingdom Metazoa; phylum Chordata; order Crocodylia; family Gavialidae; genus Gavialis; species Gavialis gangeticus. Next base: position 56,997,935 of record NW_017729024.1, on the reverse strand, counting down.
GTAGAATTGGGGGACTGGCAGGACTGCCTGCTCTGCCCAGTCCTTTTCAATTGCATGATTGAACCCCTAGCCCAGCGCATCAGGCAGGACCCTGGGATTAGTGGAACCCAAATCCCAGGCAGCAGCAGAGAAGAGACCAAGGTCCTAGTCTACATGGATGATTTGAACATCCTGTGCCAAAGCAAGTGGTCCATGGAAAGAGCCCTGTGGCACACATAGGTCTATGAAGAGGCAGCAGGGGCCAGGTTCAACATGAATATGAGCACCTGTCTGGCCATAAGCAAGCTCAGGAACCTGCATCCCTGGGAGTCTCTGTCCCTTGCAAGGGGTTCAAGATCCTAAGGATGGAGTTTGACCCCGAGCTGAGTGGAAGAAAAGCATAAGAGAAACAGAGGCTAAGGTTAAGCAGAGGTTGGGTCTGTGGCACTCATGCTACCTCTCTAAAGGGGAGGGGGGCGGCACTTGTGAAGGTGGGGTTGCTATCGGTGCTGCTGTATACCACACTGGTCTTCCCCCCTTCTAAACACGTCATCCACAGAATCCAGAGAGCAATGTGTCTCTTCTTTTGGGGATCCAGATGAGAGGAGATAAATAGAAAGACCCTGTAGAAGACCAAACAAGCTGGGGCAGAGGAATACCAGACCTTCTATTTCTGTGGGAAAGGTACGCAAGCCAGATCTAAGCTGGCGGCAGGCGCAGAGTCCAAAATGGCCTGCCTTGGAAGATATTTTGCAGGACACCTCCTAACACTGTGGGGGGTGTTTGCACCAACAAACAGAAGCTCCTGGACCCAATGTGGTTCTACAAGATCCTGAATGAGTTCTGCAGTGTGTATGGCCTACAGAGCACAGGCCCTGCGAGAATGGCTAACCGCAGAAAAATACAAGAGGTGGCTAGAACCAGGGTCATACTGTCACCCATGGATTTGCTCCTGGGCAACAATTGCCAGGCTGTGTGGGAATGAATCTTCCACAAAACCGTTTGGAAAGACCCTGTTCATACACTGAGGAGGTGTGGAAAAAGATAAAGCAGCTCTGTGAAGTGGTGACAGGTAGCTGACCAGAGAGGCAGCACCATATGGGCACCTAGCTAAACACCAGGGGCCCCGTTGGCCCACTTCCATCAGTTCGGGTCCTGCATCAGGAGTGCCCTGTGGAAGTCCAGGAACCTCCTGATGTACAAACACATGAGCCTTGAGGTGGCAGACTGTGCTAAAATGACTCAAAGCGAACTCCAATGTTATTACCGGAAATTGGTAGCAGAGGACAGTGAGGACGCAGCCAACTCCACTGCCAAAGGGCCACTTGGCACAGGCTCTTTAAAGACCACCCCCCAGAGGGGGAATGGACAACAACAGCGAAGAGGACAATGAGGCAACTGGACCTGGAGACAGCAACAATGACAGCAGCAGCAGATGTGACAGTGTCAGTGAATGAACTGAGATTTTAAATGCCATAGTTCAGGTAAGGACTAAGGGATAGTGTAATCAGGTTAGGGAAAGACCTGAGGATGGGTTTGCGAGAGCATAGGTGCATTTCATTGTACTGGGAGAGAGGGTTTTTCAATATAGGTGAAGGTGTGTGAAGAAAATTTTGTGAGCTGGTGTATATATATAACTTCTATGTGTGTGTATATATATATATATATATATTTTTTTTTTACAACAAAAAAAAGTTAGGAACTTTCAACAGAAGACTTTTCAGCTCTTTGAAAAATCCTAGTGCTAAGGGCAGATTCTGCACTCCATGATACTGGTTACATGCCAGTAGAGGCAAGTTGTATAACAGGTGGAGACATTCATTTAAGAGCATAATGAATCAGGCCTCTACATTTTTAATATTAATTAAGATTTCTGTGGTTTATTCTACACCAAAGAAACTCAACCCCTATGCAAAGCTTTGGGCACTCTTGGCAGCTACTCACTGCACAGGACTATGAAATGGTAACACAAATTAGAGATGGTAGCACTCTGCCTTCTATCCAACCGCACCTCATTTGGTGTCATCTGGCCAAAAAGGCTACCCACCCTAACACGCTGTCCCACTGACACAAAAATCCCACCCACCACCATCTCAGTCAAATGCTGTTGCTAATGGGCTTTGCAGTACATGTGTAATGTCAACAAAGCCAGGTGATGTCAGACCCTGAGGAGCATCCAGGTAGGAACTTATCTTGGTAAGGGGGTAAAGGAATTATTAGAGCTGGACAGGGTTTTTATTAAAGCTGAACTGCATTTAAAAAATGAACTGAGTTGTCTAACACCCCTCTTTGCCTTCCAGAAAGATACGAGAGTAGTGGTTTTCAAATCTTTTAAAGGTTTGGAACCCGTTCATGTCACTTCTGCTGCAGAACCCCTATCCCTAACTCCATGGCTTCATGTCAGCTCATATAGTTTAGGAAACCTGGTCCTGCAATGGCAGTGCACCACCTCCTGGCCCACTCCACTGTTACCCCCAGTCTCTTTGTAGAAGCTCTGATGACCTGTCACAGAATCTCAGGGGTCCATGGCACACAGTTTGAAAACCTCTGTACCAGAACGAACATGTCTACAGGTTTTGTTTGCTTTGCTTTGGTTTAGCTCAGAACTTCTGTTTCAGCCATTTGGCAGCTTAGATGAAATTAGATACTTCAATATAAGACAATTCAAAGGGCTCTTAAATGAGGCTCTCCAACATCAGATCCAGATCAGGACTCATACCAAATGCAGAGCTTTAGTTCTGATCCACTCTAAAAATGAATGACTATTTTTAAAAGAACCTTCCTTCTCATTTTGGACATGTTTTCAGGCTGATTCAGGCCCCAGACGCACAAAATCCTGAAGACCCTGGAGTCTGGCCATAAGCTTTCAGATGCATCTGTGCTTTAAATTCCAAAGATCTATTCACCTGATTTCACATTCAATTTTTTAGGCTTTGACGGCACAACAATAGATTGTGAACCTTTCCAGGCCCTCCTAGTTTGCTGTTAAAGCCTGCCCCCATAAAAATGCCTAAATGCATCATTTACCAATGTTTCCACATCATGTTATCGCATGAGTGAGCCACTACTTCATTTCAGTGCAAATTTTTCTTCCATTTTAAAGTAAACCTTGAACATATCACACTTTCACAAAAAAAACCTGTAGCTGCAGTCAGCTTCTGTAGGAAAACTCACCTCATTTTTCTAAGCCCCTATCTCATTTTCAGACTGACCCTTGTGTGAATAGTTTCAACTGTGTTAGCAGGATAGGTGTCAAAGCTCCTCTTTTATGGCTCTGAATCAACAGCTTTTAAACTGCTTCATTCCACTGGGGGCACAAGGGTCAACCTTTATGACTGTCCAAAGACAGGTTTTTAAAGAGGAAAATGTTTTTGACCCCAGTCACTGCACTGCTGTGAACATACTTAGTGCAGTTTGTCACTCATGCTAGCAGGGGGATCGACCATGAGGGTAAGCACTCTGGGGAGCTGCGCATTGTAAGATTTCACTGTAGGAGGAGGCAGCATAGTATGCAGATATAACAGAATCAAATTTTCCAGATGCAAATCAGTTGGGGGCAAGGAGAAAGGGAAAGTGCAATAGTTAATCTACTAGCAACTTCCATTAAAAACAGCTTTCATTGATTCTGAAATGAGTTGAATTGTCTGTATGGTTTCTGTTTATGTTGGAGCTACCAGCATGTCTCACACTGAGGAAGCACGGGGTGTTAAGTTCCATCAATTGTCAAACAACACGATTCATTAACAGGGAATAACACTGGCAAAAGTCATTTAAGAGATGGTGAATTCAAGTGTCATAAATGATGATGTTCTGACTGCATGCAAATATTTTATATTTCTCCTTTGTGTTTAAATAAAATTAGGAAAAACCCTATGATATATGTGATAAGTGTCATACTGAAGGCCTGTACACAGCATTTAGAACCACAGCTAAGGAAGTGAGAACTTCCCCGCTGTGCTTTACAGTTGCATGTCAGTTTTGGTCTAAGACCCTATAAGAAAATTCAGAGTCCACGTGCTAAGTCAATTATATACTGTGGCCTCTTGCAGCAAACTCTAGCAATTTCTGGGCAGTTGACTGAGTTTTGGAGATCTGCCTTTAATGAGGATCATATAGGCAAGCTATAAAGCACCATGAAGATCAAACTTCTCAGATTCACTCATGTAATTAACATTGAGAATGTTATTAGTGAAAGTGTTATGGACATTTCAAATCTGTACAACTGTTAACTTATCTCCTGTCCTCCGTGCAGCCTCATTTCAGTTTACCTTAACACTCAAAAATAAGATTATACTTAAGATTTATTTTCTCCCCAAACAGCCAAATTCCAGTTTCAATCTCATCTCAATTTGGTCCAAATCAAACCACAGCTTCTCTACTGAGTTAGAAATCTGTGTTGGAGTTCTGGATGCTGGGCAAGAAAGTGTCCTAACGTCAGCTTTGCCACCAAGTGACTTTCTGCAGCTGCTGGACTGGAGAAGGTCCATAGGCCTCTGAGGACATAAAGGACATAGACTGATTCAGGGCTGCTCAACGTCCAACCTACAGGCCAAGCCCCCTCTCCCTATGTGGCTGTATTGGGACAGGGCCATGTGCCCCCCCCCCAGCCGCTGGCCATGCTCCCTCTCCTCTGAGTGACTGGATCAGGCTCATCAACCAGATCTGGTCCATGGACAGACTGAGTACCTCCATCAGGCCCACAGGGCAAGAAGGTTGAGCACCACTGGTCTAGCTTACAATGGCATGTAATTTATCATTCTATTGTTACAAATGGCCTCTGTGCCAGAGGCCCAGCGGGTTGCCAACATAACACTCATCTTCAGAAAGGGATCCAAAGGGATGGTAGGTAAGCATGCTGATAATAAATCTAACAGCACTTTTCTGTCACCCATGTCAAAGCATTTTATAAAGGTGTTCAGTACTATTACTTCCATTTTGCGGATAGGGAAACTGAACCTTATGGTGACACAGTAAGCCGGTGGCAGAGCAAGAAGTAAGCGACGCAGAAAAAAAATCCAAGCTTAATTCAACTGTTTGGCTTACAATCTGATACTAGTTGCAAGTGCATATTTGCACAGAAGAAGAGCAGCAACAAGCACCTTCAGGGGTGGATCCCAGGGAATGGCAGGGGAATGGATGCACCTCCCTTTGCCATTTCTGTTGCTGTCCCAGGCTGATCCAGGCACAGGGCCCCAGAACCACTTCTGCCATGCTCTAGCTATGGGCTGCAGCTGTGCAGGATACCAGGCTTGGCAGGGGATAGCAGCAGTGGTACACAGGATCCTCCTTCCAAGGTCTGTTTCGGCACTGGCCAGGGGCAAGCACTGCAAGGAGAGATATGAATGCCACCACCACTGTCCCCAGTGGAAGCAGGCATGGGGGGAGCCCTAGAACTGCTCCTGCCTCACACTGCAGGGAGTACCTGTGTAGGGATCTGGGCTCAGCCAGGGACAATGGTGGCAGGATGCAGGTTCCTTCTTCCAGCTCCTGCTCTTGGCCAGTGGGGACACCTGCAGGGGAGGGGTGGGCAGGGAGCAGATACTGGAAAGAAGAAACTGCATGCCACCATCACCACTTTCCTCAGCCAAGCCCAGCGCCCCAATACAGCTGCCCCCCACAACTCACAGCTGGAGCAAGGCAGTAGCAGCTCTGGCCCCACCCTCACCCCAGGTCAGCTCTGGGCAGTGGCAGCAGTTGGTGGGAAGGGGCGAGTTCCCCCTCCCCCTTTGTGTGCCTGCTCCATGGCTGACTCCCCAGCATTCCCCACTGACCTGGGGGCTCCAGCTGTGCCTTGTGCTCATCACCCCATAGTCTAAGGGCATGCACTGCACCTCCCTTTAGTAAACCCTTAATCTGCCCGTGAACACACTCTCATTATGCTGCGCCACAGTTACACCATTATGGGTGCATGGGTCATGACTTGATAGTTAAGAATTAATTTTTTACTGATCAATAACAACATTTGCAAAGAGTATCTATGGGATTTTAGAAGCCTAAGTTCTGCTTTCAAAAGGGACTTAGGTCCAGATTCTCAAAGGTACTGAGGCACCAAAATCAGTGAGGCATTCCACTGAGTTAGAGGCCTCCATATTTTTGAGGATCTGGGTAGCTTGAATTTCACTGCAAGCCAGAAAGGCTTGGGCTTATATGTGCTTCTCAGTTTTTAAAATAGGCCACTTGGATACTTTAGAAAAGTGTGCCCTTTACCTATTTGTTGTGAATGAATAATAGCAGGTCCCTTCTCCAGCACTCATTCAGTACACAATGAACTGTCAAAGAATTTACAAGTGAATCTGTCAGGTTTTAAGTTAAAATGAATTAAACATGAACTCTTTCAGAATTGTCATTTGAGCATTTTATCTTTTATTTGCCTCACTTGCTAAGAAATAGCTGATTACTAACCCTTTGATTTTTTTATACAGTTAATATTTACCAAAAACCTAAGCAACAGGCTACTTTTGAAGAAAGTAGATTGTAACAAATGCAAGATGCTAACCTTTGCTTTAGCAGTTGTGATGGTTGTAATCAGAGGTACGTTAATAGCCCAGGTCATTTTTCATAGTAGCATTTTGACATCAAAAGCAACTCAACGAACTATTACCACTTCTTTCCGCTTAATTTGCACGTTGGAATTCTACTGTATATAAAAAAGTAAAATTTTTTCTTTGACTCAATACACAAAAAGGCTGTACTGTGGACCAATTTACAAAATTTACAAAATACACCTGACACAAAACCCAAAAAACAAGGTAACCAAGAGTACATACTACTTCTTTTCCCACAGGTTACTAATGTACTTGCATGTAAACTCACCACATGCAACAGAGAATGCAACACGCTTCATTTTCCTCTCTTTTTTCTCTCTATTTTTCTCTTTTTGTTCTCCTTTCAAAGAAACATGAGATTTTGGGCACACAGAAGGACTGGGGAGTGGATTTGAGACTTAAAGAAAGCTGAAGAGGGGCCCAGTGCCATCAATGAAATTCCATTATAAAATCACTAGTTCACCATACCGTACTAATCTCCATTAATTATTTTGCCTGGAAACAATCTTGTCTTAGCACTGGCAGGTGGTTTCTAACTGTACCAAGATAACACCATAAGTTAGAAACATGAACACTGCTTTAGGGAAATGATTCCAAATAATCTCTGAGAGGTACTATACTTTCCTATGGTGCTTCTTTTGATAATTAATTAACTCAGCAGTATTTGTATTTTATTTTAAATCAGCCATAAAGCAATTATAATTTTATAAAATGTCACATGGTAATAAATTGAATTACTTTGAAAGTCTCAGCTGTACCTAGAGCATAGTCCATTGAAAACAACTGGTTTTTTGTTGGTGGTGCCCCCTGAGCATCTTGTGCAAAGGAAGTGTACATAGGAAAGCAATCAGCTTGTACTTCTTTTATTTACCCAATGTATTTACTAGGAAACTTCAGCATTTGAAATTAGAGTTTCAAAAAAACACAGCTCTCACTTAACATGATTACATTTAGTTGCCAATTTTTACAAAGTGTTCAGCAGGCCCTGCGGTTCTCAATGGGGATTGCTCAGATATGAAGCATTTTGAAAACTGGCCAATCCTATTTAGGTGTTAAAATAGAAGATGTTGGGGACTGTGCTCCTCTGAAAATCTGCTCTTGGACAGTACCTCTGGTTTACATTTATCAAGTTCCACGAGGGAAAGGGTGGTATTGAGAAAAACATACAGTATTGGCTGCACTGTTACCGCTGAAGTCAGCAGAACTGACAGAAAAACGAGGGCAGTGTTGAGCACTTGCTTAACTTTAGGCATGTGTGTAAGCCTTATTGATGTCTGTATAAATTAAGGTTCCAGTTACAAATATTTATAAAGTATTAACAAATGATTAATCAAAGTTTTGATAAATATTTAACCACTTGTTATAAAGCCCAACAGGTTACTTATAATCATGGCTTAGAGCAGGGATGCTCAACCTCTCGCCTGTGGGCTGCATCTGGCCCCTGGAGCCATGGCATCTGGCCTGTGGAGAACTCCAAGGTTGAAAAATTTGGCAGCGGAGGAGCAACAGAAGCTCTGTGTGGCTGGATCCAGTCCCTCCTGGGCCACTGTCTTACAGTGGGATCAGGGCTAGGCCTGCCCCCTATTTGTCCAGAACAAGTTGATCTACTCCCTGTGTGCCCCCACCCCCTTCTGGAAGGATGGGGAAGACAGATTATGGTTGGGATATGCACCCCCACCATGG
>NW_017729024.1:56989081-56989685 GCF_001723915.1 Gavialis gangeticus | reverse complement strand
TTATGGTTGGGATATGCACCCCCACCATGGCTGATCAGGCCTGTGCTGTACTGGCTCCACATACCATATTGAGCCCACAAGGCTGATCTGGCCCACAAAGGGACATGGCACCAACCCTCTGGCCTGTGGGGTGAAAAGGTTGGGCACTCCTAGCTTAGAGTTCTCTATAATATCTTCTCCTGAAGGGTTTACAGCAATGTATAATGCAGGAATTTTCAACCTTTTTTTAATAAGTATACCCCTGGCAGCCCCCTTTTTTAACAAGTGTACCCTGGGGGACGGGGGGTGCACGGCTGTATGTGGAGTGGGGGGGGAGGAAGAGGAGGCAGGGGCTGGGGTTAATGGGGCCCCTGGGGCCAGGGCGGGTCATGGGACATTTGAAGCCCAGGTGGCTCATCCAGGGGTGAAGGTAGGCTCCTGCCGCTGTGCACACCCTGCTGGAGGCCTGGGTGGTCACATGTCCCCCAGATCTGTATGGGGCGGAGGCAGCTGCTGCTGCAGGTTGGACTCTGCACCCCACTGACACTGCCCCAAGAGCCGCGTGATCCCATGTGCCTGCTGCTGCCAGGTGGGAAGGGGACAGATGCAGACACACATGCAGATG
>NW_017729024.1:56978739-56984081 GCF_001723915.1 Gavialis gangeticus | reverse complement strand
GTCACATGTCCCCCAGATCTGTATGGGGCGGAGGCAGCTGCTGCTGCAGGTTGGACTCTGCACCCCACTGACACTGCCCCAAGAGCTGCGTGATGCCATGTGCCTGCTGCTGCCGGGTGGGAAGGGGACAGATGCAGACACACATGCAGATGCAGACAGGCATGCAGATACAGACACACAGGCACCCGCTGCCCTCCATCAGGTAAGTGTGTAGGGGGAAGGAGCAGGGCAGGGGAGAGGCAAGGAGCTGGGGGTGGGGCAGATGGGGACCCCCACAGTGCAGGAGTGAATGGGGGAAGGCAGGGGTGGGAGTGAATGGGGCCCCGGGCTGGGCTCGGTCCTGGGACAATGGGAACCCAGCAGCTCCCCTTGTGTGGCTGTCAAAGGAGCGGCTGGGGGCAGGGCAGCTGCTGGGGCCCTGCTGCCCTGCAGGGAGAGCAATTGCACTACAAAGGCATCCCACTGGGCTAGCAGCCCTGGGGGCAGTTTAATCAGGCAGCAATTCAATTTACAACCACTTTCAGGCACTTGCACTTGCCGCCACCATGCCGCTTTTGCATGGCCAGTCGCATGGCCAGTCATACATTAGGCTCTGCCAGGTGCTGATGTGCCTTGCTCCCGGCTAATTGTGCACCGCCGAGGGCAGGCACAAAAAATGCTCCCCCCGCACACCCCTGCACCATTCAGACCCTCGCAGCTCTATTGGAAGGGAGTAACCTGGAGAGTGAGCTGGGGTGGGGTGGGGTGGGGTGGGGAGGCACCGCAGTGTGCTGCATGAGCCCGACACATCCCTCCCTCTCCCCTGCATCATAGGGCTAAGTATGCCATGCTGCGACACTGCCCCAGGACAGTGTGGCCAGGAGGGAAGCACAGGGTAGAGTCACACTTTGTTCCTGATCAAGCCTCACCAGCCGATGCACAAGGTGACTTGGGCCACAGTATGGGAGTATAGGAACATGCAGGGGAGATGCCACCACCACATCCCAGGCACACTCTGGCCCTGCCCTCCAGCCCACTCGCATGTACCCCCTAGGGCCTATCCAGATACCCTTGGGGGTACATGTAACCCTGGTTTACAACCCCTGGTATAATGCATATTGCTCATGTCTGTAGTATACACAAACACAGAAGTGTAACTTTAACATCAAATATAACCATTTGCCCTTCAGTGTAAACCTCTGTTCCTCTGCACCCCAGAGCTAAGCAACAGGCTCCATCAATACACAATGCTGGAAGGAAGATTCAAACATTCTCCCATACTTCTCCCAAAAAGAAAGCATTCTGAAACCACTATGAAAACCGCTACTACTCAACAAAAACACTGTTTCTGTGTCACCTTTCCTAGAGACATGACAGGCACCGCTCACAATCTAGGTTAATTACTTCAGCAACACAGGACAAATAAGATCAAATAAAAATAGGGACAGAGGAATATATATAAACAAGAAATAGTCTTCGGGAATGGGCAACAGCATACCAGAAAAAAACTGTTTGCAGCCACTTCTATGAAACAGAAAGCATGTCAGCTTTAAACAGGAAATATTGCAGCAAATAGCAAAATAGAAACAAAGATTCAGTATACTGCTGAACTGAGACCTTAGATAACATGTAAGACAATCATATACAGCCTCATACAGCACTCGAGTAGATACACTAAGGACTGCTATCTGTTAAAGGCATAGCTTCCTAAACACCTTAATGCTAATATTATTGAAGTTTTTAAAAAAAAACCCAATTATTTTTGGCAATACAACCTGAGATATTTAAGGCTTGTTTTTTCCCATCATTAATTAAGGTGTCATTGTTATTGGCATTGCAGCAAATGCCAGAGCTAGGGGGAAAAAAAACCCTGTATTTGTTTAACCAGGCAAGGAACTCTTGGAGTGTATACATCAGATTAGTTAAACTGAAAGGAATGCTCCAGAAATTACTGTCTTGAGATATATTTCTTGATTTCTTGCTGATGAACTGTATGCTGGAGTTATTGTCGTAGCAGAAAGGAAATCTTTTACAAGTTCACTTTCGCTTGTAAAAATTTCAGTGAAAAAAGCTCCACTAAATTAAACCTATTTAGGGGGAGAATGTAATTCTAGTTTCAAGGCGCTATCACGGGACAGATTTACAATGACTCATAAAGTCTTCACTTGATTATATATTGCTGTCTTGTTTTCAGCAACCTAATCACAGAAGAGTCTGCCATCTTCATTAGTGCCTGCTGCCAGCTTTCAGATCCTTTCTAAATTGCTGATTTATTTATTTTTTTAATGAACTGTTTCATTCTGATATTAACATAGTATTTCATTATAGCAGCATATGGGATTTAAGGGCCAATTGTTACTTGCATTATAAAATGTTTTTCTAAAGTGTAATACACGTCAGGCTGGGAGTTGACATACAGGCCTATACGCAATTTTTTTCTTACTTTTTTTACACTTTTACAATTCATTAACTTCCTTTTAGAGATCATATGTATGGAAGTCCTAAATATATTTGCTGACTTTCTCCAAGAAAATAATTGTCTAATTTTTTAGTCACATAGTCTTTTGTGCAGACAGCTTATTTTAGCAATTAAAAAGCAAATGTGAACAGCTGAATGAATAGGATTGCGATTAATAATGGAACAGTGCATGTACATGGTCACTAAAATTCAGGATAGTAACACAGTAAACAGCAATTATTGTGAAAATATTTTTTATTTCAGGTATTCATAATGAAATCACAGACAGCTGTAAGGAGTTCTAAGTGTTAAACTTCAGCAAAAATTATTTAAAAAAAAATAGGGGCCTAGAGTTAATATACGGATTCAGTCTCAACTTTTTGAAAATGGTCTTAATTTCCAAGGTTTGGAAAAGGAGACTCCTATTTTTGTGTAGTTTGTAGTGTAAGGCAGGGGTCAGGAAAAGAAATGAAAGTTAAGAATAGTGGAGGATGTAATGTGGTACAGAGTTGGAACACCTCTTGTCCATTGCTGATTGTCCTGATAATAAGCATTCAATAAAGGCCTGACTGAAATTCCACCAAAGTCAATGAGAATATTTCCATTAACATGAATAAACTTTTGACCATGGCGTATGTCCCAAGTCTTTATCCTGATGCCCAGTTTGGGCAATGACCAGGTGTGTGCATGTATGGGGGGCTGGGCCAAGGAAGCCAACCCCCTCTAAGTTCCAGCACTCCTGAACATTGGACTGTTTGGGTTTGTTAGCTGAAGGCACCCTGCTAAAGACCCTGGTCCCCTGACCCTATCCTTCCCCAGTGCCCCCTACCTTCTGCATACCCACATGCAGGCCTCTCCCCCCATGGTGCAGAGTTCATTGCAATACAAGGGATATCCACCCCCTGGGATTCCCTGAAAATCTGTCCTTCCTGTCCACTTGTACAGAAAACCATGCTAGGTTCAGCCGTGAGGGGCCCACTGGCTGGAGAAGTGGAGGAGAGGGGATTTGCCATTCAGTGTCCAGTCCTACGCTCAGGAACATGGAGGCACACCAACATTCAACTGGAACATGTGACATGAGCATGTGAGTGTACATAAGAGACAAGTTCACAGCATACATGAGACATCTTTATTTATCTTTCACCAAATTCTGCTACTGAAATACAAAATATAGTGCTCATGCACCTGTAAGGTGAAATTCAGGATTATGGTATAATGAGAATATAGTCTTCCACACTGAGATATCATTTATACTTATATTCTAAATTCCTATCTTCATCTGCTTTTAGTTTTCAATAGGTATGGCATTCCTTTCTGGAAAGACCTTTTTTTGCTTTGTGAAGTAGCTGTTGGAAAATCTCCTTCAGATCTATTAGGGTGCTTCTCAGACATTAAGAAGAAAAGTACAGTATAAGTGATCTTCAGGTGTGAAGAAAAGCATCAAGATATGACATCCTGACCCCCCATCAAAAGTAGCTGCAGAACTTCCATTAATTTTAATGGCCCCAGGGATTTCAACCCAATATTTTTCTTTGGGTTGAGATAATTAAAAGATAATGCTGACTCACCCCAAAACTTCAAATGCTGATTTGTAAGAGTAGCTGTTAAGCTATAAACAGATGCTGTTTTTGTTGCAGGATCCACTGTGCCAGCATATATCCTGGCACATCTGATCCGACTGATTGGAAGGTACAGATGTTGGCCAAGACCCGCTCATGTTGGGGAGCCCAGGAGGAGAATGCCTGGGGCACACATCTGCAAGTATAAAGAGTCCCATGGGGTTCTCCTGGTCTGCAGTGTTAAACTTACCCTGGAATCATCTGACCTGGCTGACTGGAGAGAGGGGGCAACCCTGGGCTGCAGAGATCGCATCATAAGTGAACAGACGTCTTCCCCAGTCAAGTGTGACTACATTCCTGTTCACTTGCAACTTTTATGGCAGTACAAGGAGTCATTGCTTATGTACCCTACTACTAACCCATGCCACCGGGTAAGGGGATAGTTTTTGCAATTCTGACCCACATCAAGTAATTGGTATCAGGCAAAAATATCTCTTTTAAGCTCTTCTATGTGTTACCATTTTAGCATTCATCCAAGCTGACTGGTTGTTCAGTAAAAATATGGAGGCACTCTGAGAACAATACGTAGGCTCCCATTGGTTAAAGTGTGTTACCTTTCAAATATTTCTGAACACACACATACATTTGCACATAATGGGCTGATTTTTGCAAAGCAAAAATGTGCTGGATTTTGCAGATGGCATATACTCATAGATAAGCTGTAGCATTTGGAACTGAGCTATGAGGGAAGAGCAGAGGGGTGGGAGTGGGGCATGGGAGGGTGGGGATGGAGGGAATCAGTAGGGGACCTGCCTGTTGTTTGGTCCTGTTAAACAGTGCTATATGTGGCTTCCCTTCAGGGACCTGGAGAGCAGCCCAAAGGTTCTGAAAAGAAAATAAGTAGTGTAAAACACAGCCAGACAGCAGCACATTTTCTAACTCAGGGTGAAAAACTGACCTCTTAAGTGCAAACATTGTCTGTGCATGTCAACATGTTCCCGGGTACGCAGACAAGCTGGTAAATTTCTGGGTGTGCAGAGGTGCCTCTTTGTGTGTTCAACTAATCCCACCTGAGCTGCTCAGCACTAGAAGCATGAGTGCACCACTGCTAGAGGGGAAGAACTAAGTGGAGGAGCCTAAAGCAGTCACAAATCCAAAGGTTTTATGAACACCAGGTGGTAGCAGATGTGCTTCAAGCCCAATCCCTCCAAGAACGGGTTACATGCTTTTCCTGCATGGCAGTAGCCGGGATCTACAGAAGTACAGCAAGAGATTAGAGAGGAATGTCTCTCACCCCATCCTAGTTAAAAAACTAGGCGACTGTGGCATAGATGCCTACACAGTCA
>NW_017729024.1:56976923-56978101 GCF_001723915.1 Gavialis gangeticus | reverse complement strand
GCTAGGAGCTGGAACCAACTTCCAAGGGAAGTGGTGCTGGCCCCTACCCTGGGGGTCTTTAAGAAGAGGCTGGATGCCTACCTGGCTGGACTCATTTGAGTCCCGTTTCTTGTTTTTGGGGTTTTTGTTGTTCTCCCGCCCTGGCGGGGGGTCGGGCTAGAAGATCTACTAGGTCCCTTCCGACCCTTAATCTATGAAACTATGAAACTATGAATGAGTATTAGACCATCAGGACTGGAAACTGTAGCCCTGCTACTGGAACCAAGGCCATCTGCAGAGCCAAGAGAGGCATCAGATTTTTAGTTTTAATTCTGAAAGTCAAAAGAAAACTGCAGTATCATCCCCAAGCATCAGGTCCAACTGTCATGCCCAAATGAGGAGAGAGCAACAGAGATTGCTCCAGCATCAACTTGGTTAAGCAACTGGAAACAAGTCCTCCTCACATGGCCTAAACACACACCTCTGGAATACCTCTTCTACTTTTACCACTTCTGAGATTTAAAAGCAGCAGGTTTTAAAAACTATTGTGAGGAAAGAAAGCTGTAAGCCTAGCCCATGGTACCTCAACACACATGAGATAATGCTTAAGTGACAAATACAAATTTTGAAGAGAAACATATATTTAAAATGCTGTAGTGACGTGGCATACCCAGCTACGGATATAGCAGGCCACTCAAATCCTCACTCTGCTGCTTGGTTTTTTCATGGGATTGAGTCACCAAACACGATAGTCAGGTAGGTACCTGTTCTGGGCTCACTTAGGAAGTTCACATGCCAGTGCAAGAAAATCAGTAAGGTGACTGCTGCTTAGTACAGGTGGATATGGGCATCCCCTCCCTTTCTGTGGTCTTATTTTGGCTGCCATGAAGCAATCAGGAAGTCAGTGATAATTCCCGTTAGTGGGAGTAGGCAGGGCTGAGATGGGACCACTTGGCAGATGGGACTGCTTCAGAAGGCAAATGAGGGATTCCATCATTCCTTTAATTCCTCCCATTCCTGCGGACAAGGTTTTTGGTGTGAAAAGGAAACAAGCTGATTGCCCAGGTGTCTGCCCAGTCTCATAGATCTGGAGTGCCTGAAATGGGTGGAACCTATTTATTTCCATATGGTTTAAAATTGAGTGCATCTGTGACCCTGATCCCATACATGTTCAGCTAGCTGAGTCTCAGTGGAAGAAA
>NW_017729024.1:56966159-56971923 GCF_001723915.1 Gavialis gangeticus | reverse complement strand
GCTGAGAGGCATGGGACTCTTCAACCTGGAGAAGTGAAGGCTCAGTGGAAGAAAGTTCCCATGGAGGCTGTGGGGAGCTGGGATTGATTGTGATCTTGAGATGCTTTGTTTCTTCCTAGCTGGTGTTTCCATTCTGAAATCTTGCTGGTTTAAGATGATTTAAAATTCTCCATCCCCCCACTGGAATAAACCTTTCTTCATCTTTGAGGGAATAGAGAGACCCTCTTTGGCAGGAAATAAGCTGGGAGAGGTCTTGGACTATGTCTCAGAGGAGGATTTGTTTTATTCCAGCTCTTGGAAGAAGGATGCCCAAGTAGAATGTGCATTTTTCTACAGTGAACTTAAGACAGCCTCCATAATAGCTGTGTATTGCTAGGGTGTGCCAGGCTGGGTGGATTATCAGGTTGCACTTAAGTTCCTTTAAGACAAGCTTTATGGGATATTACAGGGGAAAACAATGCACGTGGGTTACTGAATTGCATATCTGGGCCTGTAATAAGGCTAGGGTTACAACAGGTTAATACCACCATCACACTAGCATGGTCCAATAATCTTAAAGAGCCACTGCTGCACCCACATTTCAAAAGAGAAGGCAACTGCAAGTCTCTCTCAGGATCTTCCATTGTCTGTCTAGGAAAAGGATGGATTAGGCTACTTCCTGACCACTTAAATGAAGCAAGCACAGTGAACTGAGGAGAGTGGTGAACCTATCTGTGGGAAGATGAAAATGAATGGATAAGGCAAATGGATGCTATGATATTACATACTTGAGGGCCTCTGAGACACATGAATCATATTATTACTTATGCAAAGGCTAAGCATGCAAAGGCTAAGTTTTGGGATTGATATGAACCTTGGTAATGCTTTAGAAATCACCATCCCAGAAGAGAGCAAGACTTTAATTGTTAACCACCAATGAATAATCAATGTTAGTCATTGACTAGATGACTCAAACTGTAAACTCCCTACTGTTTCCTTACCATATATAGTTCCACTGGGAAAAAGCAATGAAAAGTCCCTAACAGTCCCCAGCAACATGAGAGCATAGAACTTTAAAGGTTATCTTGTCTTGAAGTCATAAATTTAACCAGATACAAGTCTGTAACAGGGATGGGGAACCAGAAACAGTTCAGAAGTTCTGTCTGGTTCAGATGCTTCATTGGCCCCTTTTTTTAAAAAAATTGGGCTGAAAATCTCATGTAAGACCAAAATTGGAAAAAAAGGGTGGCTAAAATTAGGTTCTCTGACAGCTCCTCAAAGATTTCTGCTCCCCAAAGACTTCATCCCTAAAGCAAGAAGGAGTAAAAGGAGGTATATGACATACATTTTGTGGGCCTGCAGACCCTTTCAGTCTCTTGAAGAACATATGTTAGGAATGCAAAGTTGCTCAAGTTCACAGACTACAAAAGTGACTTTATGCAAAGTCTACAGGTTCCTGCTGCTTGCTCACAGATTTGAACAGATATCTGTCACCCTTTCTGCTTCCAATACAAAATTACGTCCCAAGAATTTCCAGCCTAGACACTACGTAACTCAGAGTGGGAAATGAAATTTGTCCAGCTCCTGTATATGCATGGAAGACAGCAATGGCAAGATTCAAACCCACAACCTTTCAGAAAGTGGAAGTAAGCATTCTATTGTTCCCATGTGCAAGTCTCATAATACAGTGCCACAACTAGAGGCTATGAATTTAAGCTAGGCAATGCCAACAACCTTGAAGGCACTGGAAGGAGAGTTGTGGTTGGATCTTCCCTAAACTAAGCTATCCCAGTCTATCTGTCTATATCCTCCTCTTGAAAATTTCTATGGATAGAGATTCCAGTCTTCATGTCATCCCTCTAAACTATCCTGTCTCTTGCAGTAGACTGTTTAATATCCTAAAATACTGTTTGGAAATTATACTGGTGAAAACTGCAATAGAGAGAAATTGAATCAGGTTTAGAGTAAGGTAGCTCTGATGGCAAAGCCGAGCCTGGTGAAGCGGTAAAGCAAGAGCACGAACTCTTCTGTAAAACAAGCAGGATAGAAGACTGGAACGGCTGCCAAGAGGGAGGTAGACAGATGGAATTTATAATGGAGGGCAGCACTAGGCCATGCAGTGTACAGAGCTGTTCTTTGGTGCCAACCAAAAAAGGTAACTCTATGCTAAATAAAAGGGCTCTGGGACAGAGTTATCTGTTCTACCTGAATGCTATGCTTCTTGCCTCACGCTACAGAAAAGTGGGGGAATACAGAGTTACTTGTATGGGTTGAAGATGGGCACCCACAGTTGGCTGGTGCAGCCCTCAGACTAGGTAGGGGTTGTCCTGGACAGCTGAAATATGTACTGAATCCATGCTTCTGTGGTTGACCTCTACCCACTGGGCTCCTATAGATTGCTTGCTGCATCTAGGAGTGCAAAAGTTGAAGGGAAAGCTTCCATTTCTAATACTAAACAACACTTCCACTAACAAAATACCACAATGAAACAAATCTTAAATCAGCATCCAAACTCACTTCTACATACTTTTAGTTTCCAGTAATTGCAGGCCCTCACATGTACATGTGCCTTGGAGATAAGGTATCTTGAGCTTTGATCTTAGGGTTTCTGTTACCACCTAACTCTCTGACAGAATTGTGGCATTATTATTCACAAATACCTGGTACGTAGATCTAGATCTTGAAAACCAATGAGAGCAGGATCAAGTTCTTAGTGTATATTACATGTAAAAGAGAACCGCATTAAAAGAACACTTAAAGTTGCACATTTAAACACGGAGATGTTAAGTAACACCAGAATTCCAGTTGCCTACGTAACATAATTTTGTCCCCTTTGGGTATGTGCATTATGACAGTTTTTAATTATTGGCTATTCTTTTCCACAGGACCCCTGCCTTCTTTGCTTCACAAGTTGTATAATGCTTAGTTAATAAGACTCTATTCAATATATTTTTCCTTCATTTTTATGTGTCTTCATGCCTTATTGTCGCATGGAATTTATTATTTAAACTCTGCTGTGAAGAGAGAATTATTAATTTCCTCATAGGCTTTTCTACGGTGCTCATCACAGTAATAGCCAAGTGCTTCACAAACAGTAATTCATCTTTACAATACCCCTATGAGATGAGAGGGAGGAGAGTGGGTTATTCCCACTTTTACAGAGAGCATTGAAGCACGGAGACAACATAGTCAAAAAGTGTCTGCTGATTTTCAGATCCCCACTGGAGACAACTATGACCTGATTTTTCAAAGTACAGTTAAATGTGGCTAATTTGTCACTGCAAGGGGATTGGCATGATGACTAATTATCCATGAGTGATTAATTACCAGTAGCCAGCCATTTTCAACTTTTCATGAGACTACTGAGACACAGTAAGAAATGATTTTTTTTTACGTTTATAATTAAGAAAAATGGGTTATAATAATTCTGATAGCAAATTGTACACTCTTGCTCACTATATGAGAATCATACGACTATACAGATAAATGTTTAATGTGTGGGTTTTAACACCACAAAATCAGTCTATTTGCTATATAAGAATTACATAATTATCAGTCAAAAAGCTGAAACTTTTGGGGGGGTTTTCTGCTGTGTGAGCATCAGCTGGCTTGACAAGTACTATGGAGGGCACTTGTCAGTACCTTTTAAACTGACTAATTATCAGGAGTAAATTCCATCACCATTTAGTATGCATGTGCACTTGGAAATCACTATGTTTCAACAAATGACAATTTATCCAGTACAAATCAATTATTAAGTACAAATCAATAGGACTCTGGAGGACATTCAGTGCATTGACTAATAAAAGTAGAGTGACAAGCCCAGTGACCAATAAACCAGCTTTCACAGTACTTGGCATTATATAGCACTACAATGCCAGGGTCTCAGGTTAGGTGCCCTGGAAATGAAGAATACACAGCTGTACAGCTGTGAGCATCTGTAAAAAGTGTGATTTAAGTGGCTTGTCTGGCCAGCATCACATAAGAACTCTGGGCAATACAAAGAAAGGTATTTAGGCATCTAATTTGTACTTAGATATCTAAATACTATTTAGGATCTCACCATCTATGCCAGAGATGGAATCTAATTCTCTAAGTTCAAAGGCAGTGATCATTTTCCATTTTAATTCTTTGCCTCAGTCACTGCTAACTTCTGCAAATAATGAAGCCAGTCATGCACAAATCTTTACATTCCTGCAGCAGATCCATCCTGGTACTGACTGAGGCAGAGATGTTGTGTAAAATAACATGTTATCACATAAGTAAAGATTTTGTGTCAAAATCCATATGCACAATGACGCTGAATTAAGGCTGTCTAAGCTACCTTAAATCTAACATTTCTGAAGTTAGAATACTTTTCTTCACAGCCTGAATGAGAGAGTGAACAGAGAGAGCCAACAGGGCAGTTTGCAAGCAGCATGCTGGGAGCAAGAGGAGGAAGGGGAAGAGGAAGAAGAGTCAGGCACCAGATCCTGCTCTGGGAAGGTAAGTGAGCCACAGCCTTCTGTGCTCACTTGGCTTGCTGAGTGTTTGTTTGGTGGGCTGTGTTTCAGTGTATGCTCCGAGTAGCTGAGAGATCTGCTAGCTGGGCGATTGCCTGTGTCTGACAAAAGCCTTAACAAGGGAGCCGAGCCAGTCCAGGCCCAGGAGAGTATAAAAAGAGACTCCCTGAGTGACCAGAGAGCCAGGGAACAGGGATAATAAACAGGGCAGTTTGTAAGTAGCTCATAAATCAGTTTGCTGCCTCTTTCTTGGAAGAGGAGGCTTTAAGGTAATTCTTTCTTTAAAGCAGAGTAACTAACCCACATATATTTAGTGTAAGTAGCTAACACTCAGCAGTTAATCCCCAGTACTTAATCCCCTTGTTTAATTAGAGTCCATAGTGAGGGGGAGTTTGCCTGGAAACTGTCTCTCACCTTCCTTCACTGTATGCTCGATGAGAGGAAGGAGGTTAGCAGCGGAAAGGGAACCTTTTGGGACCAAGGAGCAGTGCACATGCAGCAGCTTACAGGGGAGTTTGCTAGGGAAGGTCTATTTGGAGAGAGGGATGGGAAGAGAGATGGTGGAGTAAGAAACCCAGAGAACTGTGTCCAGTTCTGGCCCCCCACTACAGAAAGGATGTGGACAAATTGGAGAGAGTACAGCAGAGGGCAACAAAAAATGCTTCGGGGGCTGGAGCATGTGACTTCTGAGGAGAAGCAGAGGGAACAGAGCTTATTTAGTCTGCAGAAGAGAAGACTGAGAGAGGATTTAATAGCAGATCCTTAAAGCACAACGGAATTCCATCCTAGCTCATAGGAAAGGAAACAAAAGGGCCGGGCAACCCCTGTGGCTAAATAAGAGACTTACAGAACTGCTGTATCTGAAAAGAGAAGCCTATGAGGAATGGAAGTCAGGTAACATCACCAAGGAGGAGTATTCAGCACTGGCCAGCACCTGTCGGGAGCAAACTAGGAAAGTCAAGGCTGTAACCAAACTCAAACTGGCTACAGGAATCAAGGACAATAAAAAGTCCTTCTTCAAATACGTAGGTAATCGGAAGAAAAACAAGGGCAACACTGGACCCTTGCTCAACCATATGGGGCAGCTGACAACCGACGCCCAGGAAAAAGCTAATCTCCTTAATGATTACTTTGTGTCGGTCTTTCCCCAGCCCAAGCGGATCACCCTGCCTAAGAGAATGCAGGATTATTGACCCAGGGTATGGGTGAACACAAAGAATCATAGAATCATAGAAGTTGCGTCAGAAGGGACTTTGTAGATCTTCAAGTCCGACCCCCTGCCT
>NW_017729024.1:56964254-56965571 GCF_001723915.1 Gavialis gangeticus | reverse complement strand
GGTCCCTTCCGACCCTTAATCTATGAATCTATGAATGTGCTCAAGAGTGCTAAGGAACTGGCTGACATCATAGCGTGGCCAATGGTGAGGATATCTGAGAACTTGTGGTGATTGGGAGATGTTCCTGAAGATTAGAAGAGGGCCAATGTGGTGCCTATCTTCAAGAAAGGGAGGAAGGTAGATCCAGGGAACTACAGGCCA
The DNA here is from genome assembly GCF_001723915.1 of Gavialis gangeticus. Classification (NCBI taxonomy): domain Eukaryota; kingdom Metazoa; phylum Chordata; order Crocodylia; family Gavialidae; genus Gavialis; species Gavialis gangeticus. The sequence goes on along the minus strand of NW_017729024.1, from coordinate 56,965,370 downwards.
ATCAGTTTGACCTCAATCCCTGGTAAGATATTGGAAAAAATCATCAAACAAATCATTAACAACAGGCTAACGGAATGCAGCATTCTGAGAGATGGCCAACATGACTTCACTGCAGGTAGGTCCTGCCTGACCAAGAGTGGGCAATTATTTTGGACTGAGGTCTGCTTACCGAGTTAGGCAAGCTGTTGAAGGCCACATGGGTAGCCTCGACCCTTAACAGGTGCCCTGCCCCCTGGTTGCCATCTTGGGACCAGAAGCCCCACCCCCTAACTCCCAACCTTTGCCACCAGAAGTCCCTCCCCTTGCACCTGGAAGTACTCATTTCAGCAAGGGGTTTTGCCATTTTAGAACCAGAAAAATACCAAATTACATTCTAAAAATCAAACATCTACAACATTCATTAATTTTATTTCAAAAAAACTTTTTATCCTGATTTACACGTGTTTGTGTAGTATACATAGAGGTGATTGCACAATAGCTTAAAATGAAGTCTTACTCTTGTAAACTTGGAGGGTGTTGGGGGCATGGGGAGTGGGTATGTAGGGGATGGTGTGTGGAAGGTTTTGTGGGGGGATGGATAAGTGTGGGGCATGGGTGTGTGGTGAGGGAGCATGTGGGTGTGTGTGCATATGTGGGGTGTCGGGGTCTGCATGTATGGCAGTGCGAGGGGGTGGGTAGGTGGGTGCTTGTGGGATTCACCCTATGAACATACACATATACTGTTCTTGCCTCACTACACACACACTGTATGCTTCCCTCATCACACACGCACACATTCACTGTACTTGCCTCACTGCACACTCACACATGCACATACACACACACACACACACACACTGTGTGCTTCCCTCACCAGACACATGCACACACACACACTGTGTGCTTCCCTCACCAGACACACACACACACACACACACATACATGCACACACTGTGTGCTTGCCTCATTGCTGTCTCTCTCTCTCCTCCCCTCCCTCATTGCACACACACATATACACACACCCTCCTGGTCCAGGGTACTGGTGGGCCCCTGCTCCTGAGGTCCAGCGATGCAGCCAGGGGCCACATGGTGGAGCAGCCATGTGTAGGGAAAGCAAGGCAGTGCTTGGAGGGTAAT
>NW_017729024.1:56932573-56964156 GCF_001723915.1 Gavialis gangeticus | reverse complement strand
CCTTCTATGACCAGGTGACGCATCATCTGGACAAAGGAGAAGAGGTTGACATAATCTATTTGGACTTCAAAAAAGCCTTTGACTTGGTCTCCCACGAAGTCCTCATGGTAAAACTGGAGAACTGCATCCTCGACAACCTCATGGTCCAATGGCTGGGGAACCGGCTCCGTGGTCAGACCCGTAGAGTGACAGTCAATGAAACCCTGTCAACATTGCACATGGTGACAAGTTGCGTCCCCCAGGGCTCCGTACTTGGACCAGTACTCTTTAATATATTTATAAATGATCTGGATTCAGGTATCAGAAGCAGACTGGTTAAATTTGCTGATGACACCAAATTGTGGGGAAGTGTGGTCACACTAAAGGACAGGCTGGTGATTCAGGCCAACCTGGAAAGGCTCGCAAGGTGGGTAGATCAAAACCTGATGGCATTCAACACAGAAAAATGTAGGGTACTTCACCTTGGGATAAAAAACCCACATCATATTTATAGGCTCAGCAGTGCTACACTCGCTAGCACCACTACCAAAAGAGACTTGGGGGTCATGATTGACTACAAGATGAAGATGAGCCACCAATGCGATGCCACAGCTGGCAAAGCAAACAAAAGCCTGGTTTGTATCTACTGATGCATCTCAAGCAAGACCAAGGAAGTCATCCTCCTACTTTACTCAGCCGGAATACTGCATCCAGTTCTGGGCTCTGCACTTTAGAAAGGATGTGAAGAAGCTTGATAGAGTCCAGAGGAGAGCCACACTCATAATTAGAGGACAAAAAAGCAGGCCTTATGAGGAGAGGCTGAGAGGCATGGGACTTTTCACCCTGGAGAAGCATAGGCTCGGGGGGGTTTGGTGGCTCCTTATAAGTATATAAGGGGTGAGCTGGGGTGATGGGGGTGGGGCTGAGGAGAGGGTTGGTTTGGCAGCCTTCTTGGAAGCTGCTAGAGCACCCCAACCTGCTGGCTAGAACTAGTGCAGGCAGGCTTGAGCCTCCCAACCCAATGGATGAATGTTTGTTGCACTGGCGATGTGTAGGGGGTACACATGGGTGCACATGCACCCCCTGAGATTGGCAGTTCACCCCCTGCAAAAAGCACTGTCAATTCTGCTGGCAGTGCCTGCAGGTAGTCGCCACCCCCCTCTCACCACTGACACCACTGGCGGCATCTGCAGGTGGTCCCCAATTACTGCTGGCTGCTTGCTACCCTCTCCTCCACTGCCAACAGCATTGTGGCCGCCTGCAGGAGCACGCTGCTCACTCCCCTTGCCAGGCTCCCACCACCTACAATGCCGCTGCTGCCTGCGGGAGCTTGCCGTGCCCTCCCAGCCTCTGGGGGCATGTGGTATTCATGGTTTGTTGGGTTGCAGGGCAGGGCTCTAATTCATGCCGCCTTGTGTAAAGTGCCATGAATTAGTGGGGCTCCTAAACATCTGTAGGCAGTTTGGGTTTCTTTCCCCAGCCTGTCCCAATTCTTTTTTTTTTTTACAATTCTTCATCTGATTTGCTTCCCCCCCCATCATATTGACTCCCAAACCCAATGTCCCTCCAGGAGGGGAGTGGGGGGGTCTTTATCTGATATTAGTCTTCTTCTTTAGCCTCTTCCCATCTTCCCTGCTTCTTTCACCATACTCTTGGCCTAAACAGGTTCTCCTCTGATAATCCAGCTCCTTAGTATCTGACGAAGTAGGCCGTAACCTATGAAAACTCATGCCTTTGTGGACATGCCTATAAGACCACAGTGCCTGCCTTCCACCTAACCCATCTCCTTATCATTTTGTGCCCCAAATTTTCCTGTTTCTTCTAGTCAATCCCTGAGTCCCACACTCTCCTGAGGTCACCTATTCTATGTTCTCTATGCTTCCAGTTTACTCTTACTAGTTTCTATCAGTGACTCCCCATTCTAAGCTTTTCCCTGACTCCTACAATGTCCAAAACAGTCCCAATCTCCTGTCCCTCCACCAACTTTATGTCCCAATCTGTCCCTTCTGAGCCTGGGTCTTGTCATACAGTAGAACATGCAGTACTATTATAATATGGCTAAATTTAGGTAGAACACTAAAAGGCACACAAAGAGTAAAAGGCATGTCTCAGACACCAGAGTGAGCTTCCTTCTTTTCTCATTTGCAGGGAGACGCTAGACTTTCTCAAAAAAGGAAGGAACGAAGGAAGGAAAGCAGGCAGGCATAACAACTTTATTTTAACACTGTAAAATGGCCTATTTTTTCCCTAACCTCATTCTCATAAATGGCCACAGCATTTTAGATGATATAATTTAGCTTGTTGTATATTAGATAAGTTATAAATGACTGAAAGCCAGGTTTTTTATAGGGAAGTTCTGGTCAACTTTAATAACAGGGGATGTTACCAGTCTCATCTATAACATACACGTTACAGGTAAAACAATCAAGTAAATGCCATTTAAAAATCTTATGGCATGTACAGGATATGGTTAAAGGCAGATTTATTTGTGGAAATGAGTCAAGAAATGCTGAATCATGAATGTTTACATGGTATTTGACACAGACATAAAATCAATAATCTTCATTGTTAATGACTTTATACAAAATTTACACCATGTAAGCATGATGTTAAAAAAAACAAAACAAAACTAACAACAACCACGCAAAGTTCTCCTAACGTTGTATAATTATAGACAAAATGGAATTGCCCTGATTAATATCTTCTACCCTAATAGTCCTTTCTTGGCCTTCGCTTTTCATCTTTTCATAAGTGAGGACACATGTTTTTTGTTTGCCTATGTTGGTTTGCTCAATCACAGTCTCTTCTTGCAGCAACATCTGTGCTATTCTAAGGTTAACTCTCACAGCTGGGGGTCAGTTGGTCAACTCAACGCTGAGCTTTAACTATTGTAGAACGTCAGACATTCTGCCCGGACACTGGATCTTTGCTCTTAAGCCTCAGGATGCAGTTGTTTATTAAACTAGAAAACTATGATGCTGGGATTTATCTCTCAGCTGTAGTTTCTTGTTCCAACAAACATGCTTACTGTCTAGCTGACGTGTACATTGCACAGTTGTTAATGACACTGAAATTTGGCTGATTCAAGCTTAGATTATAGTTATTTAGGGTCAGTTACTCATTATATTATTCATTACCACTTTCATTTCATCTTTTAAAAATAAAATTTCTCTCTGACCTGTACTTTTCCAGGAAGACAATTTTTCAGGCTCAGTTAGGGTCTAATCTTGAAGTCTTTCCAGAGTAGCAACTGCAATGAAGTCACTGGTAGACTGCAGGATTAAGTTCACAAAACTTGTCCCTGATCTTGCTTACACCAGTTCATATTGGAAGTAAAATAAAAATAAGTGAAATTAGAATCAGGCCCCCCTTCAGCCTTCTGCATGATCTTGGACAATGGTATGAAAGTCTTTTCATAACTGTGCTCTGCTTGCTAAGTGAATTTTTCTACTTGATTTTTGTTTTTGAATTTCAGAAAGGTATAGACTCTACAGACTTGCTCCTGAGTGACATGTCAGCAAGAAAAAGGCCCCAAACCAGCAAAGGATTCAGTCACAAATGAGTGACTTCAGTGGACGTACTCTTCTACTGCTAGTTATATGTACACTAAATAATGTAGGGAAAAGAAGAATAATGCATGCAATGACTCAGTACTCCCAAGGATTTGTAATATATTGAACTATTCCATATTCACATTGGACACTTTCTTCTTCTTTGCCCACCTCCCCAACACCATCACCTAGATGACATCCATAGTCTGTCTATCAGACAGCGAAGGTTTCTGCCTTCTTCATAATGCCCAGGTGACAGCTTGAGACCCAAGAAAAGGTATTGTTGAAGGGACTGGGAGGAATCAGAGGTAAACTCCCAGCCCCACAATAACCATTCACCTATCACTGAAAAATAAGCATCTTCATATGTCCCCTAAAGCTTGGCATCTTCATTTACTAACCTTTTGTGAGAGGTATCGATTTAAAAATGTGCCTGGGCCTCAAAAGTCAGAAAAACTACCCACTTCCGTTTAACTGCCTTGGATTCATCTAACATTTTATAATCCCTTCACAGAAAGATGTTATTTATTTCACATTCAGTGCTACACAGCAGCCATGCATTACAAGGCCCAGGATGGTAGTTCATTATTAGGTTACTAAAAATGGCAGCCTTTAGAGATTTTCTGTATTTGAAATTGATTTATTCTCTTAAGAAATAAAGATAAAGAGAAGATGATTGCTGTTGATGCTGTGAGGTAACAGCTCAGTTTCCCAGAGAGGCCAACTGCTGAATGCAGATGTTTATATAAGAGTGCAGCCAAATCTTATAACCAAATGTTTTGCCTGCTTATGCATAAATGGTACTGTCTAACAGTCTGGTGGTTAACCAAATAAGCTTTTTTTCCCCCAAAGCCGACTCATCTTTTTCCTGCCAACAAATTTTTCATAGGTGTGGAAAAGGTTTGTCACAAAAAGCCACTGATTCATAACTACTAAGAACCTAATAAAACAAAATAAAAACAAATAATAAGTCATACAAGTAATAAAAACAAATCTGCTACTATCACTTTCCTATTTATTTCTGACCGATTCACACTCAAATGCCTGCTTAGTGCCATCCAGACTCTGAAACGAGTCCTGCCAAATGAATGTGCTTTGCCATGCTGCCATTTAACTTCAGACCAGCCCTGAAAGTATTGAGAAGAATTTGTCTGCTTTCTAATATGTCCTGATATAATCATCATGCTGCTGTCTGAGGCTGAATGAGAAACAAACTGCTTTGTGTTAATGACTAAAATCCCCAAATATGAAAATGCCTAGAGATGTTAAGAGACCTGGTGAGTTCTCCATAAACACAGAATCCTTCAACTTTTTATGCCATCCAAGTAACATCCCTGTCCCTAAAATTTGCAAAGTTATATGCATAGCTCTAACAACTAAAGTGAACTTAAGTTCCACCTAAGGCTTTAAAACAGGGCTAAAGCCTAATTTAAGTAATGCATATGCTTCTTGCTGGACTTTGATACAAGACACTCTTACCCAAGGAGAGTATGAAAAATTTGCTTGTTCAAAGGATCCATTTCTCATATATCTTGAAACCAACATTAATAAAACATTACTCACCACTCACACCAGTTGCTAAAGAATACAGTTAAAAATGCTAATTCCTCACTGGCCCAATGTTCAGAGAGCTTTCTTTCTGCTCTCCATATCACCAGGATGGCACCTAGTGAAGGTTGTTGGAAAGTAGGCAAACCCTTGATTCTACCATCCTCTGTCTCTGGCCAGAAGAAGAGATAGAAAGGAAAAGGTATTTTGTGGCTGGTGTGGGCTAGTAGAGGTAACTTGCCTCTTGAATTTATGGAAAACCAAGGACTGGGTTGTCAATTGGTAACAAAGTAGTCTCTGGTCTTCTGGAGCAGTACAACCAGATGATGCCCCTTTCGTGGGATTTATGGCAGAGCCAGAGTCTAGCCCTATGCAGTATAGCAAGACAGTCAGTTTCCCAGTTCCTTCTGACTTTATCCCCAAGATATGTGAGAAAAGGGGAATTCTACTATTGTACTTTTTTCCTAACTGTCATGTGTCTTCCTTTCATATTGCTCTTCTGGAGAATCCCTAGTTAATCCTAAAACTGATAGTCTTGGTGTGAGGTTTCTGGTATAAAGTTTGTTGTAATGGACACCATCATTCCCTTCCTGTCTCTCTGCAAAGCAAAGCAAAATTGAGTTGAATAAGTTTTGAAAAGCTACCAAATGGAAAGAGGAAAAGAAAAGAAAAACTTTCCAACACCTGGAAAACATTTATGGCATTGCCTTCAGTCACATACAAGGGGAAAAGATGGGGAAATTTAAAAAATGTAACAAAGCTGATATTTTTCCAGATTTCAAATAATAAAGCAAATTTTAAAAAAAGTTGTTTGTTTTGAATCAAAATGAAAATGCAGCTTTGTACCTAAACTTTCCTGCAAAAATGCAAACATCTTGTTAAAAAGAACCCCGAACTTTATGGAAACATGGCAGGCTTCTTTGAAAGTGTAACTAAAATTGTTTTGCAAGAATTATGACACCAGATGAAGAAAAATAATCTTCTACCTCCAGTAAACTCTTTTAACTGGAATATGTCTAAATTTCCCGCAAACCCGTAAATACAGGTTTAGCTAAAATTAGTCTGCCTTGCTAGTATCAAATCAACATCTCAAGTTAACAGTGAACGAGCAGTTGTCTTCAGCTGCCCTTACACTAGGTATTTGATATTGGAGTCCTTGGTAAGGACTGTGGGATTTGATTCATTAAGTCCCCAAAGGTTCTTGTACAAACAACTATCTGAGTGCATCTACATGAGACACTAACTGCTCAGTAGCCTAATAACACTGCACAGCAGCGTGCTGGGCAAAACCTGTGCCAATACACTACTGTGCAGTTAGTGTCCAAAAAAACCCATGTGCCAGTGCTACTGCATAGTAGCACAAGTTACTGCGCATGGATTTAGTACTTATTTATCCATGTATTAAACTTAATGCACAGTAACTAGAGAGCATTAATGAACGTGTCAACACAGCCTCTATAACCTTTAGAGAGTGAACTATGCAGGCAAACTCCAATACTGAAAGCTTGTACAAAACTACAGAACCACTGTGACCTACCTGGGCTTTTGGATCAGGCCTTATGTTAACAGAGCTACAAAATGGCAGAGAGAGTTATGATAAAGGGAGAAATGAAATAAATGACCTCATGTTTCCTTCTTCTTTACTGATCTAACAAATCAGTCCTTAAATGCCTGATGTAAAAACCACCGATGCAAATGGAAAAGCTTCCATGGTATTAATGGGCTTTAGATTAGGCACTAAAATTGGTTCCACATCCAAGTTATAGGCCCTGTGTTTTCCAGATACAAAGCACACTATTTTAATCTAATCCTTTTAGCTTTATTGACAAAATATAATTAATCAATCAGGATAGATTGTGTGAATGAGATATCTGAAGGAGACTAGGAAGAGCAGAAAATGGAAGAGGGGAAGGCGGAGAAGAGCACAGGTAAAGGATACAGAAGAGTGAGTGGAATTGGGGGTTAATCAGGCAACAAGTTCAGCAAAGAATAGACAACTGTGGAGAAAGCTGTTTTTTCTCCCACCAACTGCCAAATTTAGAGTGCCCAATGATGATGGAAGAAGAAAATATATAATCAACTTTATTAATAACTATAATGGAAAATAGGGATGAAAGTACATTGAGAAATCTTCTACCCCATTTTCCTGCTCCAAGACAGGAACAACTATCCTGAAATGTCAAAAACATTACTACACAGAATGGGATTTTCCAAAGAATTCAGATACTTAAGGATATGTGGGTGTCTAATGCCTATTTATTTTAGTAGGAGTCAGACTTATATACTTTTTGATGCTCTGGACCTCAGCGTTGACCTCACTATGCTCCCATTGACATCAATTTTAAAACATCTCAGGCATATATACACATGCTCCGGGGTGGGCACTTTATTTAGCGTGGCTCTCAGAGCAATGTTATTGTGCTGGTGGATGATAGAACAAATATATTGAGCTAATTAAATGAACATTTCAGCTTCGAACAGCCAAACACTAATTAAAGCCACCCTAATTAAAGCGCCTGCAGCATCATCTGTATTCAGCATACCTCACTTCGAAAGGGCAGTGGGGGTGCTTTAACTAAAGCTCATTCTATGAGCTTTAAAGTGGCCCTGCCACCATTTTGAAATGAGGGGATGCTGAATACATTTGATGTCTAAATAGCATGCACCAGCAGACTCAATAAGTGAGTCTGCTCTGACATGCTAATCAGCATGCATCGGAGCAGAGGTCCATCATGTGTATAGATGCCCCTCTTGACTCACAGATAAGCGAACGATGGGTGCTTTGGAAAATCTCACCTGTTCTGTGGGATGAGCTAGTGCAGCATTTCTCAACCTGTGGGTTGCAACACAACATTGGGTAGCAAGGATATATGAAAGGGTCATGAACAAACTTAAAAAAATGGATTCTCCTTTAAAGGAGAAAAATGTGGGACACCATAGATTTCCCTTGCAGGCTGGCAGAGTTTAAGCCTGCAAGGGGCTGCTTGCCCCACCCTCCCTACCTTCCCATTCCCTATATACCCTTCTGGGCCACACACCCACCCCCTGCCCCACACATGGTGGGGGCACTGGGTCAGGACTTGCCACTGGTGTTTACAAATGGTACCTGGTACAAAAAAGTTTGAGAACCACTGGCCTAGAGAACCGTCTTCTTGCTCTCATGCTTATGATGTTCTAATTTGTCAATATAATCTTTGAAGATTCAAACAAGCAGAAAATGCATTGCATTTTCTATTAAAATGCACCGCAGAAATAAAACAACAATTAAACAGTGATTCCAACACACGGTATGAAAAAAACAGCTTATTTACTTGTTTTTTCTTTAACATTTTATAGAGAAGCATTCAAAATTAATTTGCTCAGATATGTTTTTTTGATTTTCATTGAATGAGACTTACCCTGTAATTTTTTACTAACTGTGATCTTTTTTTTCATGTTTCAAACTAGTTCGTAAGAAACATGCCACGTTAAAGCTATAGCTGTCTTTACAGGTATCAGCTTTGGTTGCATATTAAAGTCACACCACTGTACTATTAAAAACACGTTTATTGAGGATTAAAATGTAATTTATCTCCTCTTGTCTCCACTCTTGATAGCAAGCAAACTCTAAAGGTGACTGGAGAACTTGTAGACAAACAAGAGTATTGTATAAAACCAGTTTAACAGCTGCTAAATCTGAAAAGAGCTAATTTTAATCATGTCTCTATGATTATGGCCATGAGCGCCATGCCTCTATGATGGTCTTCTAGTTTCTACTAATTCTTGATGCTCAGAAGTGTTCTGGGGCTAAAGACTCCTGAAATCTAAGTTCAGATGGTAGGAAGGAGAACCAATTTTTTTGGTGAGCTTAGGTAAACAATGATTCCTACTGCCAAATTTTGACCTCCAATGAGTGAGGAAGTTGAATTTTCTCTAACTTCATGGCCCTTACGCCTGAGAGAAGAACAATGTTAACAATTCTTATGATTTTATCAGGGGTCTAGAGGTATTTTGTGTTTCCTCTTAGACTTCAATTTCTGAAGTCAAGTAATTATGGGACAATCTTAGCTTTCATTTAAAATATTTCTAGCACTTGGTTTCAGTGAAAAACTTAAAAGCACAAACTCTAAAGCCTCAAAAATCCTGAAAACAAAAAAGAACACCCAACTGACACATGGTTTTTGAACAGTTGGGATACTGTGGGAAAAACATCAAATCCGTGAGAAACCCTGACTTCACTTCTGCTTTGCATATGCAGGCTGACTCCTGCAAATGGAAATACTAAAAAAAAAATCTGTCCTGAAAAATGTCCTCAAGGTGTAAATTTATCAGAAAAACAATCAGCTTTGTTCAATATCATGTACATATTACAGCCTGTAAACTCTGGGATAAGAGAAAACTGGATTAAAATATGGCTGTGATGTGACTTCTCAATAATCTACTGCCATTGTTTTAGAACTATGTAAATATTGAATGGAGCAAGAAAAATAACTTGAAGAAACAGTCTGTTTTCTCTGTGAAGTTTTTAAAGGAAGAAAGGTATGATACTTTCAGAAAATATACTCTGTTCCAGATCTTTAACACTTTACAGATTTGCTTCCAGGCATTAACTGGCCCCAAACAGAATCCATTGGCCATGAGAACTGGCAGTCATTGAGACAAGCTCTGAACACATGGGTACCTTTAAGCACATGCTTTAAGACTATTCTGAATTCAACAAAGTGCTTAAGTACCTGTTTTCTTTTAAATTAATGCTTAAGCTCCATTGGCTTCAGTAGGACTTAAGCATATGATTACAGTTAAACATGGGTTTAACAGCTTTGCTGGATTGGGACCACAGTAGTGACTAAGCCATACAGAACAAAGATATAGGTAGAAAAACAGCTGAAAATCCTCAGGTCTCCAACAGTGATGATTAAAATGTCCCACCTTCGTGGGAGTATGAAGAAAATGTTCAGAAGAGCCAAAGTGATTTTGAAGTCTAAATCCCACTGATTTTGTCAATACAGGTTAGACATCTGGGTGCCAAAATCACTTAGGTGCTTTTGAAAAGTATATACTCTGTCATATTTCTCATCTTCAGTGTTTTTTTCAGGCTCTCGGTCCACCCTTTCCTTCATGTTGCATTCATAGTTAAGTTTATTTCCAATATTTTCATCCCTTGTAGAAGCTCAGAATGTGTAGCCTGCAAAAGTCTTAATAATTACAGAAAAGGACCAGCTATCAACATATGTCCAATTATGTCAGCATAGCACCCTCTACTGCTTTGGGACAAAAGCTTCTGAGCTGATATGAGCTTCCAAACAAACATGTTGCAACAAAGGGGATCTGAATTATTTCCAAGAGAAATATCTTTTATCTTCAGCTTTTGTTCATAAAGGGCATCCCAAAAATGTGGTTTCCCTTTTCTCCTCACCTGTGTGCACAGAGATAAATCCCCATGTCTGAACCGACTGTTCATTAACAAATGTTTCAATTATCTTTTTTCTAACAACATTTCACCCAGCCCCCCAAAAAACTTAATATCACCATATGCAACAAGCAATGTTATTGTGCGGGTAGATGATAAAGCAAATACATTCAGCTAATTAAGCAAACATTTCAACGTCACGCAGCCAAAAAGCCATTTTAAACCTAAGTAGTAAGGCATGTGTATTTATTTTCTCAACAGTGTGCTTCAGAGATAGGCATCCAGCATCAGCCCTGCTTACTCCAAGGTTTTAATTCACCCAGCTATGAAGTACTTCACAAGTATGCTTTGAGAAAGAAGAGTCCACAAATTCTTCGAACCCGTGGTTAGAGAAGGGGACTGCAATTTGCAAAGAAGACTCCAAAAATTCTTTCCACTTTAACGTGTTCTTTTAAGAAAAAATAAGAAGAGTAGCCTTTGTATTCATCTTAGGGAGACTGTCAAACAGCATGTCTTACTAATTTTTTCCAGCTTTTGCTTTATTTATCACATATCAAACCTGTACTCCTTGAGGAAATGTTAAATGCTATGTATCAGGACTTATGTTTCATTAGGTTGAGTGCTGTCCACAGTATACCAGTAGTTCAACCTGCTGGGACTCGAAGCACCCCTCGTTGGACTTAAGGCCTCCCTCCCGATAACTTTTGTTAATTGAGTGGCACCCGATTTCCAAAACTGATTTATATATTACAGTGGTTCCCTCCTTGAAGAGAGTCTGGGCAGTGGGTGGGGAGTCATCCAGGCAGGGGCAAGCCTAAGTCTGTGCTTAATACATTTGTTTATCTCCTCACACCTTGGGGCACCCTTCAAAGAAACTGTCAGCACCCCAGGGTCAGAGCACCCTGGTTGAGAATTACTGTTCTACACAGTGTCTGTGCATTACCTGTAATATAGCTACAAGGTCATGACTGTCATATGGTCTCTCTCCCTTTTTTCAGCCCTAGCCTTCTGCTGAACCACTCTAGGCTAAATCCAAAGCATATTAAAGCACGTTGATGCCATTGAGGACTGGATTCTTTCAATCCTTCTCCCACTTTTACTTTCATGACATTTCCCACCCTACTAATTCTACTCCTTTCCTGTTCTTCCACCTTTTCAAAGTGCTTAGGCACATTTTTAAATTTGAGAGAGCTGTGTCAGTCTGAAGTCAGGCACCTTATAGACTAACTAAATCAGAGATGTCTAGCATGAGCTCAAGTGAGCCTGAATGTACTTTATTGGATGCTTACATTTAAGAACATAATTAAGTCTCTTTGACTTCAGTGGGATTTTGCTTATTTACTTTGCAGAACAGGCATGAATTTAAGCATATGTGTAAAGTTAAGCATTTATTTCAGTATTTTGCTGAGTCTGAGCCTTAGAGATAAAGGCACAACATAGTCGTATATGTTTGAGAAAATGTACTACATTCCTACATTATTCTAGAACCCTTCCTTAATGTAGTATTTTTCATTTTAATTTAATTTCTTTAGTAAAGCTCACTTTCTTCTGTTTCCCTCTCGTTTTTGACAGGCAGATAAGGAATTTTAATATGGATATAACATTTGATTTAACTTCTAATGTGTACTGCCTGTTACGTATGCATTTACATGTGCCTTTCATTCCTTTAAACTAGGCACAGATATTACATTTTTACTGGTATAAGTGATCAGAAACCACATTATACCCATAACAGAAAAGAAGTTTGGTACGCAGAGACCTGTTTAAAAATGGTGGAGCCTGGTCTAAGATTTGCCTCCCCGACCAAAAGATGAATGTATATTCTGTTTGCTACCAATCTAAACTACACCACTTACAGAAAACCAGTAACTTAGATCAATTCTGCCTCAGGCGTTTTGAATGTTTGTACCTAGCCTCAAAGATTAATAAAATCTATAACACAATGGAATAAACTTTCTCAATTTAAAGATGACCCGATTTACAGTTCACCATAAAACTGGCATTTTTGGAATTCAGTCTCTTTCCTTGTATGTACTGTAGATAAATCTTTTGATAAAGGGCTTGTGGCAGTCTGCTAATATTCATTACAGGCAGTTGTGTGATACCTATCAGCATAACATCCTGGTACAATGTACTTGGCTTTAATTGCGACATGAAATGATTCCTGAAGAGAGTTATTTGTGTGGCTCACATTGCTGTAGTAGCCGAACACCTCACAGTAATGTATTCGTCCTAACAATGCACCTCCAAGGTAGGAAAGTGCTACTACCCCCATATTACAGATGGTGAGTTACAGCACAAAAACATCTAAGGGCTAAATCCTTGTTTGCCTTACATACCTACGCACATATGTAGTGGTATAACTAGTTTTTGGCACCTACACACAGTTTTAGATTTGATTTCCTCCTGTAATGAAACAGAATCCCCCTGTGTACATCCCTCGTGGAAGTGACATACAGGCAACCCCCACTTAGCCCTCTTAACTGGTTCCTGAAAAAACAAGCGTTAAGCAAAGCGAGAATTAAGTGAAGCCGAAAATATCTGAAGATCCAAGATGGTGACTGCAAGTGTTTTTAATGACCCCAGATGGCGACCGTGGGCGTTATAATGAAACTTGCTGAGCGCTAAGTGGAATCAAGTATCAATTTAAAATAAGCATTATAGCAAAATTGCGCTAAGCAAAACAGCGTTAAGCAGGGAGTGTCTGTAACAAAGGAAGAAGAGACAGCAGGACCACCTTTTAGCCCAGGAAGGGAGAAGCTGGGCAGGGAATGGAAGACTCAGGCTCTAGGTCTCTCCGCTAGAGTGGGCTTGAACCTGCATCTCCGTACCTTTCTCCCATTATACCAAAGAGCAAACAGTAACTGGAACTCCTTGAATACCATTATATACTTTGAATCCGTATCTTTTTACAGTCTTGCTACCAAGCTGTGAGGGACTGCACATAATGTACACAGGGGAGAATCAAGCAGGTACATCAGCATGCGGAGGTCTCTTATGCTGTTCTTGGTTTACCTGGCCACCTGGTGATAGGATTATCCTGCCCATTCTGGCATGGAAGGCAGGGAGTGTATTTACATTGTGACTGACCTCCTGCAACCTACCCAAGGCATCCACTGCAGCTATCAAAAGCCAAAGCAGACTCCAGACTGATCTAAGTTACTCTGTTTTCACTTTATTGCCCCCCTGAGCTTGCTTTCTTTTTGCTTGAGGAGGAACTTAACTGCCTTGCATCTGTGAATGCAGAAACAGGAAACTCCCATGGCTGTCCCCTCTGTCTAACTATGCAGGGGAAGTCCAGTATATAGAAAAATAACATTCAAATCCTTATTATTTGGCCAAGCAGAATATACACAGACAGCAGAGGAAGGGCAGGCTAATTTAATACCTGGCGCTGCATTAATTAAAAGTAAGTTTGTCAAGTCCAACTGCTCAAAAAGCATGAAAACGTCTTGGAAAAAAATAACTGTAATTAATAATTTGGGGGGTTCTTTATTTGCTTTTTACTGCCTTTGAGCCTTTATCAATTGTTCTTCCACAACCAGGAGTCCCAGAACTGTACTTTGATTTTGACAAATGAGAGCTGACATCTTCATATAATTACCTGACTACAGAAACTGGCAGCAAAATCACCAAATATTGTAAGAGTGGTGATAAAATAACATGAGTTGGAAGCATGGGATTTATGACAATGGGTGCAGTGTAAGTGGAATACCTAGAGATGTTAGCAACCATTTCTGAACATTACTGCTCAGGCTGCTCCTGGGCTCTTACTTGGGCCTGTTTGACTGATTAAAGGGCACATTATGCAGAGGAAAATTTAAAAAGAGCAAAGCTCCCCGGGTAAATGAAGAAATGTGAGCCTTTCCAACCCAGCTCTTGGCCAGGGTGTGAATCCTAGCACTACCATCCTGGGAATGCTGAACTATAGCACACTGGGAATTTCATGGTACTAACAGCTACAGGAAAGGGAAGGAGGGCTGAGTCTCTCTCCCAGTGACAAGCAGTGGCAACTGACCCGAGGAGAGGAAGGAAGAAAACACTACTGATGTTACCTCCTGGGGGTTTGTAATTCCTTGAAACAAACTGCCACTGTGCCAGGGATTAAGAGCAGATGTAGCAGCATCCAGCTGCCACGAAGCCTTTATGTCTAATATAAGAGAACGGGAGAATGGAAGACTCCATCAGAATGCTATAGGGGGCATTCTCTAGTCCACAAATTTCTGGACCAGGAGCAAAAAAAAAAAAAATGTTGGAGCCATGCCTGCCTGGGAGAGAGGGAGGACCCAGGACCCACTGCTAACCTGGTTACCTCTACAAATAAAACTAAACACTAGCCTGTGATGTGATGGGCACACAACCTTCACAGATAAAGCAGCAATAGTGCTGCAATTAACATTAGCATTGGTGGCTCAGAGAAGCTGTGGATTTATGCAGTGATGCAACTAAATCTTAAACCTAAAAGACCAAATTCTGAGGTTGGTATTCATTCAGTCCTTAGTACAGCAAAGCCCTTGCTGAAATTAGGAAGGCAAACGGGGATTTCAACAGAGCTGCACGCTTGCCTTCTGCCTGATTTCAGACTAACATAGCTAACTACTTCTACCTCCCTCCATTATATAAAAGTTGACAATCTGGCCATTCTAAAGACAGCCCTTTAGCATGCTCCCAAACTGGAATCTACACTTGTAAGACTGAAGCATAGGGAGGTGGCAAACTAAATGAAAAGTTCCTTCAGAATATACCCTGGGTCCAGAAGAGGCAGGTCCTTTGTGCATTTAATGCCATATACACTGCTGACATAAACTGGTGTTGCTCCACTGAGGCAATGGCACTGTGTCCATTTACCTTAGCTGGGGGTCGGCCCCGTATCGTGCAGCCCCATGACACATGCCTGCTGTTTGGTATTAGCTTTCATTTTACTTGGTGTTGCTTGGGAAGTTCGAGGACTCCCTGCCAATATGGACCACAGCACACTCTGCACTTCTCTCCCCATCTCCTATGTGTTTCCCCCCATCCCTTGCCAGCTCTTTCACTGGGCACAAATATCAAGCAGACTCTATATTCAGGCTAGAAAATAATTTTTACAGATGTTCTGTGGGCATTGCTTTAATGAATATTTAAAAAAAAAACAACAACTTTATTATGACAACCTGCTTCAAAGATCCTCCCATTCGGCCCTAACTATGGCTCAGATGCAGTTTGATGCTGTTATGCCTTGAGTATCCCAAGGCAGGCTTTGAGGGATGAATAATGTGAATGAAATACCAGATGAAACCTCTGCAAAATAAAGTCCCCCATTCTCTAATTTCTATTTTAAAAAAAAGAGCAAAACAACAACATATTCTTTAAAATCATTCATGAAATGTTTCCAGTGTTAGAGGGGGCAGCAACCAACTCCTCTTTTTTTGCGGAAGGGGGCTTTCATTCATATGCTGGGTGATTCACATGAAAGTTATGCTGAATGTGGTGCAGCAGCACTACCAACCCACCTATCTGGCACAGAGTTGTACCCTGTGACAATATTGTTCAAGAAATTCAAACAAGTTCATTGAGCAAAACTCGGGGGCAAAAAAAAACGTCAGGAAAGTCAACACGCCTCTGCTTGAACATGCCTGGGCAAAATCAGAGCTGGGTTGTCATTTTTTTCCTTTTCTTTTTGATCATAAGCTGAGTTCACTTGAAACTGCAAATTTTTGCAAAGGAGTGTGAATAAAGAGGAGTTTCCGGCAGTGAGACAATGTCAGCTTTCTGTGATCAAAAGCTGAATGTGAATTGATTCTACCCAAGCCTAACAACGGCAGTTCAGTTCTTAGTAATATCATAAACAGAGAATGCCCATCAATATTTATATACACAAAGCCTAGGGAAATATGCCCTGCTGACGAGCTCCAACTTGTTTGAAATTGCTTTTTAATGTTATGGCAACAAAATGAAAATCATATAAAATGAACACAGAAATTGAAACCTTGTCAAGGCCTTTGTTAATAAGTCAAGGGCATCAAAATGCAAAACATACTTTGACAGGAGTATCCCTGTAAGATCTAGTGAGAATAACTGTTTATTTTCATTGCATGGCAGCAAACGTAGGCTTAACATGTCCTTTTCCTACACTCTTCTAAGAGTATATTAGCCAACTCCTTCCCTGTCAGTGCAGTGGCAGGGTATTGGCAGTGCCCCCATCTTTCCTGCTTTAATCTGTGGCATCTGATATGGTGCTCTTGGTGTTTGGGGTATTGTGCCTTGTAGCTGTGCACAAAAGTTGGAAGTGGCTGTCTGTGAACATAGGATCTTCTGGACCATGAGGTCCAGGAGGTTCTTTCCAGCCTATACTCCCAGGCTCCTACATTCACAGAAGTTTAGGGCTGGAAGGGACCTTGTGAGGTCATCGAGTCCAGCCCCCCATGAATGCATCCCTGAACACAATACATATACCAGCAAGCATCGGAGGGTTATACTGAATTGCCTTCTGGTAAATGGCGCAAGCAGTCACCTGCAGGTTAGCTTTCATTTACCACAGTCTAAGAGTGTGCAAACAGGCAGTTCTCAGTGACAGGGCTGATGCTCTGTACATCCCTGTCCCTCCCTGCCTTGCAGTTAACTTATTTGTGGAATAATGCTCCCTGTCCGCTCCTGTGAGGAACAAAATCTTGGTTGACTCATGGACAATCGAGCTGGGGAATTTCCCAAGCTAAATGCTTGAGGTAAAGTGCACAAAGTCCATAAGAAGGGGCTGGAAAAACTCATCTCCTTGGGGGACAGCGCAGAGTGAGATTTATAATACACCACACTCAACACAGATTGAAATACAATTTTCTTAGGCCACGGCTGTCCAAATGGCATCCTGTGGGCCACATGCAGGGGTTGAATGGTGAACCTCAGGCTCCCACCCTGTCACTGGTGCCCCCCCACCCCCCAACACCTGCTGCAGCAGCAGCCAGGGCTCTGGGCTCCAGACTCCCTCTCTCTCCCTTCAGGTTTTGCTGCCTGCCTGTGCCCCTCAGGACAGACTGGTGAAGCTTGCCATGCTGGGGAAGCCTGTGGCATGGTGCAGCGGGGGAGCCCACAACTGGGGAGTTGAGGTGGCAGCTGCCACTGCACGCAGTGCCAGAGGAATTGGCTTCCTGCTCATTCAGTGAAGCAGTGCAGGTCCGGGGGAAGGATCCTGCACGGGCAGTGTAGTGGGGGCATAGCTCAGAGGCCTGTGGCTTGCCGTAGTCTGGCCCCTGGGGTATGTAGACCCCACTGGTCAACCTATGTGACATGTGCAGCCCAGCTGCTTAGAAGCTGGACCACCCTGTCTTAGGCCTTTGGACTTCCCAAGATAGCCTAGTTGTATTAGCGCAGCTGGTCCCAGGTTTCCAGTTTCTGGATACTCCATCTTACCATTCTCCATGCAAAGGGACACCCCATAGCTGAAAATGTTAACGAGCTGCAAAAGGGCTGCGACAATGATCTCTTTGCCTTAGGTGGCACAGCAGAGGTATAACTAGGAAGTTCTGTACCCCGGGCCGCAGAGCAGAGGAGGTGGAAGGGGGGAACGCTGGCTGAGCATCAGAGAGCAGGTGGGAGGTGTCAGTCTTACCTTCCCGAGAGACTCAAAGCCCCTGCCTGCTACTGCTGTGCTGTGGTCTTTGCCCCTGGCTACTGCTGCTATAGCTGCTGCTCCATTGGATTACTATTGTCATGGCATCAGGTTCCCAAGGCTGTCGTTCTAGCACTCCATTCAAATCAGTGCCCAAGGCTGGCACTCTGCCCACCCACACCTAGTTATGCCACTGGACACAAGACACAGACAGATCTAGACAAAGAAATAAGTCACTTGTGTACCACGCAGGCCTTCAGTTCCTCATGAGGGTCCAGAGGAGCGCCACTTGCATGATCAGGGGGCAGCAGGGCAGGCCCTATGAGGAGAGGCTATGAGACCTGAACCTGTTCAGCCTCCACAAGACAAGGCAGAGAAGGGATCTGGTGGCCACCTACAAACTGGTCAATGGGGACCAGCAGGCAATGGGAGAGTCCCTGTTCCCCCGAGCACTACTGGGAGTAACACGGACTAACGGCCATAAGTTGACTGAGAGTAGATTCAGGCTAGTTATCAGGAGGCGCTACTTCACGGTCAGGGCGGCTAGGATCTGGAACCAACTTCCAAGAGAAGTGGTGCTGGCTCCTACCCTGGGGGTCTTTAAGAGGAGGCTCGATGTACACCTTGCTGGGGTCATTTGACCCCAGTACTGTTCCCTGCCATGATTGGGATTCAGACTCGATGATTTGCTCAGGTCCCTTCCGACCCTAGAAACTATGACTCTGGAATGGTCCTTGGGCTTAGGTCAGAAGCATATAAAGAGTTCCTGATCTTTCCTCACCCCCCATCCCTCTGCACATGCCCTCTCCTCCACACCAGGAGGGCTTCTCTCACTGCTGGAGACAGCTTTCTATTTCTGCTCTTTAAATTGGCTGGTGAGAGATCCTCCCATGCCCCATGTAACTCTGGATCAGCCTCATACGACTGTATCATAATGCACATGGACAAGAGGGCGCCATTGTGATAACATGAACAACGTTTCTGCAGGCATTTCCTAAATTTTGTGAACTGTACATTCTTTTAACAGAGGCTTTTCTCTTTAATGGCTCTATCTACAGCAGCTGGTTGAAAAATGCAGTATGCTTTCAGTGGAAAAAGACCTTTTTTTTCATTTTCTTCTAATTTTTGTTTGGTTTTCAGTTTCCCTTCATTTCCCTCTCCCCATTTCTCCTTCTTCCCTCATCCTTTTATGTTTTTTCCCTAGAAAAAGGATGAGGGAAGACAGGGATAAGGAGGAAAAAAGATGAAAAAGAAACCAAGTAAAATTCAAAAGGTTTTTGGCTAAAAGCTAGGAATACTTATATCCAAACAAATGATTTTTCAGTAAGAACACATTTTTCAATGAGAGAAAGACCTTTAGATGGGAAAGAACTTACTGTTTTGCCTGCATGTTATCCATGGGGGGGGGAAGCTGTGAAAGGTCTCTGCTGTGAGCCACGCACATACCTAGTAATATGCCAGAGGCAGCAGATATTCAGGAAAACCTTTCTTTTCTTGCAACACTGCTTGACAGAAAGGGAGTGGCTCCCTCATCAGCACTGACGTGGGATGGCCAGACTGCTCTCTTAGGGCTGGATTGTGATCTGCCTTTGTGTGGGAAGGTACAAGGGCAGCACAAAGTGCAGAGACTTCTGGCATAGCTCCCCTTCTGCACACCTACCCAGGGCCAGTTGCAATAACAGTCTACTAACTCTCTTTGTCCCTGGCAAATCAGGCCATGGACAGGCACTACATTTGTAGTGCTATAAAAGCCAAGGGGACAGACATGCATGCCTTCAGTAGTACTACAAAAATCGCCTAAGAGCTATAGAAATGTTCTGGGATGAAACAGGAACTTATCTGTAGCACTGCATGCCTGACCCCCAATCCCCAACAGCTGACCCTTGCATTCTCTGTGGGAGGGAAGAAGGGAGTGGCAGGGACTGGAGCTGGGCAGCCCTGGGCGAGTGCAGCCTGCCTGCTCCCTCTCCCTGCCACAGTTTTGTAGTGCTTTCAAGTGCTGTGGCATTTGTAGAGCTACAAATGCACATGCCCATGACTGCAATCAGTTCAGAGAAGCAGAGAACAGGCTCTGTTCTTCCTCCTTATTAGCCTGATGCTCTAAGAAAAGGAGCCACTAGTGCCTTTCCAACAGATAGAGCAGAGAGTACACTTCCCATGAGAACCCAGCAGGAGACGGAGGTCAGGACAATGCCTGTTTTACAGAATAGGAAACTGAAGCCTAGGGGCTTGCCCAGGGTAATCCTTCAGGCTAATGGCAAACCTGAAGATAGAGCACAGGTGTCCTATGAATCCCCAGTTTGAGCACTATCCACCTGACAGGCCCCTTAGTTACTAGGCAGCTTACAGAGTGATGTGTAATGCCCCTCTCATCCCAGGATGGTGCATGTAGCACCAAGATACCACAATGATGGGTGTGGAACAGGTAGAAAAGTAAATGACATTTAATACAAATCTCAAGTTTGCTAATCATTAAGCCCCATCTGCTCCTTGCAGTATACACCTTACAGATTTTTTTGACTGAAAAACTTATGGTAGGCAAAATTTACATTTTTTCCATCTATATTTATAGACAGTTTACATTTTTCCAAACTGCCTCAAACAATTACGCCATATTTGTTCTCTACCTTTTCTTGAATTAACTAAGTTGCATAAATCATCTGAAACTAGCAGACACTATGCTTATACTCTAGAGGAGGGCTGTCCACCTTCAGATAGCTCAGGGAATGCCTTCAATCAGTGTGGCATGCCCCAGGCTGCAGTGCACACCATGTGGGCCACATGCATTGGGGCTGCATACTGCATGAGCTCACTGGGACTTCCACCATGCAGGCCACAAACTCCCCACACCCCTCCAGTACCACCCCACTAGTGTGGTCCGTATAAGCTTTCCCATGCCATTGCTACATGGCAGTGGACTCACTGGCCCCCTCCTGCTGTGCTGCCCTGTCTCAAACCCTAGTCACAGCAACAGCAGGAGCATTGAGGGGAGTGATGGCCAAGCAGGAGCCAACAGGCACCAACTTAACTCCCTGTGGGCCAGATGAGGCCTGCAGGCTCCAGTTGAACAGCCTTGCTCTAGACCAGTGGTTCTCAAACCGTGGGCCGCATGTGGCCCAAATCAGCGTGCTCCTGCGACCCATGTGACATCCTGTTCATTTTTTTTAAATGGATACACATAAGTGTGGGTGCATCCTGCGTAACACATTGAAAGCTGCAAGTGTGGCCCACTATAGCAAATGGGTTGAGAACCACTGCTCTAGAGAAAGGCATATTGCTTTATTTTTTAAAATCAGTAAACTAAAAACATGTATGTGAGCTCAGATATTTTTATATGTTTTGTCTGGCATCTTCAGACATCACAGCCAAGTTTAGGTGTGTTGGTGTTTAGCACTTAAAGATGCCAGTGAGACTCATGATTTCCAGAAAGTACTGAGCATCTACCTTCTGAAAATTATACCTGTTCAAGGCATCCAGAAGTTCTATACCCAGGGTCACCAATACCTTTTGCAAATTTTGGCCTGTATAAGCGTATCATCTGTACCCGGGGATGCTTCACAACACCCAAGCATGTTTGTTTTCTATGTCATTAACCCATTCTACTCACCTCAATCCTGACTGAATTATGGTACTATACACAGGTGACCACTGTACTCTTTTCTTCCATATCTCAAAAAATGAAATGCACTGGCTTTTTGCCACCTAAACATGTAATGAATTCCTTTCCTTACATTACTTGTGCTGGAATCTCATCTATATTTCTTCAGCATATAATTCAGCACAGCTAAATGCTACATTGGTAATTAAAGGGCTATATTAAAAATGGAATAATTTCGCTTTCTAACTCATAATCTTATTTTCCTAACAACAGCATTTAAGTTATTTTATTCAAGAGTAGGTTGTTCTTTCTGTCAAAACACATTCAGGGTCTTAGTATAGTTCCTGCCTTATGCTTTTCTTTTCAGGTCTACTCACCTCAGTAATTTTCCCTTCCCTTCTGTTCATTTATTCCAGCAGAGACATTCATTGATAAAGGAGCTGAACAGAAAGGAGTAGAGTTGTAATTCTCCCTGGGATATTTATGTTCAGTAGACTAACCTTCTTGTTACAACAGAAACTATTAATCAGGAAATTACTGAAGAGAATGTGTTACCTTATTGAGTCTATTAGCAACAGCTGGTCATAGATTTTTAAAGCCAGACCAACCACTGTGATCAGCAAGTCTGATCTCTTGGTATAAAATAGGTTGAGGACTTCACCTGGAGTCTCTTGTATCAGGTCTGTAGCCTCTGGCTAAGCTGAAGCACTTCTTTTGGAAAGACACCTGTTCCTGATTAAAGATAGCTAGTGAGGGTAAGCCCTCAGGAACTTGTTCTAACACAGAATTATCCTCACCATGACCACTCTGCACCTTACTCCTAGTCTGAGCTTCTCTAGCCTTGGTTTCCAGCCATGGCATCTCATGATGCTTTTCTCTGTGAAGCAGAAATATAATCTACCATCAAAGATCTCTTCATCATTGTAGGGATCTGGAAACAGAGATCAAGTCAGCTCTCGCCCTTAAATAAACGGGACTGGATTTCTCCCACCTCAACGTAAACCATTTTTTTCAGGGTGGACCCTGCTAGTCCCCCCAGGCATCAGACCTTCTCCCAAGTACCTAGTCCTTCCTGGGCTCAAGCACTCTCTCTCTGGGCCCCAGGCCCATCTCTTCCAAGGCCTGCTCTGGCCCCACACTCTGCCCCTCAATGGGCCCAGGCTCTCTCCCCTGGACCCCTGACCCTCTACTCTTCTGGCCTTTCTCTCTTTCACTGGGCCAGTTGGGACCTCCATACCTCCCCTTCAGTCCCTTCCACAACCACCAGATGTTGTTCATCACCAGCCCTCCCAGGCCATTGCCTGTCTCCAGGCCTAGCTGTTCCAAGACCTGCTTCACCCCCCTCGGGCTCTGCTCCCTTTGCTAGCTGGGCTTCGGGCACCCTGGCCCTCTGTTCTCTGCTGCCCCTCTCCAGGCTATGGCTTCACTTGCTCCTGTTCTTATGTCTATCTGGTCCAAGGCCTGGCCTGTTCCTCTGCCCTATCATACCTCCATCTTTAATCATGACCTACAGTCCCTGCTCCGACAAGGTCATGAGATGTAATGAGGGTTCCCACTGTCATGGGATTAGCCCCCTTTAAAGTGCTCTGTAGCAGCAGAGTGCTTTCAGTGGCCGAATGTGTGACAAAACGTCACTTGTGTTAGCACCCTCAGTTGTGTTTACATGCACTGCAGTTGCTGTAGACCTCCCCTTAGACTCCTTTGAAAATCCATGTATTGCTTCACACTGATTGCCTCGTGCTTACTACTCAGACGCTTCAGCCTATGAAGAAGTATGCTGAAAAGTGCCCATCGTGTTTGCTCAGTTATTAAAGGTAGGAGGACAATTTGCAGTCAGAGAATGTCTACTTCATGGTGCCATCTGGTGGGTCCTCCAGTTTTCTCACAGGAAGTAAGCTAAAGCATGACCTGGGGACAAACAGGGATTTTCTGCAGCAAACGCCGAATTCAGTTTCTTCTGTTATGTTGCTGATGCAACTGCTAAATAACCGCATTTTGTGGAAACTGGAGACTTCCTGACTGCATGAGAATATTAGTGGTTTATCTCATTAACCAGATGAAAGGGGTGGTAGGTGTGGTGTTCACTGATCAACAACCATTCCCTTAATGAGATCCAGGTCCCACAAACACCTCAGTAAAATACCCATTTCTTAGTCATGGCTTCTTCCATTCAGCCTCCCCTCAGGGGCGTATGGAGTACAGGATTTAGACTAAAATTGGCCTTTCACAGCCGCCTTCCATAGAGTATCATTTCCCCAGGGCATGTTAGCAGCTCCTGCAGCTGCGGAGACTGACAGGCGATAGCTGAATAGAGACATATGCATGCGTTTATTATATCACAAATGCATTCAGTGAAAACAAAAGGGAAGAAAAGACACATTTAACCTTTCAGCCTTCACTATTCAATTTTCAAAGTTTTCCAGCACAGTCTTATTATACAATATAATCCTAGTAATTACAAGTGGACTGTAGTGAGTAATTAAAAGAATTTGTGTGTAAGCAACAAATGAAGAACTAGGTAGAGCCCGTCACATGCACCAGTTTTATTTCAAGTCATAGAGGGTCTAAACAACTATGTCCCTGCTACAGGAAACTGCTCAATTAATAACACTAGCAGAGTTTGAAATCTTTACCAAGCTGGTCTTTTAACAGTGCTTCAATTTCCCTATCAAATATGGTTCATTCTGGAATAAGGACAGAGAATGCTGTAAGAATCTCTAACGTAGTTTTCTCAATCTTTTTAGACATGGCATCTCTTGTTACACGCGAGAGAATCCCTCATAAAATGCCAGTTCTTAGCTTTCACTTGGTTTTTAACTACAGAAGAGTATCAGAGCAATTCTCATTCTGCAAAGAACTGAGAGAAACCGCAACAGGCCAGAATATATTTGACACTATGGATTCTATTTGAAATCTCTGGGTTTATCCTATGAACCACGTGTAGGTGTTTGGACACCCAAAGAGTGCCAATATTGAGCAGCACTTCTCAGCACCCCATGGTGCTGTGGCACCCAATTGAGAATCACAGCTCTAAAGTAAGAGCCGAGTCCACCAGCCTGTCTTTAATTTCACCACCATCACCAAAGGGAAGTAGACGAATGGACAAAAGGATCGTGCAGAAGATGAGCGAGCGTTTTCTGTGGATACATTAGGGTCAGCATCCATTTAAACACAGGAGCAGATGCAAGGCACAATGAAGAACTGGGAATTAGAATCCATTTACTCACCAGGCTGGAGAGCCACTCCACAAAACCTGTCATATCCGTATTATGTGGTTAGAGTGGGTTGCTATTTCCATAACTCCCCCTCTTCCCCCACATCACTGTAAATTCACCAGAGAAGAGATTGTTTTACTATGTGTTTGCATATCACCAAGCATGTTGGGGCCTCTCAGCTCTATAGTAATAAATAACAACCACTAAACTCAACCACACATTATCAGAAGAATCATTAGCATTTATGCCAGGAACCACATAAGTCCTTTGTAACTTAAAACAGTTTCCACATCTTCTCCCTATAGAACATGTATGGCCTAGTTTTACATGCAGCATAGCTATATTCTAAAAGGAATATCCCTTACCTAATTTCTGTCTTGCTGTTCCACACATTGGCATGAGCTCAGAGAAGCTGGCATAAATGATTTCCTAATGATGTTTTGGTAATTTCCCTGAAAGTTTTCCAAAGAAGAGATGGTACCAAGAGAAACAAGATGACTTTGCTATGGGTAACAAGCAAGACATAACACACACTCACAAACAATTCATGATGAAATATACAGCATGCTATAATGTAATCATGAAATACCCCACAATGCATTTCTCATTTTACCTTCCAGAAGATAATTTTGGTAGATTTGCAGTATAATATACTTGATAAAAGCAACTGTAGTGCTCTTATTTATCAAAGTCAAGGTGAATATAACCTTATGCTTCAGGGCAGAAACTGATTATCAACTTGGATAAGGGAGAATAATGTTTTCTCTGATACAGTGTTGGACAACTAAGTGCAGTCTGGGTCTTTTCCTCCTTCCCTTGATACACTTGACATTTCAAGCCTAATCAGAGTCCTGTCTTAGCATGACAGTCTCATCTCTGTCCTTGGAGGGAGTGTGGAATTAGAAACCCACACACTCTAACCCCAGGTATCCCATGAATTTTCTGTACTGGCTCTCTTCCCCTGTTTCTGCCTTATCTACTTATTTGAAAGCTCTTATGGGCAGTTATACAGTGGCAAGTTATAGTCATTCACTGCTTAACATGACAGATTCTAGGCTGATATAGATGGAGGTCACTAACTGTGACCATTAGCAGAAATCAAGGAGGGGGGAGGGAGGAAACTGGGGTACTAGCTTCAGATGCCAAGTTGAAAGGGGGAGAAGGCAGACACTAAGCCCCGGATGCTGCTGCCCAGGGTACAGAACTGAATGTGACTACAGTATAAATGCATACTATATTAGTCTAGAGTATAGTACAGATACAAGTAATGAATAAAATCTGCCTACTGCACAAGGGCAAAAATTAGTTACTATTTGTAAAATAGTAGGTATCATTGATTCTTTGTATGCCAACAGCTCTCAGGGAGTCATGGTCTTGCTTTGTATTAGAGTGAATTAAACTAAATTCAATCATAGCCTCTTCAATTTCAAGTAAGATTGCTTACACATGAGTTTAACATGGTTTAACTAATACACTTTAAAAGTTAGTTTGAGTTAATGTTCCTGAATGTTCCCCTAGACACGCCCTAAGAGTGACTGACATTGTGTGGTGGGCATCTCCCTGCCCATACATCATCAGATGACATCCCTGGGACACTGACAGCAATTGCCTAATTATAAGGAAAGGAACATATGCATCTTTGGCCCTTGCCATGTGTTACATATATTATACAATTAACTAGTTAATCACGCAATACATTTTGACTGGCCACACATGCCAAGTAATTATCACATCTTAAAAATGACTATCCAGCTTTAAAAAGAGTCAATCAGCTCTAAAGTTAGTGCTTGAAAATGTGTAACAACTCTATAGCTGATTTTTATCCAGCTTTAATTTATATGTGTAGCCCTTTAGGCCTATTTGATACAATGTAGCGGGTGGAAACAAGATGAGACAGCACCATATGAGCAGCCAGCTCTCTATAAGCCACAATGTGGAATAAATGGCCTGGGCTGCCATCTATTTTTGGAATGAGTACACTGCCAATTACTAAACTGCTCATAGGAAGTCATGCCATGAAATAGTGGTGCACCGCATAGGTGGTTATGATTGGACTTTATGTCTGCAAACAACCAGGCTTTTCCGAAATGACTCAGGAATCTGATTGTTTGCATGGAGCTGTGTCTGAAGTTGGGGGTCTAATTATTGTGTACCCAGAATCTCTGGTCATATTCTCAAACTTCGGTGAGTGCTTCTCAACATGTTGTGGGCATCTATGATGGTCCTTCAGTGGGATAGGTGCCGGGACTCTTCCTGTCTTTTTCCCCTATGCTTGAGGCTGTCAGAACGGTTAACAGCATGACTCGCTTCCTCCCTCCCCCCGCCCCACTTTACATTTGTAGTTAAGACTATTTCCCTCATGTTGTATTTATTAGACAGACGACATTTCCCTTCATGAAGCCCTATTCGACTTGCACCAAAACATATATCCTTTCCATTCAAAAGCACTGTTATTTGCAGATTTGTTAGTGGTGAGACTTCTTCCCCACTACAGCAATATTTTGCAAGTGACACACCTGCCAACTTGCAGACTTGCAGGTAGGATTTGGTCCCTAATGAATATGGACCTCCTTAACTCACAGCGAGACAAAGCCATTTTCACAGCTTTGTCCCTACACAAAGAGCCCATTGCGCAGGCATTTCATGGTGGCCCCACCCCTCCACACTAACTGGCAGAGAAGCTCCCCCCCACTGATGGACGCTGAGCAGAGGAAAGAAGCACCTTTCTTCTCAGAGAAGAGCCTGGTATCTTAGCCTAGCAAAATAAAGGCAGACAGGGGGCATAATTCCTATCTATATCAATGGGGCAAAACATAAGGGAGGAAAAGGACAGTGATGTCACAAGAACACATGGGTATAAATTGTTCATGATGACTAAATCTAGGCTGGACATTAGAAGAAGATTCCTATTTGAGCAACACAGTTCTGAAACAGTCTCCAAAGGGAGCAAAAAAACCCAACAGACTGCTTTTCAAATGAAGTTTGATTACTTTATGAAAGGAAGGTAGTGGCAGTGCAGGAGGTCCTTTCCAAACTTTTTTCCTAGTTTTCTTGGGATTCTTCCAAAATGCTCAGTATTAGCACATCAAATGCAGTGGGAATTTTACTACCAACTTTAATGACTGATGAATGCTTGGAGCTTCTGAAAATCCCTTCCATAGTGTCTAATGGAAAGTCATGCTATAGATTCTGTTGTGTGTGGTGCTAATCAAAGTGAAGCTAGTTCAATGGGTAAATATGCATGAGTATGTCTGGAGGTTTGGATAAATATGAGATTTACCATGTTTTTTTTAAAGCCATTACATGTTTTCTAGAGATATAAAAGCAAGCTTTCAGTGGCAATCTTCTCACAAACCTCCTAAAGGAATGTTACTAAAATGGAAAATCGCCTGAGTATTACGCATTGTCTTTATTCAGTATTTAAAAAGTCCCCATTGGGCATGTCTACACGTACATATTAATGAAAAGCAATAAACTCCAGAGCTTATTGCTCAGGACTTTATTTCTGCAGGCACACCATTTGCACATGCACCCAGGACCACAGCAGGTTGAGCTGGGTTGGAGCAGCTGGGCTGGCAGGGGGCCCCAGGGATTAGCCTGCCAGCCTGGGACTGATTCCCCAGCACAGTATGCTGCAGAGGGGCTGGCTGGGGCACGAGGGTACTCCAGTGCGGGGCTAGTCAGCAGGCAGCACTGAAGCATCCTCATGCCTCAGCCAGTGTCTACACATGCATTGCTGCACATGAAAAAAACCCACAGCAGGATAGTACTTGTAGTTACAAGTACTAACCTGCTGCAGAGTTTATTAGTTTCCTGTGGCCTAATAGGGCTGCACACATAGATGTCCAACATTTACTGCACAGCTAATTAGTCTACTATGCAGTAAGTGTCTTGTGTAGACACGCCCATTGGCCAACAGTTTACTGCCAATAGCTTTCCCCTTCACTTAATATTGGAGACAGTAAATTCCTTAGGGCATGGTCTGATTCTGATCTCACATACGTGTCAATGTAAATCTCTTGAAGTCAATGGGGTTTCCATGCAGAGGAACTAACGTAACCAAGAACAGAACCAATCTCTTTTTCTTTACCTCTCTTCACAAATCACCTACCATACTACTGACAGTATGCAAATATTAATACACTTATCTGTTTCTCATCACTTCTGGCAACCATATGGTAACAGTTGGCAGGCATCATCTTTTTAACATCTTCAGTATTGCATACTTGTAGAAGATCCCACTTTCAGGGGTATATCTGAATCCATAAGATTATAGGTACGAAACTCAACTAAATCAATTTTAGTGTGTACCTAAGGGAGATTTTTGTTTTTCCACATTTCATTGATGTGTTCCCCTGTTTTCTTTCTGACACACCCATTGGAACAAAACAAGCAGGCTGAGGTTATGTTAAATGTGTAGAAATGTGGCCTGTACCTTAGCAAGTTCAGACAAACAGGAATGACACACCCTGCTAGAAAAACTCAGTATGACAATGGAGTCCAGGAATCACTCATTCTGTCAAGTCAAGACAGGGAACTCCAAATCACTCTGAACTGGGTGTTATGACATGCTTAGCTGCTCATAAAGTGCTCTAATTACAAAGTTCAAGTGCATGTTCATTGCCAAGCCCAAAATGAGTCAAAGAAGAAAAGGAATTAAAACAAAATGTTAGCCCTCTGCTTTTGGATGGGCTACAGTTCTAACATTCGATGTAGATAGTTCAAGAAGGCAGTGAGGAAAGAAAGGAAAATAAAGATGGGTGCTAGAGAAAGATGGGTACTTTGTCATATGCAATACAAAAGAGAATAGCAAAAGGAACAGCTGGTCAGACACCAGGCACACCAGCAAATATGAACAAGAGTTTGCAATGTGATACAGAGATGAAGCGCATGTTAAAATGGCTTGTGGAAGAACCTAGGGAGCCCTACAGTGAAGCCAAGCCAGGGCTGTTCTGGGTGCTCCAAATACAGAAGCAGAGACAAAGCAGCTGCTTTAGAGCAGTGCCAGTCATGTCAAGAAGCTCTTTCCACGAACGCTGCTCAGAGCACCAACTTCCGAGTTGAGGGTGCAGACAGTGAGCAAGCTGGACTTCACTGAACTGCTCTCTAGAATCATCCAATAGTAGATTACACATAGAAAGAAAATCTCACTCTGGAATGGATGTGCAGGAGAATGCAAACAAACTGTAGGAACAAAGTGCTGTTTTTGACTATGGCATTCCTGGAACATAGTTTTTATTTTCAGTATCCCTTTATTGTTAAAAAGGAAGTTGACATTATGGACAATAAGGACGTGGGGGAAGTGTTCAAAAAGGACCATAGAAATTAGCTGAGAGCTGAAAACCTGCCTGTCAGGGAGAGAATAAAAGAGCTTAACAAAGAAAAGGTTGAATGGTGACTTGGTTGCTGCCTACAAGTATTTACATGGAAAGATATTGGATGAAAGTAGATGGTTATATCATCTAGTTGTCAACACACATAAGAGCCCAAGTCTGGAAAGTGAAGACCAATCCAGACTTGAAATAGGTGCAAGTTTGTTTGTTTTTTTAAACAGCGAGCATGATTAAATAGTTAAACAACCTATCCGGAGATGGCTGGATGCTTCATGTGTTGGAATCTTTAAGTCAAAGCTGGACGTCTTTTAAAAAGTATGCTGTAGCATAACCAGAAGTTTTGGGCTTCATGGAAAACCTGCCTGGTGTACTTCTGTTGTCTTCTTTATGCTACGTGTCAGCCTAGATGATCTAACGGTCCCTGCTGGCCTTAAAAAATCTTTAGTCTATGAAACCTGAATTTGATAGGCTTATATCAAGTAGCTGTCTTTGCTTTGCCACTGTATTTTATTCTCTTCATACTCTATATAAAGAGCCAGAATCTGATCCTTTTTTTCTGTGGAGCTGTATTTAAACCAGTGAAGCTGTGCCGACTAAAGAGCTGACCTGTAATGTTTAAGGGACAATATATATCTGAGCTGGATTACTTGGCATCTTTACTGCACTGTGCATAAATACACATGCACTTTTGCACTACTGTTTGCCTGGTCTTGCTCCCAATAAACTGAAGGTATAAACTTCCTGCCTGTACTGAAGATAGGCTGAGGTCTTTACGTGACATAGGCTGTGTCCCCTTATCTTTCAGTTCCTAATGTTTAAATTTTGTCTTCTTGACTTAAAACCCAGGACCTCAGGCATCTAAAATCATGAATCACTTTTGAAAACCTACTTCACAATTCTATAGTAGGTGCTAAAATGACAGGATTTATCATGAAAAAGCATGTGCATTCAACACCAGAAGCAGCCAAAGTCAGGATTTCATAGTCATGATACATTTGCGATCTGCTACCTTTCTCCTTCTTTTGTATCCGGTAACACATATCTGCAGGTATGTTGCTGGCATGGATTTGCAAGTCAGTACTGATTTCCTAGCCAGCAATGACGCTATTAGACTCCAAAGCCATTTGTTAAACACCCTGATATTGAGTGTTGAGGCTTGGAGAACATTCCTGAAGAACATAAGGCAGGAAACTGTAGAAAAGGAGGGTCTTGATATGGGAACGGCCAAAGTACTTAACTTGAGTCATACTTGGATAGGAGGAATGTTAATGATTCAGGAAGACTTTGATGATCTAAACACTCATTGAAATAAAGATTAAGGAAAGAATAGCATTAAAGGGGGGGGGGGAACCCAGAAAGGGGGGAAAAAAACAGTTTCCAAGGAC
>NW_017729024.1:56926859-56927573 GCF_001723915.1 Gavialis gangeticus | reverse complement strand
CCAAGGACAGTACTATCAATAGTTTGTCTTTTAATTCATATTGTAGCCTAATCTCCTTAGCCATGCTAATGGGCATTTCTAGGAACATGCAGAACATCATCCTTTGGATGACTCAGGCTAACATATGCATTTCCTCCAGGGAGCTGTGTTCGGAGGGAAGCAGATCAAGAGTGGTGAACCAGGGCTTTCATGACCCATTTGGTACATGGGTAGACATATTAAGTGTCCTCTGCCTGGAATGTGGGGACCACTTGGTCACAATTCTGCCTAGTTGTATGGCAGCAGAGGGTAACAAAAAACTTTGTTGCACCTTAAAAGATCATAGAGATGTAAAGCAGCTCCCAGGTCAGCCAGTCTAGTTCACTGCATAAACACAGGATTTACAATTCATAAACCATCCCAGACAGTTGCTCATCCAGACTCTTCTGACAGACCTCTAGGCTAAGTACAGACAGTCAAAAAGCCTGAGGCTGAATCAATTCAATCTTCGTAGGTTCATCTAAGCCAGTGGTCCTCAATCTTTTTTGTACCAGGACCCATTTATAAACATTGATGGTCACTCTAGACCTAGTGCCCCTTCCTCCTCCTCCCTCTCTCCGTCTCAGGAAGGACACATCCCGCTACCTTGACTTTCGAGGGATTGCTGTAATTGCAGCGAGGTTCGCCAACACCCACTCGGTCGCATTTGATTGCAGTTCCACTGCTTTGTTCATG
>NW_017729024.1:56900106-56921859 GCF_001723915.1 Gavialis gangeticus | reverse complement strand
AGTCACCATTTCCCATGTTTTTCTTCTTTAAAGGAGTATCCATTGTTAAAACTTATTGATCCATTTTTAAAGTTTGTTCATAACCTTTTTATACATTCTTGCAACCCACTTTTCAGTCGTGACTCATGGGTTGAGAATCGCTGGTCTAAGCTTTGTAAATTGAACCAATAAGCAAATGAACAGACATTCAATTTTGATTCTGGAAATGCAGCAACGTGCCTGCAGTGGCTTAGCCCAGATTCTGGGAGGCACTAAAACATACCTCCCTGGAGCAGACAACTTAGGCCAAGACTACCTGCCCACCCTGGGAAGCAGGGTTTGCAGGGAAGCTATAAAGCATCATGGGATACTGGGGGACTGTGAGTTACCCTCCTGATTCAAGTGATACAGAACAGAAGTTCAATAAACCAATTTAACCTAATCAGTTAAGTCTGATACTACATCTATGCAAGTTTATCTTAAAACACTTTCAAAATGGTCAAAACCAATTTATGTGCCCTAAACTTCTGTTGTGTTACAGATTTGATCTGATTTTCGGTCACTTATACTGGTGTATGTGTAGTTTCCATCCCTAGACCAGTGAAGGAAACTCTGACCTCCATTTTCTCCCAGTATACCTACACAGGACAATAAGACTGTAAAAGGACATTAGAAAAGTACCCCCAAGTCTGCAGTATATGGCCAATTATTACCTTCACTTGGCCCATTCCTATGATTCCAGTGGGAAATGAAGGCATCCCACGCTATGCAGGACTGAGCTGTTTCCTGATCAGTATGAGTCTATGTTCTGAAAAGAGCTGCCTGTGTCTTTCTGCCAGGGTTTCCAAAGCAGCCATCAGCAGCCATCACCATGACGAATAAGTGACTTGAACTGATTACAACATCACAGTGAGATCTGCCAGGAAGTGTCCCGCCAGTGTTCTACCTTCATGATAAAGTCCTTGTTCCAAGGTGCTGTGCCTTTCTGGTTCTCTGGGGAGCGATCTGGCTAGGAGGTGTATCTTGTAAAGTGACCTTCAGAAATGGAGAGTAAAATTTCTTCAGCCCCTGACAGAGGAGCCTTTAAACTCAACAGCTGGTTCCCAGACCACCTGTAACCCTCACGTGCTAAATATTCTCAGCTGCCGAGGGAGATTCTGGAAGAAAAGGTGGTTAGTGAGACTTGTAGGCCCTTTGCTATTAATGGTTTTGCAGATCAATGACAAGACCTCAGAGCAAATGGACAGCTAATGTTGATTTAATATGCTTTCTTCACAGGAGGGGTGAATTTAAAAAGCTGGCAGAATTTTCAGTTCTGGTATGCAGTGGGTGGAGAAGCCACCTGGGGCACAATCCTAGCTCATATGACTGGTGCCTTGCCATGCATCATATTCCCTCTATCTCCTGCTTCTGCTCTAACAAGGCATCTGGCATTCATGCTGTGTTCTGCTTTGGACCAAGAGGCCATCTTAGGTGGTACTTCTTGGGTGCATCTATCCATGCAATTACTGGATAAAATTGCAGAGCTTATTGCTCCAGGTTAATTACTTCCCAGTGCACCCAAGAGAAATTAACTCCAGAGTAAAATTCGCTTCACAGTTTGTTCAGGTGCAGCACGTGGAACTGAGGTGGAGCAGCCCCAGCTGGCAGATGCCCTAGGGGTCAGCCTGCCAGCTTGAGGCTGCTCCCACCAGCTCAATGTTCTGCTGAGGGGCTGCCTGGGGCAAGAGGGAACTTCAGGGTGGGGCTAGCCAGAAGGCAACCCTGACACTGAATCATCCTTTTGCACCAGCCAACCCCTCCAGTGTCTACAACTGCAGTCCTGTGGCGTATTTTACTCTGCAGCAGGATAGTACTTGTAAATACTGCAGAATAAATTAATATACTTCAGCCTAATAGGGGTGAATGTGTAGCTGCCAAGATGTTTACTTTTCAGTTAATTAGTCAACTGCACAGTAAATGTCTCATGTATACACTCAACCAGGACAATCTCCAACTAGATGATTTCAGCCTGTCGAGCCAGCCCTTAAAAACCTCCAAGAATGAAGATTCCACCACCTCTTAGATAACCTGTTTCAGTGCTTCACCATCCTCCTAGTGAGGACTGACAACTAGAGCACTCCACTGCATACCAGCTGCCTCAGCTGCAGACCTCGAGCCATTGATCG
This sequence comes from Gavialis gangeticus, assembly GCF_001723915.1. Lineage (NCBI taxonomy): Eukaryota > Metazoa > Chordata > Crocodylia > Gavialidae > Gavialis > Gavialis gangeticus. The sequence continues at coordinate 56,919,712 of NW_017729024.1, read as the reverse complement.
CTACCCATTCAGCCCAAAGATCCAGCCAGCTTCCTGTCTGCCTTCCAGTCTATTCATCCAACCCATACTTCCCCAGCTTGCTTGCAAGAATGCTGTGCAAGACCATATCAAAAGACTTGCTAAAGCCAAGGTATATCACATCCACTGCTTTCCCCACATCCACAGAGCCAGTTATGTCATCATAGAAAGCAATCAGTTGGTCAGGTATGAATTGCCCTTGGTGAATCCAGGCTGACTATCCTGATCATGAACTTCTTCTCCAAGAGCTTAAAAATGGATTCTGTGAGGACCTCCTCCATTATTTTTCCAGGGACTGAGGCGAGGCTGATTGGTTCATAGTTCTCTGGACCCTCCTTCTTCCCTTTCTTAAAGATGGGCACTGTATTTGCCCTTTTCCAATCATCTGGAACCTCCCCCAGTCGCCATGAGTTTTCTAAGATAATGGCTAGTGGCTCTGCAGTCACATCAGCCAACTCCCTCAGCACCCTCGGATGTGTTGCAGCCAGACCCGCGGACTTGTATACGTCCAGCTTTTCTAAATAGTGCCTAACCTGTTCTTTCACCACTGAGGGCTGCTCCCCTTCTCCCCAAACTGTGCTGCCTGGTGCAGTAGTCCAGGAGTTGACCTTGCCTATAAAGACTGAGGTAAAAAAGGGCATTGAGTGCTTCAGCCTTTTCTTCATCACCTGTCCCTAGGTTGCGTCTTGCATTCAGTAAGGAACCCACACTTTCCCTGACCTTCTTCTTGTTGCTAACATACTTGTAGAAACCCTTCTTGTTACCCTTCTCCCTAGCTGCAACTCCAATCACTGCCACAGCAAGGAAGTTTGGTGCCCGGGGAAAAGTCCACAATGGCAACCTGCCTTTGCCCCATTCACAGATCTGGGGGGCACACGCCTCCTGATGCTTGCTTAGGAGTGCATGCAGTGGCGGGAGCCACCCATAGGAGGAGGGAGAAAAAATGATTTGGGGGGGCTCTGCCCAGCAGGTAAGTCTGAGGGAAAGAGTGAGAAGAGAGGAAAGGGCCATGGGGGGGGGGGCAGATTAAGGCCCCAGCAGTGAGGGAGGGAGTAGGGTCCTAGCCAAGGCAGCTGGTGGGAGAATCGGAGCCTGAGTGGCTCATCTGAGGTGGGGTGGGGAGGGCTCCTGCTGTTATGCACACTCTGGCGGAGGCCTGGGGGACACATTCCCCACTGATCTATGTGCGGGGTAGGGGTGGGCTGCTGCTGCGCACTGGGATGTGTGCCCCGCTGCCTCCAGAGTCACGTGATTCTATGTGCTTTCTGCTACTGGGCGGGCAGGTGGCATGGTGCAGCCCAGCAGTGGCAGGCACATGGCGTCGTGCTGCTTTCGGGGCAGCTGCAGCAGGGCACAGAGCCCAGCATGCAGCAGCAGCCGCCGCTGCCGCCCTGCACGCAGACTGGGGGGCATGTGCCACTCAGGCTTCCACTGGGCTGTGCACAGTGATGGGAACCCCCCTGCACCCCGGATGAGCTGCCCAGGCTCCGACTGTCCCACCAACCAGCCCAGCTGGGGTCCCATTCACCTCTGCCTCTGCCCCCACTCCTTCCCTCACTGCTGGGGCCTCAATCTGCACTACATCACCCTTCCTCTCCCCTCTGACACTAACCCAGAGACTTTCAACAGGCTTATCTCCAGTTTCATACTGGAGCCCTGAGCAGCCATACAACTCTTTTACACACAGCACAACACTTCCTCCTCTTCTCTCCTGAATGGAAACTTCCAGTCTCTGGCCGTGGCTGGTTAACAGCTGGGGAAAGATTTTGCTTGCCATATACTTTTGCTTCAACAATTCTCTGCTAAGGGTATTGTATTTAAGACGCTGGATCTTTTGACCCTACCAATAGACAATGATAGTGAAAGTCACAGAATCATCTGACCATCCAATAGCAAGTGAGAATGCAAAACACTCAACACCCACGTGAAACTCCCCTTCCCTTCCCCCCACTAACTGGACTGCGATGGAAAAGCCAAGGATCTTTTAAATATATATGAAAATCTTGGAGTTATGAAAAGGAAATGCCAGGCAGGTTAATCAATTTCACGCCATTATTTTATGCACTCGGTATGTAATCCCACTGCTAAAAGTATGCAGAGTGCTCCATAAATCCGTACTTCCTTTCCTTTCTGCTCTATGTACAAACTGAACAGTTGTTTCCCTGAAGCCAGAGATGAAACTACAGAACAATTGCCCAGTTGTGTCTACAGGGTTATGCTGAATTCTGGTATCTGCCACTCAACTGTAACAAGTCATTTTGTAACCACTGAAATCCAAGCATTGCATAGCTACAAACAATACACTCTCCACTCACACAACATGAGAAAGTCAGGTCAGCACATGTATGTTTTACTATGTGAATGAATTTAAAAACCATCCAGAAGGGAAGAAGCATATTACATGCAACAAACAGGCAAATATTACTACTTGTGGGAATTCTGTATCCAGTTGTTAGACTAGTACAGTAGCTTTTTTCATGATGCAAGTTCCATGCATTTTAAGAGCCCCTACTGGTACTTTTTAGGATTCCCAAAGAGTTGCAGTACTATTCCTGTTAGTACAACTGGGATGCAGGCTTGACCCCAGAGGGACCAGTGGGGTGCAAAAACAGACAAGGTCAGGGAGCTCAAGTCCCAGCTAGAGTCAAGGGATAAGAAGCAAGCGGGTTAGGAGGCTGAAGATACTGGGACACAGGCAGTAAACCTGGGCAGAACCATGAGCCAGGGTGGGGGAGTCAGGGACAGGAGGCTGGGATCCAGATGGGAAATGCTAGCCAGCAGCTCTCAAACAGGTAGCAGCTATAGGTGTATGGGACCAGGAGCTGGCAATCACCAAGCGGAACCACAAACCAGCTGTCAGAAGACAGGGGTTCAAGGATCTGCCAAAGCAGTTTGGAGCAAAAGTGTCTGGGAACAGGTCTGGAACCAGAAGTCAGCAGGAAGGAACCAGGAATTAACAGGCAGAAATCAGGAACAAAGATGAAGCCAGGAAGCTACTAAGTAAGACCTAAGGAACCAACAAGCAGGACTAGGTCACTTAGAACAAATAGGCAGGGCCCAGGAAACCAGTGACAAGGCATCAGAAGTCCAAGGATTTTTTTTTAATAGAAAAAGTATCAAAACTATGCTTTCCATTAATGAAAAACAAGCAAACAAAAAGAAACATCTAAAACAAGAATAATATAAGCATATTGTAACAATATTTATTAACACAAATTCAGAAGAGCAAAGCACACCCCAAAACAAACAGTATCTTTCCATTATTCCCTCTCTCTCTTTTCCCTCTTTTCCCACACAATTAACAGCCCTTATTTAAGGGGTGTCCAACATACTGTCGACGGGCTGGAACTCTTCCAACTGGCTGGCTGGTAGTCCAACAGGTTACCAGACATTGGGGGACATGGCCAATAGAGTGTAGCCTATTGCAAAATTTGGGGTCCCTTCACCTTAGTGGACATTGTGCAGATACTGCCCTCACTTGCCCCACTGCTGCCTGCTCCCTGACTCATGCTCCTGCCTGATCTTGGACCCATACTGCCACCTGATCCCCAACATGTGCTCTTGTGCACCCCTGGACCTGCACTGCTGCTCAATCCCCAGCCCGCGTCGTTGCCTGAATGTGCACCCATACTGCTGGCCCTGGACCCAGACCCAGTGCAGTTGCTACTGACTTCACAGGTCCAGGTCAGGAGGAGCCCCTGTAGTCCAGATCTAGCCTGGGGCCTGGAGTTAGTTTGACACTCTTGCAGGTGTCAAAATATTTTAAACCAATGCAATTAACATATTGGTGTAGGCGTGTCTACTACACGTACAGCCCCATCAGGGTCCTGCCTGTAACTTGTAAAAAAAAAGTAATACCATTTTCTTATTGCCACCCCTCTGAAGCTTACTTTGTAACTGCCACCTCCCAGAACAGTACAATACAATAAATAGGCCTTTGACCCCAAATTTAAAACAGCTTTCAGTGAAAACAAAAAACCTCCAACTTACACAAAGCCATCAATATACATATGTCCCACTTATCTATCCCTTTTTAATGAAGTTCTCAAACTTTTTTACCTTTAGTCAAGGAAATCCACTTGTATTTTTTCCAGGTTTCTGTTGCTCCATCTTGTCATTTGTCTCTCTCTTTTGAATAATAATCTTAATTCATGCATCTAATTTTAAAACAGTTTCTTGTTTCTAAATCCAAACATTCAAAAGCAAGCAAGTTTTATTTTCCACAATGCTAATTTTAAAGCATTCTGTGATCTTCCCAAACATCTGCTTGTCTATATTTGATTTCCTTGGCAGGACCCTAAGGACTACAGCCTCTCTAGTTGATTGATCCACAGCTGAAATCTGTTGAATCAGATGCTGCTCTTTGATCCACACTTATTTTACATAAAACAGGTCACAAAATAGGTAACCGTTCTCTCTCTTCTCTGGCACAGCCCCAGCCCCAGCCCCAGCCTGGCGGGATCCACCCAGCCTTGCCTGCCAGCACCTACAGCCTAGCTCCCATTGGGGGAGGGGGCCACCAATTTTGTGTTGGCCCAGGGCAAACACCTTAATACACTCAGGGCAATGCACCTTAATCTGCCTCTGGCTTGAGCACCTTTCCCAGGGAATTGTCCTTCACAATGACACTGTGGTCCTTCATGTACTTTCCCTTATCCTCCCAGGACCAAGTGGTGGCAGCAACATCAGAACATGGTGAGGACAGCAGATGTCAATGGTTTCCATCCTGAAAAGCCACATATATCCTTTGACAGTGCTGTGACATGGTGAGTCAGGTTGACACTGTAATAAACCTGCCCAGCCATTAGCCATGGGTCTACAAGTCCTCCATGGTGGAACAGGCAGAAGATGATGTTAGGATATCAATGGCTGCAAAGGTGGATTTAGGCTGCAGCAGAATGAGATCCCCACTTGTCTTAGTCTCCTTGCCTCTGGATCAAGGGATTCAGCCAAGAGCTGTGTGGAAACTGATGTGCAGCAGCTTCTCCACGATAAAAGAAGTCAAACACAGGCAACTTTCATGAAAACAGCTTTTCCACCCCATTTCTCAAGCACTTTGCCATCCAGTTAATGGTGATGGGAATAGGATTGTGAGGTCTGGAAGCTCCACATAGGTAGGGGGCTAGAAAATGTGCCCTAAACATGGCCTAATATAGTATTCTGTATTTCTTCCTGACTGGATTACTGCATCCAGTGGGATCACCTTTACTGAGGTTGAAAAAACCAATGAAGACACACCATCATTTTCAGGACCCACATAGACAACTCTAATAGTGAATGCCCAGAACACCGCACTGCAATTGTGGCCCGAGAACTCAAGTGACACATCGATGTAGCTGCACTGAGCAAGACCCAGCAAGTAGGAGATGGGCAGCTCAAAGAACATGGAGGCAGCTACACCTTTTTCTGGAAGGGTAAACAGGAAGGAGTACTCTGATTTCATGGAGTTGGTTTTGCCATTAGGAATGAACTCATAAACCAACTCAATGAGCTCTCCATCAGAATAAATGCACACCTCATGATACTCTGTCTTGAACTGGTGGGTAGCCAATATGCGACTGTCATCAACATGTATGCCCTGACTCTTGATGCCATCAATGAAACCAAGAAGGAAGTCTGTGCCAACCTTGACCATGTCCTTTCTGACATTCTGGACAGAGACAGGCTTATTTTTCATGGTGATTTTAATGCCAGAGCCGAAAGGGACTCTAACCTCTGGAACAGAACCATTGGCAAGGAAGGAGTAGCAAAGGTCAACTCCAATGGCATCCTCCTCTTGACCAAATGCATGGAACATGGCCTCATCATCACCAACACCTTGTTCTGCCAGAAAAACAGGCACAAGACATCATGGCAACACCCATGATCTAAGCATTGGCACCTCATTGACTATGCCATCATCTGTGCTTAGGATCACAAAAATGTCTGTATCGCAAAAATGTCTGAGCTATGTCAGGAGTTGATGATTGTTCTCATTTCACCCTGACCACAGGGATGACCTGTTTGGTCAACTGCTTTGGCATTACATTATAGTCTCATCATAAGGAATCCCACATTCTTGTAGGGAGACAATGTTTGCCCGCAGCCATACCAGCAAGTCTCCTATTACTGTCTATTGTGTTTTATTTAAAATGCTTTGAGCATTATTAAACACTATTATAATGCCAAAGAAGTTTAATCAACCAAAGAAGTAAGAAGAATCACTTCCCTCCTCTTCTACTTTCTTTCCAGCTTTTATCTGTTTCCTTTCCTGTCCTGTCCTTTGCTTTCCTTTCCCTCCCTCCTGCTTTTCCTTGTGTAGTCTGTACTAAATCCTGGAGGGAGTGTTCCTATAGGTCTGTTTCCTGGACCTCATTCTCCATCCTGTCCAAGCCTTAAAGTGTGACTCAGCTGGACTGGAGTCATCTCCTTTGCCCACCTCCATCTTCTGCTCATCTTTCTTACTAGGAGGGTAGGAAAACACTGGAACAGGTTACCCAGAGAGGTGGTGGAATCTCCATCCTTGGAGGCTTTTAAGACCCAGCTAGACAAAGCTTTGGCTGGGATGATCTAGTTGGAGATGCTCCTGCTTTGAGCAGGGGGATGGACTACATGACCTCCTGAGGTCACTTCTAACCCTAATTTTCTACAATCCCATCCTTGCTTCCTGTTGTTCTTGTCCTGCTCCTTATTTCTTTTTCAAACTTATGGTTCGCCATTCCATTCCTTTTTCTTCCCCTTATTGTTCCTCCTCTTCTCCTACTCTTTTTCTTCCTCCTGTATCCTTTCCTTCTTAATCCTATTCCACGTGCTCTTTTCTCCAACAGTTTTCACACTGTGTTCCACAGAGCCCTGGGGTTCCATGATCGATCACCAAAGGTTCCAGCAAAGAGGCTGGGAGTATGGTGGAGTGGGCCAGGATGCAGTGCAAGGCCATTGTCAAGCTGCGTCACCTGGGTCTGCATCAGCTCACAGCCCATGGAGCCAGGGAGCATGAGTTCTATGGTAGAAGAAGGGTTCTCTGACTTGAAGTTTGAAAACCACTGCTTTAGGAGATCTCCCCAGGAATCCTGAGTTGATGTTTCTGACTCAGTCTTTTGAGATTTGGTCTCTTTCCTTTCCTTTGGTTCTTCCACCACTTTCCTGCTTATAGCATTAGCGAACAATTTCAGGAGCATCCTAAAGATTCATCCTTTCTCTCCACAAAGATTACATTAGCACAACTCTTAGCATTCCTATACACTGTGATCCACCTACCTGTGTACTGAACAAACAGTCCAAGTGAAGGTTGCTGCTAGCTATCTTAACCTGCATTTTGACACAGTTTGGGCATTCCATGACAGTATATCAAAATGCAATTAGCATCAACTGCTATCTCCAGGGGAAGGTAGTAGACTCCCTCTGGATTAGAGGTTCTGCTTTCAGGAGGACTTGGGCCCAGGGTTGCCAACTGTTGGTAAGTTACAGACTGTCAGTAAAAAGAGGCTAAAAATGCCTGTCCTTAAAATACATAAAAAAGTTGAGTCATCTGTAAAAACTCTAAGCAGCTGAAGTCCTGTGGTGGGAAAGCATCTAGACTATGGGTGTTCTTACATGTGCCCTGGGGTGGAAGGGCGGGAGCTGTGAGAACCGCTTGAATTAAAGCACCTGCAATGTCACGTGTATTCAGCATCCCATGCTTCAAAATGGCACTGGGGGCATTTTAACTAAAGCTCATTCAACAAGCTTAAGTTAAAGCACTCCCACCACCATTTTGAAGTGTGCAGATGCTGAATACACGTGACATGGAGACTGCTGGATTAATCAAATACACTCCAATGCATGCTAATTAGCATGCGTTGGAGCAGATGTCCAGCAGGTTTACAGGTGCCCATGCAGTGCTGAAGCATAGATAGAGCACAGCAGTGTCACCAGGTATCTGAGTAGAAGGGAAGCACCCTTCAGGAAGCTCTCAACAGGGCTTTTTTAGGCTCCTCTCTTTTAAGTATGGGCTGCTGCTGAGTCCTATAAGCTGCCTATGACTACTACCTGGGCTGCAGGTAGGCTTCTTTGAGGGTTCACGTGAGGACAAAAGATGTGAAGCCTGCAGAGGTCAGGTGGGGTGGGGAGAAGGCAGTATGTTGCAATCAGGGATATCGGGGTGTGAGGATAAGTAGGGAACCCCTTGGGCAGCATGGTGTAAAACTGCTGTTACAGTCAAATAGGTTTGCCAAACCAAGATTTTTTTTTTTAACTGCAAACCTTTTACTGATAATCACCTTTTTTTTTTTTTTAAATACTATGTTTGCTGTTAAACCCCTGAATTTTAACCCAACCCTTCTAAATGAAGCCTGACAACAGGGTAGAACCTGGCAGAAGAGTTACATTTACATTATGTAAAACATAGCAGTAAAAACATATGTCAGTAAAAAAGTTTAGTAGCAGTAAAAACTTTTCAGACTCAGTCAAAAAAAATTCTTGGATTGGTAACCCTGCTTGGGCCTTCCAAACACCCATATCTATCTTGTCACAATCTTTTACTTGGCAAATTTCTCTTACCTCCTTGCAGTGCCTTTTAATCCATGTTCACAAGTTCATTTCAACTACTGCATCTGAATACATTTTAATGACTACAATTCTCTCTATTATTCTGAGCCACATTAAAAACGAACGTATTTCAGTTTTGGCTCATCCACAACTTCTTGAAAACTATCTAGAAACTTCTAGTAGTTTTCTGGGCTCCTGAAACTCAAACCAGACCCTCAGTACTTTCTAAAGTAGAATGCCTGAATTCCAGATATGTCATTTCCAATCTCCCAGTATCAGAGCAAAATTCTACTCTTCACTAATCCGTGCAACCAGGCATCATTGATCCAGTAGGTCCATCCATCACCATCCATCTTCTCTGCCACTGTCCCTCCTCTAACAGGGAGGGCAGAAAGAGTCCCCATTATCACCACCACTAACACAGCCATACTTGCTGCCTCCTCCACCACTGCAGCTGCAGCCACCACTACTGATGATCTAGGCTCAGAGCCTACCTGCCATCTTGCCAGAAGGTCCAACAGACAGGAACCCTTGCTGCTTAAGTGATCAGAAGCTCAGGGCCAGACAGGGAGATATCTATCTTATTGTGTAGCCTGCTAGGTATTTGAAAGAGCTGATGAATATAAGCAAGCAGCCATATCCACGCAGGCAGCTGGGATCAACCGGGGGTAGTTTGGCCACTGGCAAGTCAGACCTACTCAGGTAACCAAGGCCAGCAGGAAGCAATTTAGCCTTCCTACTGCCCTGGCTCTTGATAGCTTCTACCATTCAATGTGAGATTTTATGCGTGACCTTTGGAATGTCTTTGGTTTTCAGAGAACAGTTTTCCTGATTATTTTCTTCCTATCAGAAAAAATGCTGAGCAAGTTGCAAATAACCAGCATGCACCATATTTGTGGTGACCTGCCTACCCTCTTCACCTGGCATTCTACACTCATCCAAAGGGACATCTCCCTAGTGCTTACTGTTTGCCAATGTGCACAGATGTAGGCCATGAACCCGTGCCACAAGGACCTGCTTCTCTGACCCAGTATTAATATAATCTTCATTGGACAACAATACTGAATTACTCCCAATTGTTCAAAAAGAACAAAAGTTAACTCCTCCCCCTGTCATGTAATTGGCTTAAAAATCACAGAGTATGTAAGGAGTAGTACATTTGGGGCTTTTTGTGTTTGTCTGTGGAACATTTATCAATTTATCTCTACAGCCAGAAGAGCCAGAAACAAAGAAAGACTTTTTAGACCTTCAGTATACAAAAGTAAAGAAAAAAAATTACATAACCCCACAAAAGGCTGGAAAGGAGAGGAAACACTGCACCAGAATCAAAAATATGAAAACTTCTCTGTTCCTATTTACATGAGTCATGGTCACACATTCATAATCAGCTGGCCAAGAAAGAAAGAAGGAAAGAAAGACAGACAGAAAGGAGAGTCAGAAGTGCATATATCCAGGAGCAAAGGCTTTGAGAAAAATGTAACATGTTTCAGGAGATCATAACATGGACACATATACAGACCATATGCATTTTATATCCAAACACTCAGACTCTCTAACCATCATACTGAAGTTTAAATAGGGATCTACCCAATCTGTGATTTTGTGGTTTTCACAGAAACTGTGATAAAAGGTGGTTTCCACAATCACTGTGAAAAATGGTGTTCCCCACTATTTTGCACAGAATTGATGGGAAAAAACTTACAAAAAATAAAATGCCTGCTCCTCAATGGGAACCAGCAGCTGCTGTGGCCCAGGCATGCAGTCTGCCAGTGGGGGAAGGGGACAGCCACTGGCATGAAAGGGAATAGCAAAGATGGCAGCTGCCTCCTCCTCCCTCCGCTGCTGATTGGCCGAGATGTCTGTCCTTTCTCTGGGCCTGCCCCCGTTGGCCAATCAGCAGCTAGGGGTGGGGCTGCATGAAAGGCATGAGGGGCAGGGCTACTGGGGCCCCTCAGACAATCGGGGAGTAGGGGGTGGGGAGAAATTGCCACGAAGACTGAAAATGGCAGTCTTCCCCTCCATGCATTTTAAGTAGGTTCTTAAGGATAAGAAGACACAAGTTTATCACAGTTTCTGTGAAAATCACAAAATCACAGCTTGGGTAGTTTAAAAAAAAATCTTTCTTGACACTTTTCATATCAGACTGAATAATAATATTTTAAACAAATGATAATGTCCAATCTACATGACCTTTACTTGTGTACAACTGTCTTTAAGCTGAACTGAAGCCCAACATGAGAAGTAACCTAGGGATTTCATTAGAGAGATTCAGAGAGGCAGAAGCTACGCTGTGTGTGTACAGTCAGCAGAATTGGACCCTGACCAGCTAAGAAATCATGCCCTTTCTCATTATGCCCAGGCTGGTGCTCAGACAGCAAGTGGATTCAGGACAGCTCCCTGCAGTTATCTACTGCAGAGCTGCTCCTGGTGCTGCTGGCTACCCGGCTTTTACAGGCAGCTGGATTATTTTGCTTTTCCTTCCTAGAAAGCCATTTCTAGGAGAAAACACTTTGTAGGCTGTGGCACCTCCACCTCTCTCTGGATTTCTTTGCAGACACAGGCAGTTGTCTCTTTCCAACAACTGCCAGGTGCTGGGGCTAATTTTTCATTCAGGGATTCCCGAGCCAGTGACATCATGGGAAGAGTCTCTCCCTTCACTTCCTCGGTTTGTGCAGGGGAGGGCACTCGCCCTCTCTGAGAGCGAAGGCTGCCGAGTGGAGTGGGGGATGGGGAAAGCAGGGAGTTTCCAGGGAAACACTGTAGCAGATGGCCTGGTCCGCTGACAAATAGTGACACATCTGTAGCTTGACTGGTGGGCAGGTTATTTTTGGAAATCTCTGCTCTCCTTGGCCAGCTAGTGTTTCTCTCTTCTAGACCACTTTCTTCTTGTTCACCTTTCACGGGGACCTAGGGCTTTGTAGCTTAGATTGCAGGGGGACCAATCATTACTCAGATAATGCTATTTTCTATTTTGCACTGCTGGCACCCTGCATCAAATTATGCTCCACAAGCTGCTGGGATGATACTGAATACAAAAGTAAATGTTGCCACGGTAACAAGAATGACAAGTACTCCATTTCTAGCAGATATTTCATAACCTGAGGTATCACCTTTGCACCCCTTAGAGCAGCTGCCGATGACAAGGTCCAGGCATGGCTACCCAGATGTGACAAGACCTGGGTTCAGCCTATTGGTACTTTGGCAGGACAAAATTAAATCACTAGTATGTACTACATATCCATGTTGTGCATTTCACACCACAGTCTAGCTAGATGGGAAATGCCTGTCACAAAAAGGCCAGGTCCTAGCCTACATAGCTGCACAGGTAGGTTGATTTCTTCCTCCCACCCCTCCACTTCCACACCTATTCCAGCTGCCTCGGTCTTTTCTGCAGGTTCATGGGTGGAAGCAAGTGATGTGTGCCCAGGTTGCTAGCAGTGATAAAGACCACAAGAACATAAGAAGTGCCATACTGGGTCAGACCAATGGTCTATGTAGTCCTATATCCTGTCTTAGGTGGTCCACCACTCCATCCTCACATTCCACCCAGACACCGAGTAGCAGGACATCCTCAGCAAAGATAAGGGTCCCCAGTGGATAAGCATATACTCCAGTCTAATCCTGCAAGCCAGTGGGGACCTCAGTTGGTGGTTCCACCACAGAGTCATCACCATAGTCATGTATCTGGCATGGTTTATGGACAACCCTGACACCTGCCTCTTCTGCAAGCAAAAGGAGGCCCTGGCCCATGCCTACCTGGAGCATGCCAGGCTGCAGCCCCTTCACCACCTCCTCAGAATCTCCTCCTGAGGTTCTGACTGCAGTTTTCCCCACACTTTTTCATTTATGTGCTCCCCATATGCATCCCCACCAAGTCCCAGGATTTCCTGCTCAGCTTCCTCCTGGCCCTAGACAAGCTTGCCATCTATCTGTCCAGGAAGGACACTCTGCTCAAGAGGACACTGGGGACTATGGGGCCACTTTCCTGTCCCTTCTCCATTCATGTCTCCAGGCAGAGTTTCACTGGGCAGTGTCCACTGGCTCCTTGGACTCGTTCACGGGCCAGTGGTCACTGTCTGGTATACTCTGCTCATTGTCCCCTCTTGGTGCACTCATTTTTAACCTATAGCCTTCACTCCCATCTCTATTTTGTTCTTTTCTTGCCTCAAGTAATCAGTGATATGCCCTTAGTGGCCCCCATCACCAATGGGGACTTGTAGCTCTAGTTGGTGGGCTTTGGCCCATGTCACAGTATGGCATATCAAAAGGCCTGTCTCAGATAAATGCTTTAGAGGGACAGCAGTGAACTGGATACATCCAGAGTGATCTATCCCTATTCATTACCCTCTCTGGCATCCACCATTGTTGGTCTAGAGATGCCAGAGGAAACACCTCCTACAGTTGTGCTCAATGGCTTTTACCAGTTCTTCATCCATGAATCTGTCTAGTCCCTTTTTCAACCTAGCTATGCTATCTACAACTATCACGTCCTGTGACAATGAATTCCATGATAACTACATGCTGTAAAAAAGGTACTTTCTTCTGTTAGTTTTAAACTTGTCACCTACTAATTGCAGTGGGCATCCCCTAATCCTAATATTCTGGGACACAGCAAATAAGAACTGCCTGTCTGCTTTGTCCATACTCTTCATGATTTTATAGACCTCTATCATATCCCCCTTCAGTCTTCTCATTCCAAACTGAAGAGTACTAGCCTTTTTAGTCTCTCATGGTATGCAACTTCTCTATGCCCCCATCATTTTGTTTGCCTTTCTCTGTACCTTTTCCCATGAGAGTAGTGAGGGGATGGTCAGGGCCAGGAATGTGTTCCTCCCCCATTCTAAGGAAACCACCAGGAAAGAGATGCCATAATTTGTGTTTGTATAGGCCACCCACAAATTAACCCATTCTCCACTGCCAGGAACGAGGAGTGAAGCACACCAATCAGGTCTCCAATCCTGTTCTAATCTGGAGACAGTGCAAGAGCAAGGTTCTGCTCCAACCCACCTAGACAGGTTGTTGCAAGTCAGAATCTAACTTTAAAAGGACAGATGACTGCAAAACCCGGAAACAAGGTGAAGATTGTAAGTGATTTGCTTGTGTGCACTGCAGTACATCACTGCTGTTTTATGAAGATTGCAATATTTAGTTAAAACAGTTAGGAAATGTTTTTGGAAGTAATTGTTAGTTTGAAAACAGTGTGAACTGCAGATTTAGCAAATTGTTCATTCACATTTTGAAAATAAAAAAGTTTAAATTTTGTTCATAGTTCTAGTTAAATAATATTTTCGGTTCAAATCATCATAAATACTCTTTCAAACAATCTGTTAGTTTAATAAATAGTTTTTGGTACATTTATACTGCTGCCGCTGGTTCCATTTTGTTCATGCGGGTAGGTTAACAAGTTACCCCATGAGAACAACAACGGTTACGGTTTCATGAGAACGGATGAGGGATAAATATCTTTAAAATCCCACTCCTAAACTCCCTCTGCTCTTGGTAGTTGAAGATCTGAAGCATGCGGTGCCTCCAGGCACAGGTCCAGAATGCACAAGCCTAGCTAGCTGAGAAGTGTGAAATGGAAAAACCTGCAGTGTTAGAGTTTCTTTGACAAAAGTCCCCATCACAATAGTTATACCTTTAAAAGCTGCTCTCTGTGGGTCTGAGCCTAACAGAGTGAGGGCAGTTCTCCCCAAGTACCAAGTAAAGAACGCATAAATGAGCCCATGTAACAGCTCTCCCAGGAGTGAGATAAACCTACCTCCTGGAAGCAAGGGAAACTGTGCGCTAGTTATCTTCTGCTGCTTTTGACTCACACCACTGTTCTGCCTTTTCCAAGAGATTCATAGCTCCTTTTTGTGACTGATAACCCAAACATGAAGTAGTTCTTGCACATCCCTACCCATGAGAGTATTCATGCTGCAATTAACGGATGTGCTTGAGAAAGTAACTGGTATTCATTTGAATATGGGCTGCAGTTTGTCCTTGTAAGTCTGCTCTTAATCCTTTCAAACTCAATAGCATATATTCCACTGACTGCTGTCAATACAGTATAGAGTCCTCTCTGGGTAGGTAAGTTATTGTAGCAGCAGCTGTCTGCCACCACCCAGGACAGCCCAAAGCTCATCCTACTTCCCCTTATTCTGACCCCCAGGTTCCAAACCTGAAGTACAATGGTGAGGCCACCCCAGGGTCAAACACAGTAGGTGCTCTCAAGCATACCAGAGATCAGTCTCAAGAGAGGCTGCAGAGGGCCACTCTGGAGTGTCTTGAGTGGCTGTACTTGTGGGTTTGGAGCATGCATGCAGAAGTAGGTGGGCAGGGTGCGCATGGGAAAGTCCTAGCCAGAACACACTGACATGGTGGTGTAGACAGGCCCCTTGTTTACACTGGACCAAATTCCATTCCCATCTATCAGGCATGTGAATGTGATTTTATTCCTCCTTGCTCAAGTCCTTGAAAAACAGTCAATGTAAAAAGTGGGTGGGTCCCCTTCCTCTTTGCTGCTTCTTGTGATTCAGTTTTAAGAGGCAGATAACAATGTGTTACAAACTTTAAGCATGTGAGTAGTACCACAGAATCGATGATACTTAACCACTTTGAAGCATATTCATAAGCCTTTGCAAAATCCAAACCATAACTTGCATTATGGGGCAAACCCTGACTTACCAGTGGGACTACTTTGTTGGTTTTGATATATCTATTCATTTTTCTGTAGGAGGTCATGCTTCTTAAATAAATGGAGATTTGTGTTTTGGAATGAAATTTGTTTTTTAGCAGCAAAGGCTGCCATTTTCCATTAGGCCTCTGACAGACATCCCTTTCTGCAAGTGCAATCTGCACCTGCAAAAGCTGCACTTGCATTTTTCTGCATGTTATCCATTGGAGGAGCCAAGTTTTGCAGGTGCAGGTGCCTCTTGTAATCAGAGGTGCCTTCAGCCAAACCTCTAGGCCAAAATACTTAATGCAATCTCTTTGTTTATAAAAAAATCTCAGTAGACTTAGCATTCAAATTCATATAGTGAATGGAAAACCAAGTCTATTTACAGAGAGACTTCTTGAGGCAGTACCAGCAGGAATGATGCATCTGTTACTATAAATACATCCCATGATTAATTCATGGCATCACTCTTTTTGCAAACGGCAGTGTGTGCAGGTAAACTTGATAACACACAGCCACATCTTATCTCTCCGCCAAAAATGTCTGTGGGCTTTTGAAAGAGCTGATAGTAAATATGGATCTAACAAATAATATGTTCAACATTATATGCTAGCATATGTTGAGAGGAAAGGATGAATTCACAGCGCTTTTGTTTTAGGGCTGCATTGCCACTGATTTTCCCCCTCAGGGATTAGGTTCAAAATGACTTGAGATGGTCCATGAATAACACAACTCTTGGAGTCAATATATATTTTTTTCATTGTGGCCAGATAAAAAAGGAAATGGGACAGTGATAAACTGTATCTTTATTTCTTAGGCATCCGGTTCAGCAAAACATTTACACATAGATGCAAAACTTTTGGTGGATAAGGGAGAACTGTCAAGATTCACAAAAAGACTTAGAACATGCAACACTCAGGGTTGCAATACAAGTACTCCTCACTTAATGTTGTCCCGGTTAACATTGTTTTGTTATTACATTGCTGATCTATTAGAGAACATACTCATTTAAAGTCGCACAATATTCAGTTATAATGTTGTTTAGCTGCTGCCTGCTAGTAGGTAACTACTGTGATGTAATTCGATTTGCTTAACATTGTTTCACTTAAGGTTGCATTTTTCAAGAATGTAACTATGACGTTCAGTGAGGAGTAGCTGTATAACTTTCAGGCATTTATAACTGTGCCCACACTATAGGGATGTTTGATGAGAGTGCTGTCATTAAAGTGGTGCTACATTTGTTTATATACAAAACCACTCTTTGGCTAGATGTTAACATATACTGAAGCCAATTGCACCAAACTACCAGATTATGCTTTTAAGTTGGCATTTATCAGGTTGAGAGTCACATGTGGCAAGTGTTTTTACTGGACCGAGATTTGAGGAAGACAATGGAGAAAGGCATTCTTTGGAAGTGCTTGATGGCCATTCAGAAACACTGTGACTCACCTATTTATCTAATACATTATAATTAATTCTGAACTAACTTTTAATGTTGTTCACTTATCTTGTTAACATTTATACTCTCTGGCCAACCCTTGTTTGAAGTAGCAAGCATCTGTATCATAAACACACCCAAATGATTTTTTGAAAATTCCACCATTTTACCAATTCCCAACACTGGTGAGCGGTCTCTTGTGTTCTGGCCTAGTGGGTCAGGCACTGAAATGGGAACTGGAAGAGTTGGATTCTATTCCCGGTTCTGCCACTTGGGCACTTCTGAAAAACCCACCCATGATCCATGCAAGACATCTAAACACAATAAGAGCTCCTCTCTTTGTCAGCCTTAAAATGAGACAGTCTATGAGGAGGCTACTCGAAGAAAGGCATAGGTACAATACTGTCTTTCCAATGCTTCTTTATACAGGAAACCCTCACTATTCACGGGTTCAGCATTCACGGTTTCAAATATTCACAAATGCTGAACCTGCATTTTAAATGCACTTTATACACTTACAGGAGCTCCTTGGGAGTTCTGTGCTTGCTGCCGTTGGGCTCCCACTGCTGCTACTGCACTCCCACTGCCCCCATTACAGCCATGCCCCCACCAGCCGCCGGGGGCACTGCATTCGTGAACACAAACTGTGTTCACGAATGCAGTGCCTTATCTGTGGATTTCACCATTCGCAGGGAATAGGAAAACGTATCCCCCACAAATGGTGAGGGCTGCCTGCATGTCATTTGCTTATTATCAACCAAATCTTTCTCTGGGCAGCTAGGTCAAAAATGTCAGGGGTTACAGCGGACGGGGGAGGTGGGGAGGAAGGGAGGAGGGAGACAGGACAAGAAATAGCAGCCTTAAATTGCAAGAAGGGAAAATTAGGTGGGATATTAGGAGGAACTGTTCTACTATGAGGGCAGATAAGCAAAGGAGCAGGTTGCCTACAGTAGTTGCAGAGTCCCCATTACCGGCAGCTTTTAAGAGAAGTCTAGACAAGACATGTTGATTAAATGGTTTAGACAGGAGTGACCCTACCCTGAGAAGAGGGTTGGACTAAAGGACCAACCTGAGGACCCTGCTAGCCCTATTTACCTATGACAGGGGTTATCAA
This sequence comes from Gavialis gangeticus, assembly GCF_001723915.1. Lineage (NCBI taxonomy): Eukaryota > Metazoa > Chordata > Crocodylia > Gavialidae > Gavialis > Gavialis gangeticus. The sequence continues at coordinate 56,901,976 of NW_017729024.1, read as the reverse complement.
GCAGGGGTATGCATACCCCTGGGGGTACTTGAGGAGGCCCTAGGGGGTACACGTGGGTGGGCGGAGATGGAGCGCTGCCACCCACCACTCCTTGCTGCTGCTTCCCAGGAGTAGTGCGGGGCAAAGGCAGCAGCGCCCCTTTGTGGGCCACGCTTGCACCTCCTGGCCAACTGGACACGGTGGGGGGAAGCTCACACGCAGTGGCCACCGCCACTACCCACCAGCCCGTGCTGCCGCCGCTCCATACCCAGCTGCACACCCCTTCCTCCCCCCGCATTCAGCCACCTATGATTCTGTGATTTAACAATGATAATCTTTGTATGGGCAAACTTTCAGCACTGTTTTTTATCATCCACTTTCTATAACAATACACCCATAAAATCTGGCCAAGGTAGTAACAAGGCATTGTAATTCACAGAGTTTCCATAAACAGTGGCACATCCAACATGCCATGGACAATCCAATGCATTTTGCAGAGTGCCCAATCAGTCTATGAATCATGCCAAAAGATTAATGTGGCTTATGGACTTGTTATATGACACCACTGCCCTCCGATGTTTCTCTAACTTGTTTTATTTCCTCAGATCTCAACATGAAGGTCTCACTAGTTCACAGCTTCTGGGTATCATAATCATATGGCAACTGAAGAAAACAGAATTAGGCCAGATTCTCCATTCCCCAGCACTGCTATCATCACCAACTGTCAAATGCTACTAAATCAGACAGTGAATGTTTTACTTCGTTCTGCATTGCCACAAATGACTGCAGAGTAATATAGAGCATCAGCCAGTGAGTCCAGTGTATCAGAACACAATGCTGATGGGCATGTATGACCACCATTTCTGTACCTGGAACATCTGTTATGTACAATGCAGTTTCAAGGACAGTTCCCCCCACCTCCACAGTCCTCTAATCTAGCCTCTAGAAACCATTTCTCCTAATGTGTGGGCCACAGTTACATAGAGAAAATAACAAGCTGCGCTCAATATCACTGCCCTATTGTAAATCCAAGCAGGATTAGACGGCAATTATTGCCCTAGTGATCCTTAAGTGATGGGTCCATAACATGCAAATACACCACCATTTGGTATTCCAAGCACAAGACGAAAACCTCACAGTCCACCATACTATAAAGATAGAAACTCCTGTTCTTAACCACATGCATGGTCACTTAAACATCTGTTCAAAATGCAGATAAAATTCTATCATTCTGACTTGGTACCATTTTACTTTTAGGTTGTACAAGTGAATACTCATATTGGCAAAGCATCAGGTTTCGTGAGCATGCTGAACAAACAAGTGTGGAGCAATGACAAACTGACCGTTAAGACAAAGGTTAAAACTTATTATGCTTGTGTCATCAACACCCTTTTGTACAGCAGCAAATCCTGGCCCACATATTCTACTCAAGAATGTTGCCCGTGCTGAGGTCTTAGAGCATGCTGACATTCTGAACATCCATTCTCATCTCAGTCAGCATCAACTTCAGCACCTTGGTCATATGTGGAGAATGGACGATAGATGTATACCCAAGCATCTCTTGTATGGAGAACACTTAACAGGAAGAAGACTATGTGGACATCCTTACCTCTGTTTCAAAGATGTTTTCAAGAGAGATATGAAGGCAATGACCATGAGCCAAATGACTGGAAGAAGACTGCTGAGGACTGACGCATTTGGGAACAGTCTATTAAGGGTAGGGATGACGGCTTTTGAGGAAAGAAGAGCCCAACATGCAGAGGACAGAAAAACCTCAGGAAGAACCATGCACCACATTCACAATTGTTAGATATGAACTTCACATGTGATAACTGCAGGAGGCACTATCATTCAAGAATTAGGCTCTCCAGCTACGCTTGCAGATGTTCAG
>NW_017729024.1:56879983-56895106 GCF_001723915.1 Gavialis gangeticus | reverse complement strand
GCATTTGGGAACAGTCTATTAAGGGTAGGGATGACGGCTTTTGAGGAAAGAAGAGCCCAACATGCAGAGGACAGAAAAACCTCAGGAAGAACCATGCACCACATTCACAATTGTTAGATATGAACTTCACATGTGATAACTGCAGGAGGGACTATCATTCAAGAATTAGGCTCTCCAGCTACGCTTGCAGATGTTCAGCGAGTTGATGCATCACCTGATGCAAACCTATTGTCTCATGAGGGAGATGTCTATATGTACAAGTGTTTATAACTATATAGACTGTGGGGCAGTAGAAAATTAGATTCAGATCTTGTAGATTATAAATCAAACATTCCAAAGCCTATGCTCATATTTATGCAACATTTTAGTACATGCTTTACTTAGGTTTGACCAAATGCTCTCGCAAACATGCTCAGGCCCAACCCTTGCATAAACATAGCCTTATACAAGCTTTCAAGTGCAAGACATTCCTCATCAGATCATCAGAATTTTAATATCTGTTTTTATCCTCAAACTAGATGAAAAGTAAAAATAGTAACATTTTTGTAGAATATAGCAAGAATTTCAAATTGTGGAGTGAAATAAAATTTGACTTTCAAAGCAGATTTAAAAAATTGATGCTACAGAAAGAAAGGATGCTTAAGAAAACATTTTAAATTGAAAACACAATTTTTGCATTTCATATCAACATTTCAATGCATAAAAATCAGTTTGTTTTGAAATGCTGATTTCATAGTTTCATAGTTTCATAGTTTCTAGGGTCGGAAGGGACCTGAGCAGGTCATCTAGTCCGACCCCCTGCCATGGCAGGAAGAGCACTGGGGTCAAATGTCCCCAATAAGGTGGTCATCCAACCTCCTCTTAAAAACCCCCAGGGTGGGAGCCTGCACCACCTCACTTGGAAGCTGGTTCCAGACCCTAGCCGCCCTGACCGTGAAGTAGCGCCTCCTGATGTCCAACTTAAACCTTCCCTCCGCCAGCTTGTGACCATTGTTCCTGGTCACTCCTTGCGGCGCTCGGGGGAACAGGGACTCCCCCAGCGCCTGCTGATCCCCCCTAACCAGTTTATAACAGGCCACAAGATCCCCCCTCAGCCTTCTCTTTTGAAGGCTGAACAGGTTCAGGTCCCGCAACCTTTCCTCATAGGACCTACCCTGCTGTCCCTTGATCATACGAGTGGCCCTCCTCTGGACCCTCTCGATGCTGTCCACATCCCTCTTAAAGTGCGGCGCCCAGAACTGGACGCAGTACTCCAGCTGCGGCCTGACCAGTGCCGCATAGAGGGGGAGGATCACCTCCTTGGACCTGCTTGAGATGCATCTGTGGATGCACGACAAGGTGCAGTTGGCCTTCCTAGCCGCCTCCCCACATTGCCGACTCATGTTCATCTTGGAGTCAATAATGACTCCCAGATCCTTTTCCACCTCCGTGCTGACAAGAGGGGAGTTCCCCAGCCTGTATGGTGCCAGTTGTTCCTCCCCAGGTGCATCACCTTACACTTGTCTGTGTTAAACTCCATCCTGTTCTCCTCCTAAAACAAAATTATGTTTTAATTTCCCAAAGGGGAACAAATACAATAATAAAGTAAACATTTTTCCATTGGAAAACTTAGATTTCAAATAAATTATGGCTGCTTGCATACATGAAGGAAAAAAAAACACTTTAGTTTGACCCAGCTCTGCAGCGTCTGTATAGATTGGGTGCTTTAGCATGGCTTTTTGGCATTTCTGTTAGACGAAAGTGCCAAAAAAGCCCCACTAAAGCACCCAATCTATACAGATGCTGCAAAACTGGGCTGAACTAATGTGCTGCCTCTTGTGGACATGCTCTGGGCTAGGCATGGGAGGGCACCAAGTTTAAAGTAAAGTGTGGTTTGTTTGTTTTTCATGTCTGCAAGCAGCCTATGTTTCCTAACAGCAAAAATTTGAAATAAAAATTCCCTCAGACAACTAACTTTAAGTGTAATACTTGCATGTCTTAATTAGGCACATGGAAAAATGTGTGTGTTCATATGTGCACATAGGTTCCTTGTGCTTTCACAGGTAAATCAAACTGTGATTCAATTATTCTATTTGTTCTTTTAGCTCTGATTAGCCAACACAGGATAAATATTATTACTACTGCTATTTATTATTTGTACTATTATAGTGCTTAAGAGCACCAGCCATGGACCATGATCTTTCTGTGCAGAACAATGTATAAACATAGAATAGATAGGCTGTATGGGACAGCAAATGATTTTTCACAAAGGCAGTTAACAGATCACTGCACATACTCAGATGTATTCCCAAAATGGAAAATAACCACATCAGCTTCCATTTTAGAGCATTCAACATAAAAATGAACCTGCTTACTTTTTAAAAGTTTTAAAAATAGAAATGTGCAAAGAAAAAGTGCATCTAATTTTTATGCTCAATAAAATATTGCCCCAGAGATTAAAAAAAAAAAGGTTAACTTATTTGAAAAATACAGGAAGTAATGATTTATCTTCTTGAATTATTCTATGATTTTCCTAATTATTCTATGCCTAGAGCAATATTTAACATAACTGCACTGAAAAAACATAATTCTTAAAAAAACTATAGATTGGATCATATTTTCTCTTCAATACAACATTTCTGGTAGTATTGAAAAGAGAGTTGGGTCCAATGTATACATCTTGATAATCCTGTATATTTTTTTGGTCATTGCCTGTAGAACAACATGACTGAGTGAAACAATTCCCCAACTGGCTGATCAAATAGGTCAGCAGTTAGTTGACCAAACAGGATTCTACAGGAATCTCCATAAAAACTGAATCATGTCCTTGCAGTGTGGTTAAAAGGAGGTGGCAGCTGATTCATAGTCCATTTTCCCTAGAGGTATGCCACAAGTGAGATCTGGGCTTGCTATAGAAATGGCATTGAATGCTCTGAACACTCTGTATAGGTTGGCACAAAGGGACTAATTCTCCTTTGACTTTCAGCTGGGGCAGTCATAGTTCAAAGTGGATGAAAGCACTGCTAAATCCTAAGAGTAGCATTTCACCACCATTTTGCACTGGTGTGAATGATTACACAAAATGCAAAGTGACAGAGAACAAGTCACCAAATATCACCTCCTGGTGTGCCAATGGTGATACCACAGCAATATTAGAGAATAAAAGCATACCAAGGGATTCCAGCTTGTCATGTAAAAACCCTCTTATTCCTGCCCTGTGATCCTGTATAACTTATAGTAAAAAGAAAATATTTGCTTTTTAGCTACAAGTCCCAGAAAATTTGGGTAATAATTCACAGAAACTGTAGAACAGTAATATAATAACTATTAAATACACCTAATGGCACAGTTGCCAACCCAAGAATTTTTTTTAGTGATAATCTGCAAACGTTTAATTGACAATCAAATTTTTTTACCGATATATGCTTTACATAATGTAAATATAATCCTTTTGCCAAGCCTTGGAGGGCAATAACAAGGGCAAAGTTCAAATTAAAGCGTTTAATACAACCATAATGAAAAAGTTTGGCTGTTGGTAAAAAGTTTACAGATTGTCAGTAAAAAAAAAAATAAATTCTTGGGTTGAGAAAACTTCTTGACTGCAGCAGTAATTTTACACAGTGTTGCCCCCACCCCAGTGGCTGCTTACTCATTCCCACATCCTACTGCCCCCATCTGCACACACCATGTTGCCCCACCCAGTTCACCCTTTGGCCTTACCCCCCAATAGCTCTCCTGCTCTTGTCTTGGCATAGAGCCCTATCCAATGCTTCTCCCAGTCCTGCAGCTCTATCCTGGCTGTGCTGTTCCCTCCCTCACAGGCTGAGCTGTTCCTTCCCTCACTAGGTACCACAGGATGTGCTGCCTAGATGGGAGGACACAGTATTACAGGCAGGAGAATGGATGCAGCAGCTGGGGGATGAGGGGACTAGGAAGGCCCCCATGGGCCACAAAGTCCTGACAGAGCTCCCTGCAGGGTGCTGTGCTCCCTTTCACACTCTGGGTAGTACTGATCTGTCTGGTCTATCCATCAATGTTTTATATCCATCCTCTTTCTGATGACAGAGCTTCAATCAAGCTCATGGTTGCTTATGTTTTTAAAGCTGATTTTTAATGTTTTTAATAGGTTTTGCAGAAAGGCATTTTTACCCTTTTTATGGACTGTCTGTAAATTTATGGGCAGTTGACCACTCTGCCTCACAGCTACAGCAACGTAGTTATAGCAACATTCAACTGCACTTGGGTATGCCTGACATTTCAGTGTTTTGCCAAGCAAGGTAACAGCCAGCTAAATCTGTGCTAATATGGCAAACAGTATTTGAGGAAAATTGTTCTGAATACAAAAACATGGATTTCAACTCGGATCATCACCAAGCTTTTGTTACTCTTGTTCCTCATCCGCTCTTAGTTTAAAAGAATATTGAAATTTGTGCTTTCACAAGAGGTCATGCTCTAAGTTTGCACATGATCATCTGGAAATCTCATTGCTTTCTCTCTTCCTGTTAGAAGAAGGGAGATGCAAAACTTAGTTAATTTAGCTTGACAAAGAGAAAGTGAAACAGTAATTTGATCCTGGTCTGTAAGTGGCATAACAAGAGCCAATGGCCAGAACCTAAAGCTAGACACATTGGATGCTTGTATATGTGCTCCAGGGATGGGTGTGGGGGGCACTTTAATAAGAGCGGCTCTGAAAGCTTCTCTAATGGAAGTGCCGTAGTGTCTCATGTATCAGTGTCTCCGTGCTTCAAAATGGTGGTGGGAGCTCTTGAACTTAAGCCCATTTGAGGAGCTTTAGTTTAAGCACCCCGCCATCATTTTGAAGTGTGGGGTTGCTGATACATGAGACACGGAGACTGGCTGGAGAGTGCTAATTAGCACACTTCAGCAAACTTGATTAAGTCCATTACAATATGTTGTAATTATAGTGCATTGGAGCAGCTTCCCAGCATGTCTACAAGCACCCATTTATATTAGAAATAAATCCCCTCCCCATACGAGTAATCCATTCCTGGAAAAATATAAGCTAGGGATGTAGTGGATGGGTCTTACTTTGTAGATTGAGACTGGATGTCTATATCCAAAAGATATTACCTATCTCAATCAGGAATTATGGAATGGAAGCAGTAACCATGAGAAATCCTTCAGTCTATGTTTGGTCAGAAGTTAGACTACATTATTGTAATAACTGTTTCTGCACATTAAAAATGATAACTCAGCCTGCAGCTAATATGAAAACACCAGAAAGAGATATATGAACTCAAATCAATTAAGTCCTATCTACATCTCAACTTTTTTTGGCATCCTACAGTACACTTAGGCAGAATTATTTGTCTGGATGAGCCTTACCTAGCTATGAACAGTTTACTCAGATCTTCCTGTAACAGTGGTAGCTAACAGTATTCTCATTCAGAAGGATCTGCTTTTGAAAAATGCACATCCTTTTAAGAACCAGGCTTCCAGAACTAGACGCAAAATTTACAAATGTATTGTTCTGCAAAAGTCCCTTGATGCACCAAGAGACATTTGGGTCCATTTAAAAATATTACATTGTTCAAGGAAAGCACACAAACTTGAAGCATATGTATCACCGCCAGATAATAGAACAGGCAGGGATTTATGAGAGTCATCCTCTATTCTGGAGCTTGTATCCCAGATCCACTTTTAAAAAGCTCAGTTTAACCATCATACAGTTCATACTGTTGTTATTCTTGCTGCATTAACATTTTCAACTCTGCTAAACCAACTGTGATTCTCATTAGCAATATTAATAAAGCCTCTATTAAAACAAAATAAACTAGATGTTGCACTGACCTGGACAGCAGTTTTTAGATGTATTCACTGATGGCACAGATATAGCCTAATCAGATAAAGTTCCTTCTTTACTTTGGCATGATATTACCCAATGTTTAAAAAAATAATATCTTTGAAATGTACATATTAATAAAGATGTTACTTAAAAAAAAACCCTCTGTTTTTTATTGTACTGGAATTTTACATATGCTCTAAGTAAAGGGCGGTTTTTTCTCCTATCCAGCAATCTCTTTCTTTGTCAACACCAGGCTTTAGAAATGCAGCATCTTGTCCAGCTGCTGCTAAGTCTCTGATTTCACTACCTTTCATGTTAGCTCTATGGCCTCCTGTAACAGGGCCCCTACCCTGTTACTAGAAGGGGAAAGGGTCGAGGATGCCTGGTCCTCCCTTCCTCTGCCAGTTCATTGCTTCCCTTCATAGTGCACCTCTGTTCTGTGGTCTTCATTTCCCTGGTGAGCCGGGTATGGGCTATCAGGGACCCCCTGAATTTCAGACTGTGTCGAGAGGATGGAAGATAAAGACATATTTTCTGAGACAGGCAGAGCATGCCAGGGACTGAAAAGCAGGAATGGAACGTGGAAAACAGGACCCGTGGCTCCAGATGCCTGTGGAGGGGGCTCATAGGGCCTGGAGCCCTATGAGACCCCTCCACAGGCCTGGAGCCTGACCCCTCTCATAGGGCCTGGAGCCTGAGGTCATAAGGGCATGGACAAGCTTGTGGTCCTGAACCATGGGCTCTGAGACAGTAGACACAGCCAGAGTAAAAGTTAAATGAGTCCAGGAAAGCCATGATCCAAACAAGAGTCCCCTTTCTCAGAGCTCTCTTGGCCCTTTGGGAAACCTCCCCTGTCCAGTTATTACATCAAGATATGGCAGGTGAAAATACAGGGGAGAGAACAAAGGGCACTGGCAGGATGAGGATCCTAAAGGCAGGTACACTGTTTTGGCACCTATCCTAAACCTTCCTCCCCCCCAAAAAACATGCATAGCCCAAATGTTCAGTTCTATTAATGTAGTTGCTACAGCCCAAAAGATTGCAACACATATTACCTTTAACAAGGATCACATGCTGCTGTAGCCAGCTCTAGTTGGTATTGGGCAAGTCTCACATAAACATCATAAGTAAAGAGGTAGATACATTCTAAGTCACAGCTGTTAATAATGCCAAGTCTGCCAAAAACTGGCTGAGCAAATACCTAAGCCCTTCTGTTCCTGTACTGGTGACACATGGGCCCAAATATTGCTGAATACACAAGCACATATACAGATGCGATTAATATTTTACTTGATTTGCATATGAATATCGTTATTTTTTGGAGAATTACAGCATTTGCGGATGACACCCACAATAATGAGGCAGCTACTTTAGTTCCAACCCCTTTCATTGGGTTTCTCACAGTCTCCTCAAAAAAATCCTATTTTTAGCTGCAGCTTTTCATACTTGGGCATGCTCCCTGCATGTGACCATGTCCCCATCAAGTGGGTGGTTATGTCAAGAAGAGATCTTGCTATTACCAGCAGTTAACTGAAGAACTTAAGCTAAAGTGTTATGGACATCTGCTTTTGAGCCCCAATTCAGCAAAATGAAGTCTATGCTTATTTTTATCTTAATTCACCTAAATATTTACAGAGATACTTAGATAAGTCAGGTGAGGTTAAGGAACTCATGCTGAAGTACTGAATTGGGGCCATTAGTATGCAAGATCTCCAGGATGATCCCCCACTGATGTCTGTGTGCTACAGCCACTAGTTTTACTAATTGGCATTGTATATGCTATTTGAACTCCAGTGTGCCTCGAGATGCTCTGGATGAACTTGTCTGGCGGAGGGCAGAATATAACAATCCTGGTGCGGGATGTGGGATGAAGAGAGAGAGGGAGAACACATCTCTGCTCAGTTTACTTAGTCTCAGCCCAGAGGTAAATTTTGTATTTAATTAATTAACCCCTTATTTCCGTTCTGAATGAAGTGAGCAGAGCCACTGGCAAATGAAAAATATATACTTTGTGTTATGTAAAGAAATCATCTCCTACAACAAACAGGTCCAAGGTAAGCAAAGCTGACTGGCCTGCAGGGTATTGTACTAATGCAGTAATTCTGCTCCTGGCTCAAGATTATGGAGCATGCACAGTGTCTCTCAGCACAGTGCTGCCTTGCATAGTGCAGACACAGCCTTAGTTGAGCTTCCTTAGCAACAGGGGAAAAAGAGTCACTTACCTCATACTGTTGCTAGGAAAAAGGGAAGAAAAGGGGGGCAGAGCAACCCTCCCTGAGGACCCGACTGGATGCTTGGCATCACAGCCCTACTCAGTAGGGTTGTGTGAAGCTTCGGTCCCTGATTCAATTCAGCGGAGATTCGGCCCGATTTGGTGGCTGAATCTGAATCAAATCAGAGGACCCTTTAATCTCTCTGAATCAAATTGGAACCCTTCAAATCAATTTGGAGAGATTCGGAAAGATTTGGAGGTTCAGACATAGACACAGCGCTAAATGATTTTTCTACATACCTCTGGGTAGCGGGGGCTTGTGAGTGCTGCGATGCTGGGGCACAGGGAGCATCCCACAGAAGCACGGGGGCTCCCCAGCGCACACACCAGAAGCACTTCCAGTCCACTCTCTGGTCTGCCGCACCCCACCCCCCGGCTTGGTGACTGGTACCGCCTGGTTCTGGGGGGGCACCCGGGGTCCCCTGCGGCTGATCGCTGAGCTGGGGAGGCACAGGGGGGTAGTGCACTCCTCAGCAGACCCAGGAGTGGACTGCAAGTACTTCCGGTCTACTTCTGGGTTCTCTGCCAAGCATCTGGAGGGCCGCCCTGCACTCCTGTGGGATGCTCCATGTGCCCCAGCATTGCAGCGATCACGAGCCATGCCCGCTACCTCGAGATATGTAGAAAAAACATTTAAAACTGTGTCTATGTCCGAATCGCTGATTCTCCAAATCAGCACTGAATCTTCAAATTTTGATTTGGCCAAATTGAATCAGGGACAATGATCTGAATCAACAAATCGAATCACTGTCCCTGATTTGGGCCGAATCTGAATAGAATAGGGCCTGCTTCGCTACTCGGTGACACCAAAGATGCCTTGGTCCCTAGAACTATGGAGAGCAGCTGAGTTTCACACCAATGGTAAAGATAAGGTCTGCAAGACTGCTCGGGACCCCAAATGCAGGGTCCAGTTAGTGGCATAAAGAATTCCCTGGGGTGAAGGAGTCACCTTTGGAAATCAAGATTATGGGGGAACATCACACCCGTGCTAGCTGTGACTGCCACCTGTGCACTTATGAAAACAGGCAGGCAAGTCATAAGTATATGATGCAGTTGTTAAGTCTGCACGCTCTGCTCTAATGAATGATGCAGATGTAGCAAGCCCATTGTCACTTTAACTCACTTTGATTCAGGGCTAAATTTAAAGAGATTAGGTCATTTGTATGCCTCGACGAGTGTGCAGAAGTGAACAGTTACAGTATACCAGCTGATGCAAATTCCACTGCCACAATGCCCCTTCCCCTTTTGAAGCACTTACAAGTTCTCTACCTCCAACACCAGAGACTGCAAGTTAAAGTTGCACATTGTTAACGTGTATAGGAGTTTGGAAAGGCAGTTTTCAAGCTCTCTCTAACATTAAAAGTTTTTCCAAATAGAAAGGAGCAAGACCTCTTCTTAGAGCTTTAAAAGAAGGAAAGAAATGGCCCTGCAGAAGCAGTGTGCTCTTGGGTATGCAGCTGATTGATGTGTGGCTGTCTGGCGTTCTGCTGTATGCAAAACTTGAGCTTTCCAGTACATCAGCATGTGTTGGCCCTGATTTAGATTCTCTGGAGAAACACTGCAATTTTTTTAGCTCATGTAGCCAATGTGAGCTAAGCTCTTGGGGTAGAGCTAGTCACCTTTAAACTGAGGAATTAATTTGGTGTTGTTATGTACGTGGAGGTCAGAGACTGTGCTTACAACAGAACTGCATTAGCCGCATTAAATGTCCTTTCTCCACTCTGCTGTAGGGCAGCGGTTCCCAAACTCTGACAGATTGCGCATCCCCCATTTAAAATGATACAACCTTAAGTACCACCAGCAGATTTTTGTCATATAAACTTATTATAATAAATCTGCTAATGCATACCACTGACAAGTTGTCTGTGTACCACTGGTGGTACCCGTACGGCAGATTGGGAACTGCTGCTGTAGGGCCATCACAGCCCCTGAATACAGTGTGAATAGCACCGTATTGTCTTGTCAGTACAAGCGGATTGGAGGCTGTTGAAACATTCAGTCCGCATCCCCTGGTGGAGCTCCCTGTGATCCCTAGCATCCTCACTTAGGACAAGCGATGCAGTTTCATAGTGGAATGCATTCTTGGCTATTGAATCTGAAGTGAAGGGATGAATTGGATGTCACCGCTGACAGTCAGCTAAACAACAATTTGAGCTTCCCAATATATATCTTAATAGAAAAATACAAGTCATCTAAATGGAAATGACTTCTCAACATTCTGATAATGACGTGACTCAGGTTAGTGTTTATGGAGTTTGCTAAGGGGATTATTACATTATCTGACAAAAACATTAGCATCTTATGATAGTCCAGAACCAATTCAACAGCTTAGAAATGCTGAGTCCAGTACTAGTCTGATCTTTAACCTCTTTAATAAGTAGCTCTAGGATAGCTAAATGTCACATTTTAAAGGGCCCCATTGCAATTATATTTAAAATGGCCCTGCAAAAAATTTTCAGAATGTTAGCTCAGAAGCAATAGTATGTAACCTGTCATGAAAAAACCTACTGTGCTAACAGAAATGTGGGTGAGCATAAAGCCCTACATGCCCAAGTTAGCTTCTACAACTGGGCTCCTCAGCTTCCCCACCTGTAAAATGGGGGGAAGGATAATGACCTCTCTTTTACAGCACTTTGAGATCTGTGGTTGAAAGGCACTTTTAAGAGATGCACATCACCATCATCATTTTTGCTACAAGTGTACTATGCAGACACTGCAGAGTCACCTCACTGTTAGAGTCTGTTCTCCAAGTAACACATAACCCTCATTAATATTTTAAACACTCACTTCTGTTGTATGGATACATCAAGCCAGGCCTAAAAGAGAATGAACTATCTCCATAGCAATGAAGGGAAAACACCACAGATATGTACTTCACCATCTGGAAGACAGAAAGGTGACGGGCTTGACTCATAGGTGTCCTGCAGACACTTTTGGGCCAGCTTTGCAAATCCACATTGCTGAGGAGAAGCGCTGCAGTGTAATGAACTAACTGTATTTTCTGAACTGATAAATTAATTCCTAGGTTGACTGCATTGCCCTAGGCCAGCCAGGATGCAAGGAAGGCATGTATTATCTAGGTATTTACTTAGCTACAAGGAGGGGGCCTGATCTCTTAGCCAGTTATGTGGTGGTAAGACATTCCTCAGAAACTTTCCAGTGGGCTGGAGAATGACTGTAAGAGCTGGGAAGTGCTGTTATGAAACTTGATGGAATAAACTCCCACTTGAAAATCAATAAGTAAATGGCTGATCTGAGCAACAGGCATATGATTAGGGCCTTTCCCCCCTCAAGAGTAATGTCTTGTAAACTTCTAATTGGTTTAATCATTCCCCACTCCCCCACCACAATTGAGTAATGTAAAGCTTTTGAAATCACAATTAAAGTAGGATTCTTTCTTTGCTCCAGAGACAGCTTATGAAGGCTGATAACAGCCTTTGAAACTGTTAGCATCATTTTAATTAGTGGGGAAAAAAATCATTAGATAATTCTGTGATCTTTCATTATGACCCATACAAAAGGACAATGGAATGGAATCAAATATCCTGGAGGTCAGACAAAATGTCCATACAAAATGAGTGAGCAGCTTTGGCAAGCCTTTCTTTTAATATTCTCTTCTTTTTGCATGGATGGTCAGAGTTTGTCCCAAGAAGGCGCAATCAAAGACTACTTAAAGAGAGAGTGAAAAAATCTTACTTTACTTGGAGGACTGGCTCTGAATCACAGGAGATGGGTTGGAGCAATAAACAATTAGCTTATCTAGAAGAAGACAAAGACCTACAGACTATGGAGAAACCAACCATTATAGCATGCTCTGGTCCCATTTCTCCAAAGACATTTGGATTAAGGCCAACAGCCAAAATGGTGACACAACTCTAACATGATTAATTCTCTCTCCCTTAAGCAGTAGCATGCTAATACATGGAATTAAATGACAAGCTTTGAGCTGTGCCATGACTCCTCAGTAAAGGGGTATATTGGTGACATTACTGTATTTCAGAGAACAGAGTCCAATGAAAGGTTTTCCTAAGCATTCAGATTCACTATTTACTAAGTAATCAGCCAAGTACAAATACATTAAGGAAAGCATCAAATGAGAGAGAAACAGTAAAGTCATAGGGACCATCAATTAGGTTTTTTAATTACAATCTGAATGATGAATACAAATTAAAAGAACTGTTGTTGAAACCACTCTTGGAACAAAATGTAATCTTAGACCTTTTGCGATGTGTATTAAACACCTGACACACCATTTTGCATACATTACACTGCCCTCATTAGAATCTCTGAGAACTTAGAAGAGCATCCCTGTTTGATGCTTTATCATAATGCAAACAAAATGCACCCAAAACAATAATAAAAACAATAATAAAAAAGTGTGTGTTTCCTTTCTCTCTCTCCTTCTCATACATGCATGCTCATGCCCTGCCCTGCCCTGCCCACCCCCAGCCAACACTTAACACATTTTTTAAGCCATGTTATAACCTGGACAAAATGCTCAACATTCAGTTACTAAAATTAGGTTCCTAAATCTATATTTAAGGAGCTGGAAAAAAAATCACAGTCCTGCAACTTCTGTACATGTCAGGATCTCTCAGGCCATGCAGGGGTTTTTAACTCTGCATAGCAACTACTGACTAGAACTAAGATTTTTTCAAGAAAAAGCAAGGGGACCACCCTGTACTGCTTGGACAATGCACACCCTAATTTTCAGAGGTTTCTGAGCATCTATATCTCCTACTGCAATTGTACTTCCAATGTCTAATTTAATGCACAGTTATATCCTGCATGAGAGAAGCATCCTGGCTACTAGCGCAGGAGCTTATTTTTAGCTACTTACACATTCCTTAGCCACCATTCAGCTATTTTTCTTCAAGCTGAGCTGTCCTGTCTTAAACTGCAACTCTGAATGCAAGCCTTCTCGGCACCAAAAAGATCACCCCGGGGGGATATATAATTAAGCACTGATGAATGTATACACAATACTGGATTTCAGTTTTCCACTCCATTTAGAAAAGTTCACAGCCACATTGCAGACTTGTTCTGGCACCTGGGTCAGGCTGTCAGAAGTTAGTTTAATTCAGCACAAAGTGCTTTAAATGCTTAGGTGATGGGAATTTTAATTTCACAAGGTGGAAGCAGCCCTTTCTCTCTCCTGTCCGTGTCCCAGAGAGAGAGGCTTCCAAAGGCATCTAGATTTGATCAGAAGGGGGCCAGAGCCTGGTTTCCCTAGAAGTGTGGACTCATTGGTTATTTAGAAGGACCCCTGATCGAACTCTTGCTACAAGTAAGTCCAGGTTGCCCCTGAGAGTGAAGTGGTGAAAAGCACAACCCCCATCCTCAATGGGCGAGTACTTTAGCACACAGTTCTCTCTGCTCATGTAAGTGTGCTACCCCATAAATGATAAAATTAAGTCACTATAATTAAACCCTTAGGGCTGCTGCATTAACAGGCATGCTTTCCACTGGAGGTGTACAGGGGAAGTCCAAGTGGCTGTTTCTTACTAATAGGTAGAAAATGGCCTCCCCCTCCTAGGCAAACACTTTAAACTTTGGGTTAACTTTGGGTTAACCAAGCCTGTTAGCTTGCAGTTTCAGAGTCACTGGTTTTGTAAGATTCCTCAGACCTGGAATACAGTGACAGTGGTGCTTATGTCAGCTCAAGGTTTTGGAAATAACGTGGGCTGTTTCCTTTTGAAGCATACACGCTTTTTACTAGCTGTCTGTGTCAATCTGCCTTCGGACCTTCTTCTCTCTTAATTCCTTCAGCATTTTGCCTCAGGCAGAGCTGAAGGACTTGTACAAAAAAAAAAAAGAAAACCCCAAAGAAGAAAAACCCAAGTACTTGATATCATGAGAGCACAGACAACAGAGTGTAATGACCTTATCTGAGACTTAAGTGATCCCATAAAGTCAGAGTATATATTGTTAAGTAAAGGCAAGCCTCCAGACCTGTGCTCAGCTGCATATTCAGATAAAAGAGAGTTGCTATTAAACCTGGTACTAGTCACCCCAAGACCAATATTACTGATGGATTCCAACACCAATCCACATGATTTGGGACTCAAAAAATCAGTCCCAAATCAAACAGAAGTTATGAGTTTCATTCAGGAATCACTGGGTGAAACGTGCCAGGTAGACTAAATTAGGGGCAAGCAACCTTTTAGGAGTGGTGAACTGAAATAACGCAGCTCACTTTGAGGTGGGCTGCTGGACCATTGCTGCCCCTTCTTCTCCTCCTGATCTTCCTTGCTGCCAAACTGCAGCTTCTGTGCTTGCAACCCGGTGTTGGATGCCCCTGCCGCTGAATTACCAGTGACATCCCAGCTCTGCAGGTTGGATGTCAGTGGCAGGCTGGATCTAGCCCTTGGCCATACGTTGCCGACTCCTGGATGAGATGATAAAATAGCTTGGGGCAGGCAAAATACGGCCTGCGGGCCAGATTTGGCCCACCAGGCCATTCTATCCAGCCCATGCGGCCCCTCTAAAATTTAGAAAATAATTACCTGCTGGTGGCTGTCTGTCTAAAATCTGATGAGGCACCAGTGGCCGGAGGAGCTGGCAGCAGGACCCAGAGACTGCAGGATCCAGCAGCAGCAGCAGCAAGGCCCTCCTGGCTCTCAAGCCCCCAGCTGGAAGCTTCTGCCTACAAAGGCATCAGGCCTGGCAACCATGGGGCTGTTCCCTTGCCCTCCCTCCATCTGAGAGTAGAAACTCAGACAACAATGGGCAGATAGAGGAAAGGGGAGAATCACTGGTACAGCAGGAGCCAGCGTGGCCTGGTGGGCACCACACAGTTCCCAGTTGCATGGCTGGGACTGCAGGACACAACAGGAGCCAGCCTGGCCCAGCCCAGCCCCCGCAGTTCCCAGCTGGCTCCTGCTGCGCTGCGTGGTCCTGGCCATACAGCTGGGAACTTCATGGTGCTGGCAGGGCTGGGCTGGTTCTTGCATCATGCAGTTCCCAGACTGGCTGGCTCCTGCTGTGTTGTGTAGTCCTGGCCATGCAGCTGGGAACCATGCACTGCCAGAGTGACGGGCAGGGGGAGCAGTGGTGGGTGGGGGAG
>NW_017729024.1:56876360-56879972 GCF_001723915.1 Gavialis gangeticus | reverse complement strand
TGCAGCAGGTGGGTGGGGGGAGTGGTAGTGGTGGGCAGGAAGGCAGGGAAGCAGCAGAGGAAGGGCAGCGGTGGCAGGTGAGGGGGAAGTAGCAGTGAGCGGGTGGGTGGGAGCACAGGGCCTGCACCAGTGCCCCAGAGCCAGCGGGGGCCCAGGGCAGAGTGGTAGGAATGCAGAGCCTGGGCTGGCAGGGGCTCTCCGGAGGCAGGCCAGCCCAGCCCCTCTCTCTGTTGGTGGCCCAGCCATGTGTAGTCCTGGGGCTTGCTGGGACTGTGCACTGTCAGGGGTCTCTACCTGCTGCAGGCCATGAGTACCCCAAGGCCTCGCTGGCTGATGCTGCCACTGGTGGCAGGAGCTGTGCACAATGAGGGAAGGGGACATGTGTGGGGGAAGGTGTGTTTGTAGGGTGGGTCCCACACACATCCCAACATACACATGCATCCACACACCCTGTGCATCCCAGCCACCCTCCATCTCCAGACATGCCACAACCCCCACAGCCACCCCCCTCCACACACTCACAGATCCCCACAAACCTCATACTCACCCTCACTCCACACATCCACACCACCCCACAAACTTCAGACCCACCACTCACCAACACTGTCCACACCTATCCCTTCCCCCACAAACTTCACACACACACATACACACACACACACACACACACACAGGCCCCCACAAACCCTGTACCCACCCACCCATACCTCCACATCCCTCCATACCTCCTTACACTATACTACTCTTACTAAGAGTAAGGCTTAATTTTCAGCTATTATGCAATCACCTCTATGTATACTATGCAAACACATCATTCAGGACAAAAATATTTTTTAAAATCAAATTAATGTATATTATAGTAGCTGTTTGATTTTTAGAATATATTTTGGTACTTCTGGAGAGCAAGGGGTGGGACTTTCAGTGGCAAAGGTCAGGGTTTAGGGGGCAGGACTGCCAGCTCCTAGATGATGACCAGGGCTTAGGGTACCTGTCAAGGTGCAGGCCAGCCTTGCGGCCCTTGACTGCTCTCCAAAACTTGTTAAGCAGTCCTTCAGGTTAAATAATTGCCTGCCCCTTGAAATAGATCCTTTGGCCCTACAGTCAATACATCTTTTTTGGCCCTGAAGACTCTGAGATTCTATGAAACTATGAATCTATTCTTTGCAGTGCTGCTGGACCAGCAGACACTGTTGGACATGTAGACCAGAATTTTCATGTAGGCTTGGATGCTGTAAACCCTCCCACAAGATGCTAGATTGCCAATTTACAGATTTGCATATATTTGCATATACCATCAGCAGCACTTGCTTCCTACTTTAAAGTTATGCTGCAACCTCCCTGCCCCCCGGTATGTGTAGAAAACTATATTCCTAGGAAGTCTACAGTCTTTGTAGCTGTCAACTATATGAACACCTAAAGGTGAATCTATAATGCCCCTACAGTATTCCTAATTTAATCTTCATTTCCCTCCATGATGACAAATCATAAAAAAATATGAATGGGAGAGGGGATGCTTACTGGTATCACCTTTAAAGCAACCCCAGAGTGGCTGTCAAAAGGCAGAAAGGCAACTATTCTGCAGTAGCATTTTTGTAAGGTAATGTTAACATGAAGCCATGCACTAGCAAGTCAAAGATTCATAAGGTGCATTCCCATGCTTTCCTGTGGGAATGTCGTCACTGGGAACAATTTGAAAAATGTCCAAGGAAATTTTCCTGATAAATGTAAAAAAGAAATGAGAATTCTTAAGGAAACAGATTTTACCTTAATTTTTCTTGAGAAGGGGAAGTAGTTGCTTAGAATTTTGTCCCAGTACAGAACAGAAGCACTCCAGTGAGGATCTTCTGAATTACAATACAATCAGAATCATCTGAAAAAAGTTGGTGGCCATTCTATTTCTTACACACCCAAGCCACTCTCTGGGGACATTGGAAATCCCTCCTGATAATCTAGAAACAGAAAAAAAGAGCTTGCTTAAGTGTCCCCACGGAAAAGACTAAAAAGCTATTCTGCATACAGACTAAAAGCAATGTAGTCAGGTTTGTAGTACATTTTCTGCAGTACCTCCCATGTGACAACTGCTTACTTCCACTAGCTTTCTGAGCTATAATTTAGCCCTAGGTATATTCATTTCCTCTCTTTGCATATTGCATTCAAAGGATGCTTATATTTTCAGCCTCATTGAGCCTGTTAAATCTTGATTATTATCAATCCAATTCTCAGATGGGCTGGGTTTTAATGTAGTCTGGCTCTTACTATGTAGTCTGGCTCTTACTTCTGGAGCTTATTACTGAACTTACTGAGTCAAGGGAACGTCCTTCCTTGGTATTCTGTTTGAAGCAGTGTTAGCTTTTTGCACTCGTGACCTCGGCAAAGCTCTTAAGGGCACATTCACATGCTTTTCAGACTTAGGAACTGAGCAAAAGTCTAAGAATTGTGAAGCACCATCTTGTGTCATTTCCACACAAGTCCCATTTTGTCCTTGCCTGGGTAAGCAAAGCTTTTGCTGAGAGCTTTACGAAATAAGACAGGGAAAAAGGCTTCTCTAGCTGTTACACCGTGATATGGAGAACCTCCGTACTGTTATGTTTTAAATGAACTAATAGAAAATACAGGTGGTTAGTAGGGCTGTGGAAAAAAGCACCGGTTTATGTTGATGTCCATTTCACCGTTTTGAAGGGACAGTGGTTTGTTTCATCATTTCATTTTGTCAAAACTGTTTTGCTGTTTTAAAGCATTTTGAAGTTTCACCCATAGGCTATAATGTGGAATCATGAAAATGCCTAAACGTTGTCATTTCTTGCCTGATTCAGATGAAAATTGCAGGGAGTGTAGCCTCTTCTGAGGGCATGGAGCCTACCAAGTTTCAAGGAGATAGGTGCAGAGGTTTCTGGTAAACTGCACCTCAAACTAATCAAAGCAAAACTCATGACACTTGCCAGCAGCAGCAGCCCCCTGTCATCCAGCATGCAAATCCAGGAGCCTGCACCCCTGGGAGGGCTTTGGGGCTATGCTGGACTCCTCCTGGGGGTGTGGGCCTCCAGATCTGCATGCTAGATAACAGAAGGCTGCCGCTCCTGCTGCCGCCTGGGACTGGCGCTGGGCACAGCCCGTGCCCTGCAACAGGAAGATTGCTGCTGCCACTGGCTCTACCCACCTCCCGCCACCAGGCTGCTGCTGCTACCTGGAACTGGCACTGGGCGCAGCCTGCACCTAGCACCAGGAAGATTGCTGCTCCCACTGGCCCCAGGCAGCAGCAGCAGCCGCCTGTCATCCAGCACACAGATCCAGGGGCCTGCACCCCCAGGACAGCTACAGAGCTATGCCAGATTCCTCCCAGGGGTGCAGGCCCTCAGATCTGTGCGCCGGATGACAGGAGGCTGCCACTGCTGCTGCTGCTGCTGCCTGGGACTAGAACTGGGCGCAGCCTGTGCCCAGCGCTGGGAAGATTGCTGCTGCCACTGACTCTCCCCACCTCCCTCCACCGGGCTGCGCTCTGACCGGCTCCGCCAGCCCTATGGAGCTCAACCCGGTGGTGGGAGGCGGAGCGCAGCCCTAGCTCTCCCCCCATCTCCTGCCGCTGGGCTGAGCTCCGTGGGGCTGGTGGAGCTG
>NW_017729024.1:56875826-56876302 GCF_001723915.1 Gavialis gangeticus | reverse complement strand
CACCAGGCTGCTGCTGCTACCTGGAACTGGCACTGGGCGCAGCCTGCACCTAGCACCAGGAAGATTGCTGCTCCCACTGGCCCCAGGCAGCAGCAGCAGCCGCCTGTCATCCAGCACACAGATCCAGGGGCCTGCACCCCCAGGACAGCTACAGAGCTATGCCAGATTCCTCCCAGGGGTGCAGGCCCTCAGATCTGTGCGCCGGATGACAGGAGGCTGCCACTGCTGCTGCTGCTGCTGCCTGGGACTAGAACTGGGCGCAGCCTGTGCCCAGCGCTGGGAAGATTGCTGCTGCCACTGACTCTCCCCACCTCCCTCCACCGGGCTGCGCTCTGACCGGCTCCGCCAGCCCTATGGAGCTCAACCCGGTGGTGGGAGGCGGAGCGCAGCCCTAGCTCTCCCCCCATCTCCTGCCGCTGGGCTGAGCTCCGTGGGGCTGGTGGAGCTGGTCTGAGAGCAGCCCTGACTCTCCCTGG
>NW_017729024.1:56867724-56875665 GCF_001723915.1 Gavialis gangeticus | reverse complement strand
CCTCCACTACCCCCACACATGCATGGCACACCATCCCCCCCACCAGAATCCCCCAGGGGACAAAACCTGGGTCACAGCCTTGCTCCACTCCTGGCCAGATGCCAGAGTGTCTCTGGACATCTGAGCCCCAGCTTCCCTCAGGCCATGGTGGGGAACTGTGCCCTGCATCACTTTTCTCCTGGAAATCTGGATATCAGATTTTGAGCTTGTGCTGCAAATATGTAGCATGGGGAACATTTTTTCATTCTCAGCATGCCTCTTGTGGCATTTCAAACTGGTTTGAGACACTGCAAGAGGCACGTGCGTGCTCATCTGGACCCAGTGAGAGACAGCAAAGGGGGAAATATGGCTTGTGGCATGGCACTGACCCAGAATGGGAGTGCATCTTTGTTGGGAAATGATTTGCTTGTGTTTATGTTGTGTCTAGGTTTAACCAGAGTACCAGGTTGTGGTTATGGAGTTGGTATGGAGACCACATGGGTGCCTGAGGGCACACAGCATAAGGTTCAAGGACCTCAGGGGGCTCGGCAGAGTGAAAGCAGCCCTCCCTGGATCAGGGACCCCAGGAGGCTGTCACAGAAACATGGCCCAGGGCATGCAAATGCAGCACAGGGCCTGAGATTCATGAGTGCAGGACAGGGCTGGGACAGTGGGCTGAGGGCACATCCATGGTAAAAGGGCCAAGGCTGGGAAGGCTGAAGCCCAGACAAAGGTTTGAAGCCTCACAGGCCAACGGTTGTGTTGGGGCCAGGGGCCCGCTTAGAATTGACAGAGTAACACCTGCAAGGCATGGGTGTAGCTATGGGGGCAGCGAGAGACCATGATTACTGCCCATAAGGCAATTTGTGCCCTGAGGCATGAAAAAGGTCAGGAGGGCTACAATTTAGGGTCTAAGGGGCGAAACTGCTGCCAGGCAGGCACATGAAGTACCAGACAGATGAGAAGAACTGAGGCTTACTATGAGACTTTGGCACAGTCTCCCCAGGTACTATGAAATCCATAAAGGTGTGGCAGGTGAGACAGGGAGAGGAGGGTACCTTGAGGAGCCAAAGTGGGGCATGAATAGCTTGGGAACCAGGGGGTATTACAACCATCTTTAGTGCCAGGCCCTGCTGCACTGTGCCCCATAGAACTAGCTTTCTTGGGAAGGACTATTTGACTGGAGATAGCTGGCTGCAATAAAGATTGAAGCAAAAGGAACGTCAAGAACACACCTGATACGGATTAGATCTGAAGGAAGTCAAGGCATTTAGTGATGGTTCCCATGAAATAATTTCAGCCACAATGACGGGGCATTTATAGCTACCACTGTTAGCATTTGAAAGGCAGGGAGGCAGAAGAAGGAGGGGTGTCATCGGGTATTAATTCTGAAGGATAAAGGATTAAGCGGATTAGGATGACTCATGGAGAGAGTCTAGACTCCTAGATATAAGGGAGGTGGAAATGGCCTTTTGGTAGGAGGAAATTTAGGATATGGGCTGAGCTGTTCTGAGGGAGTTTCTGGAGCATACCATCCTATAAAGAAAGTTAAAACTTAACTCCATGGGTAGGATTTTGAAATGCAGTCACCATAGAAGCATTCCTGCGTGATTTTAGTGGGAAGAGAAATCCCACCCTTCATGTCCTTACTAGTGATTCCTTTGCTGACTAACTCAAATGCACAAAACTCAGGACATTTCAGAGCTAAGCTTCTCTTCACACCTTCATTTTAATACTTTTCTTTCCTTCAGCTTCTATTTTCAGTAATATTCAACCACTTGTAACGCAATACATAGTTATGACCTTTTCAGCATGCTGTATAATTTCCATTTTTTTCCCAGCCATGTTGTCTTTTTTGTACCTTTTTGCAGAAATGGCAGAAGCTATCTACAAGATACCAGTGCAATTCTGATAATTGAAAGCATTAGGGAGAGAAAAACCAAGCATGATAATGAATGTATGCTGAAAATGTAAAAAATTACTGTGCTGAAAAACCAGATGCGTTTGCTACAAACACACACCTGGTCACATCAATTTTGCCTCCAGCAAACTTTTATTCTCAGTACAGGATTCAAATATTTAATGTAATGAAAAAAAGCCTTTGCTTTCCAGCTACATTATAAAATATTCCCAGTATTTGAACTGAGAAATACAACTGGGCTGCCAAGGACTTTACTGTTAAGCAACTTGAATGTGGTGCACAAAGACATGGGGCAACTGGAATTGAAGATATTCCAAGCAGGATAGAGCTTTTCTGTCCATATATTTTTCCAAATTAAAAAATTCCCCTTGTTTTATTTCATTCCTAGGTCAAGCTCTATAAGGATTACTATAATCACCCAGAATAGCTAATCCTCAATTGTCCACTACCAGAAAAAACACACACACACATCTGCAAGATCAGAATACTTAAATGGAGAATACAAACCATATTTATGGAACCTCATTTTGAAAAGGAACTGGGATTTATTAAAATTTCTTTCCATGCTCAAGAAAAAAGAAGAAATATCCATGTTCACAGCCTAATTATTTCAGATTACCAGAAGACAAAAAGAAGAAATAAGCAGTGGGAACAGGGACAAGGACAGGGAGTCTAAAGACTTATGAGACTGTGATTTTTAAAGGTATGGAAACTCAGAATCCAGGGTCTGCAGTTTTCCCATAAGTCCCATAAATACTGCAGTGATGATAGCAACATAATGTCTAGATCAGGGGTTGTCCCAGGGGTACTTGAGAAGGCCCTAGGGGGTACATGCGGGTGGGTGAGGACGGAGCGCTGCAGCCCAACATCCCATGCAGGTGCTGCACATCCAGCTGGATGCGGGGCTGGGGGGGAGAATGTCACAAACAGCGGTTGCTGCTGGTCCATGTTTGGCTGTGCTTCCAGCTGCACCCCCCCAACCCCGCTCTGTGTCCGGCCACCAGGGGTACACTGACCCAAAAAGGATGAAAACCCCTGGTCTAGATGAATGAACAGAGAGGTTAATATCCAGGCTCTGAGTCGGATCTTCATTTACACCAGTTTCAAACTGGTGTCAACACAGGATAGAAACAGACATCGCCAAATAGAGTGATTCAGCTGTGCCACAATGCCACATGGTACCACTGGGAGAAACAAACGTTGCCTTTTGTCCTGCTCCGGATGGTGCAGGGCAAGGGGCGATATGTTCTTCCACCTTACCCTGCTACCCCAGACCTGCACCATGGGTTTGGAGGGCAGGAAAAGTGCTTCCATGCTCAGCACACCCCGTGGGGCTGGCTGGCCAGGGGAACACCTGGTGTTCCCCCACCCAGTGTGGGTCCAGGCCAGTGGGGAATAAGAGCTCTTTTTTGTTGCACCATTGATTTTCCTGTCATGTGGTATAACAAAGGGTAAGGATGTATATTTGCTCTGCATTTGTGCTACCTTAACTGTTTTGGGAAGGGAGAAGCACTAAGAAGCATTAAGATATGAGCCACATCCAGACAAGCAGGGACGTTTGGTTTCCCAGGGACAAGTAACGGCGGTGCACTTGCACTGCAGCTACTTGTGCCCAGGGAACGCCTGTGCCACGTGTGCTTTGGTGCTCAGGAAGTTACCCCAGGGGTGGTAGGGGAGGCTGGGGCCAGCACTGGGCTGGC
The DNA here is from genome assembly GCF_001723915.1 of Gavialis gangeticus. NCBI lineage: Eukaryota > Metazoa > Chordata > Crocodylia > Gavialidae > Gavialis > Gavialis gangeticus. The sequence continues at coordinate 56,872,065 of NW_017729024.1, read as the reverse complement.
CCCAGCAGCCTTACCTGGGGTCCTGGAGGCCTCCCAGGGCTGTAGCAGTGGCAATCCTACTGAGCAGAGCCTGGCTGGCATCCACAGTGTGGCTCCGGCCAGCCAGGCTCTGTTTTTTAGTGGTGCGCACTACCCGTGCATGTGCTGCTTCACCTTTTTTCCCTCCTGGATATGCAGAGGTAAAAAAAACCCGGAAAAAAAAAAAACAGTAGTGCATGCACAGGCAGCACACCCTTGCAGCGTGGAGAACACCTGACTGTGAGGTATGTGGCACTGCAGACATGTTTGCAGCGCCACATACCGCATGGTAGCACTCATCTGGATGCACCCATGGTAGTTAAATAAAGTCAAGAGCTTTCTGGCCTTAATTATGAACCTCTTACCCTATGTGGTGAGTAATACCATTGGCTGCTAGAGGTCTCATTAGGCAACCAGTTGCTCACAAACATGAAGAAAGGGTACACAGTCCAGCTCTGTAAGTGAGCCTGGCTGACAGCAGGCTTTACAACCCCAGCCCTACAGAGCTTAAAACTTCTTGTTTTAGAGGGAGACAAGGCCTACTAGCATGGGTTATACTCAGTACAGGCAACTCCCACTTAGCGCTCTTAATTGGTTCCTGAAAAACTGTGTGTTAAGTGAAACGCGCATTAAGTGAAACCAAAAGTATCTGATGACCCAAGATGGCGACTGCAATTATTTTTAATAACCCAAGAAGGGGACTAGAAGTATTATAATGAAACTCATTGAGCGCTAAGTGAAATCAGGTATCAATTTCAAATAAGCGTTATAGCGAAATAGCACTAAGTGAAACAGTGTTAAGTGGGAGTTGCCTATATAACTAGCTGCATTTTTTTAATTGTTAACTGTTTAACCGCATCATATTTAGGTTTCCAAAAGATAAAAGCTGAGACCACAGCCCTCAGAAAGCTGTGGTTCTGTGAACAGATGCAAAATTTTGTCTGTGGAGCATGAAAATACTAGTAACATCTCATGATGGAAAGGAAAACACCTTGGTTTGTGGGTTCGAGAGAAAACTGGCAGCCAGAGCAATGCACCTGGCATCAGCCCCTGTCCCAGACAAACAACAGATCCTGATGTACTAGGATCTTCACTTACAAAGATGCTGCTCTGTGCGTAGCACTTCTTGATACAACCCTGAAGCCAACCACAGCATCATGTTTGCAGGGCATGAGGCAGGCTCTGTGAGCCAGATTCTCCTCCCACTCGCACTGCACTTACACCCTGGAGCAGCCTCTTTATTCTTGATGGCATTATTACCAGTTTAAACGGGTACAAGAAGGAACAGAACCAGGTCGAATTACCTTGTCCTCACTGGAGTCACCACAAAATATTGCTGGGGGAGCCAAAGCCTACTTGGTTTGCCTCTGTGGGTTTCAACGCAGGGGCATAACTGGGGAGGTGACAGGGCCAGCTGCTCCAGATGCTTACTTGGCTAGGGGGCAAAAAAACAAAACAAAACATTGTTGCTGCCAACAACCACATATTTGTATTTGTGGCTGTGACAGCAACCCAGAAGCCACTGCTTCACTTTACTCCAGGCACTGGCCATGTCCCTACACTGCTGAACTAGTTTCCATATTTGACTGATGAGTGGGCTTAATGCCCTTCTCCAGAAACATCTAGCTCACTCATTGCTCTGAACTTGAACTGGGAACAACAGGGCCCAGTGTGACAAAAAGAAGTAGGACTTGGGCAAGACAGTTGCTTAGAGCCAGGCAAACCTTCCTCATCCACCAGATAGCATGGTGGTGGTGATGGTGAGATTGCACTGTAAAAGCTTTCCGTGCTCCAGAAATTGTTCTCTTCTGGCCAACAACCACCTTCTCCCACCAACTCCCCACTCTCACCCCCTTGTTCTCATTACACATTATAAGCTTGAGACTGCCTCAGAGAGAAACATTTAGGATCACATTCTCATCTCAGCTACACTGATGAAAACCAGAAGTAACACCACCAAGGTCTATGCATTGAATTCCTCAGAGGAACATTAAACAAAATTAAACCAATATGGGTTTACACTTTATAAATGAAAGCAGAGCCTTGTGCTTAAAGAGGATGCAACAGCAGAAGAGAGAGTGTAACACTGAGCGAGACTGAGGGAGAGACTGAGTAGTGTGAAATAGGCAGGCATAAATAATTTGAGAGGTGATGAAAGAAATAGATTCCTTTAGCTATGATCTGTCAAATGAGTGCAATGAGGAATATGAGGAAATTTCAGACTCTCTCTATGTATCTGGTTTGGGAAAGCCTTCTTTTGCAAGTTATCACAGGGTGGATATAATCTAAGCATGTATAACAGAGCTCCACCTGGGTACCAGAAACGTCAGCAGAATGTAACATCATTGGGGCCTGATAGATAGCCACACAAGCAGAGCCAGTATAAATGGTGTTATTCATTTCAGCATCAGGAAGAAGTAACTGCAGGTGCATTAAATCCCATGTGCATAGCAGGAACCTAATGGAAGCTGTTATTTAAACAGACATGAAGTCCTCTAACACAAATCCAGGAAAAATAATTTGACCTTAAGGCAAGAAGAGTCTATTATGATCATTGAGCTTGACTATGAGCACAACACAGGCCAGAGAATTCTGTCTAGTGATTCCCTCACAGTGTCCTCTTCTTTTTGGTGAGTCAGAGCATCCCTCCCTTGATTTAAAGATTTCCAGTTGTGAAGAATACACCACACTCCTGGTGACGTGGAGGGGGTGCACGCGGAAGCATGTGCACCCCCTGAGATCAGTCATGCACCCCCTGGAAGCGCCAGTGGTGAAACTGGAAGTGGGGCCCCTCGGGGCCCCTTTCCCCCGGCCAGCAATTGGCTGCTGGGGGACTTCCTCCCCCGCCCACCCCGCCCAGTCAGTTATTTGGTGCCCCCCAGACTCAGGAAGCACCAGTCGCCCATGCCCCTAGGTAAGTTGTTCTAATGCTTAATCACCCTCATTTTCATGGTGCACATTGTGGCTATAAGGTGGAAAGAAATGATGCCATTAGGTGGGAGGAAATAGTGCCACTAGGCAGGAAATTGGGTGTTCATGGTGACTGGGGTGTCTGGCTTCTTACTATTGCACTGGAGGGAGTCCAGTCTGAACTGACAGAGCATACGCTACAAATATCTATGGTAGGAGAAGTCCTACTGAGCCCATCCCCTGAATTCCATGCAAACACCCATTTCGACACAGTCCTTTCTCCAATAACACAGGCTGTCGTGGCAACCAAAAAGGAGTTGCAGAAAGGAGAGAAACTTCTCTCTCAATAAAGGACACCATTGATGGACTCAACCAGCATAAAATGGAGCTGTTCTAATGGAACTCCTCATTTTGAAAAAATAAATAGCTCAAATAGAAAGGAGATATTGGCGTTTCTGAAGCACCTACCCCTGTACCACCACAGCACCATACATTCACTGTCACCACCTTTTGGGGACAGGGAAGTGTGAGGACTACAGGGGGTTGCTGATGCTTGTGTATGCCAGGCCTGTGTACTAACAAGTCTGTCACTGCAGTTTATATAATTTTAGAAAGGATGCTAACAAAGGATGGGAGGGGGCTTCTTGAGCCACCAAGTCCAGAACCCTGTATTCACAGGCAACCATTTACAGTTGTAACACAGGCGGTACTCCAAGAGGTACCCCCTCTCCAATTGAAGGGATCAAAGCAGGTGCACAAGCGCTGTGGGAGGTGTAGGGACTCTCCTCCCCCTATAGAACAGAGCCAGACCACCAATGGGGAATTAACCATATACCTTTTAATACTGGGAACATAACAGGCATAAATCAGAAGGTATAGTGGACACTACAATGCCCCAAGGGAGCAGGATTCAACAAAGGTTAGACATACAGTCATTGACAAAAAAACAGGGTAAACAAAATATAAAACTCAAACAGCAGAACAAACAATATGGGCTGGTGAAATATAAAAAGGCACAAAGTGCAAAATGTTAAATGACAAGGAAATATAGGGTCTTGGAACCTGGAGGGGGAGAAAGGGGGGAAAACACAGTGGCCCCTTTCCACTGCAAGAAGATTTGCTTCTTGTCGTCTCACTCATCCCAGATCACCTCAGCTGGGACTTAAACCCAGATCTTGCATGGGGTAGGCAGGAACGCTGCCACACAGCCACCACTGGCAGCACTGCTTCAGCCTGCTAGGGGTCTTGACCTTCCCGGCGCTGGCCTCACATCAAGCTGCCTGGCCTCTGATTGGAGGAGCTGGAAGCAGAGCTGGGAACCCCTCAGGTCGCTGCTCAGATCCTTGCTGCAGCAGAGGGGAGCCTCTTCTGCTGGCTGCAGCCTCTCATAGGGGATCCTGGAGCCCAGTGGGG
>NW_017729024.1:56847493-56867449 GCF_001723915.1 Gavialis gangeticus | reverse complement strand
CAATCATCTTTTGCCCTTTCAAAACCCCTGGGCCAGGTCACTGCCAGCCAGCCCGTCACACAGTAAATCCCCATTTCAAATCAGAATTGCTATTTCAAACCCTTGCCCACAACTACACAGCACACAACCTGGACATCAAGAACGGTCTCCAGCACAACACTGGTAAAAGCAAAGGAGACAAGGATGCTGCCTGTTGTGCACCTTTTTTACAAAATGTTTCAGCAAAGCTTGCATTTTTTATTTTAATGTGCCATACATTAAAATAAATGCGCTTTGCTGAGCTGGGACCAAGGAACTAGTCTGCCCAAAACATCACTTGATTTAGGTATACACACCTCACTGGGACAATGTGATCAGAGTCATGTCTGAGGACAGTTCTGGACCTAGAGAGAAATGCTACTCATACACTCTACATGGACAATTTGTACATACAGCTGTTGCATCATTGACCTGGCACTTATACTTGATCACACAGATTTATGGCAATAGAATTTCCACACCAAAAATTAGATCCTGCTGCTTGTTTCAATAGACCCTTTTTCTGTTATGCTCCGAGGTGCTGAGGCATTATCAGCACACTATTAGTTTTTCAGTTGAGCTTCACAATAAGTTATTGGCCTTGTCAGCATGAAAGAAAACAGAGGAGATGGAATTCTGAAATGAGGACACAAAGCAGGAAGAGATGGCACATTTTGACGAGCTGAAACTCCCCATGCATACAGAGTTCATGAGAGGTAGTAAAATGCACAGAACAGGGGCAGGGGGATGTTACTACTATTTGAGACCGATTCTATCTAATGCTTCCAGTCTCCACCACTGTGTGAGAGACATTCAAAAGATCTTGAGCTAGATTTACCAAAGTATTTAGGCCCCTAAATATGTCAACAGGTACTTAGTAGGATTTACAAAAGTATCTGAGCTGTACCCAATTCCCAATGAAAGCTCATGGGAGTTAGGCACTTCTGTATATCGCCATCTTTTTGTGCCTAAACACTTGTGCATATCTAGGCCTCAGTTTTTAATATCCTTCAGTTTTTTTAAAATTTAAAACCAGGCATTTTCCTCTTAAAGGGTGGAATTTTCAGAAGTGCTAAGAGATTTAGGAGCAGAAGGCCCTATTCAAAATCAGTGAGGTGTGTACACCTAAATCAAGAGATGTTTTGGGCAGTTTGGTTCCTTGGCCCCAGCTCAGAAAAGCACTAAGCATGTGGGAAGGGGTGTGGTTATGTGGGATGTGGGTGGGTATGGGGTTTGTGGGGGGATGGTATGGGGGAGGATGGCTGGGGTGTATGAGGGGATGTGGGTGTTGGGTCTGTGTGTATGACAGTGCTAGAGGGGTTGTGGGTGCATGTGTATGGTGGGGTGTGCATGTGGGATTCGCCCTATCAACACACACACACACACACACACACACACACACACACACTGTGGCTCCCTCACTACATTGTCTCTCTCTCTCTCTCTCTCTCTCTCTCTCTCTCTCTCTCTCCTCCCTTCCCTCATTGCTCTCTCTGTCTCTCTCCCCCTCCCTTAATGCACGGATACATGCACACACACCTTCCCGCTCCTGGCCCTGGGGTACTGGTATGGCTCCATGCTCCTGCAGTCCCACAATGCAGCGCAGGGTCACGTGGTGCTACAGCAGGCATGCAGGGAAGCAGTGAAAGCTGGGCAGGCAGAGGCTTCTGGTTGGGGGGGTGGGACTGGAGCCAGGCCAGCCTTGCTTCTGAGTCCTGCCAGCTTCCCCTGGGTCCTATTGCCCCTGGCTCCTGTCATCTTTGACAGGCAGCCACAAACAGATAAATATTTATTTTCTAAACTTTTTAGGTGTCCCGCGAGCCAGATAGAATGACTTGGTGGGCCGGATCTGACCCGCAGGCCGTATTTTGCCTGCCCCTGATCTTCTGTTTATCTATGGAGCCAGTTGACCAATGGGATCAATTAGGATCTCATAGGTGTTATTGGCCGAGGAAACCAGTGGCCTTTTCCTTACTGGGAAAAAGAGAAGGGATACCCAAGCAAATACAAGGACACATTGGCAGGCATGAGAGAAGCCAGGCTGCACAACAATGCTGTGGGGAGATGGTGGGGGCAGAGGCCACTCCAGTGGAGAAGGATGGGCATTTTGAGAGCCAGGGGTGAGTTAGAGCATTTCCCCCACAAGCAGCACCAGGGACTGGGCAGCTGGCTTTCCATTCTCTCTCACTCCCTGCAAAAATCTAATGCTAGAAACTGGGACAGAACTAAGATGCTAGCTGTCCAGAACTCAGAAGCAACTGAGAAGGAGGCCTCCAAGTTAATAGCCACCCAAATAATTTGTTACTGGCCTATAACACTCTGCTAAAGAGTTCTGACAGGCCTTTGAGATCTTACACCCACCGGGAGCTGTAGGAGAAATGAACCATCTGCCTCAGGGGCTCAGAAATAATAAAGCTAACTTAAAAATCACAAGGGGCTCCTATACACATGCAGAAAGCCTTCTCCGACGCGCAGAAAATCCAGTGCATCAAAGCAGACTTAATTAATCGAGTCTGGTGGAGCACTTAGAAGAAATTGATGCACTCTGGCAGCCTCACGCGTCACATGTATCAGCATTGCTGCACATCTCTGTGCTGACAAAATGGCAACAGTGCACTTTGAAATAAAAAACATCTGATGAGCTTTAGTTCAGAGCACCCCACCACCATCTTTTCAGCACAGAGACATGCAGTGATGCTGATACACATGACACACAAGCAATTTTAATTAGCTCAGCTTGCTAATTAAAGTGCCAAGCACTGCATCCAGGAGCATGTGTAAAAATGCCCAAGATTTTTAAAATCTATACTTGCAGTTCTCTTTGATTGGCTGCCTGATGGTAGAGGGTTCACATGCTCAAGCTTTTCTCTGCAACAAAGAGATCTAGAAACTTCTTTTTTAATAATGAAAGCAGAGATTCTTCCTTATAAGTATTCCTGCAGGGGCTTGGACTTTGAGGAAATGGCTAAATATAATTTCTACATGTGCCCTGGGGGTGAGGGGGGCAGCATTTTAATTAGAACAGGTCCAAGAGCTGTTCTAATGAAAGTGCCACCACATCTTGTGTATCAGCATCCCTGAACTTAAAAATGGCATTGAGGGCACCTGAACTTAACTCATTTGACAAGCGTTAGTTCAAGCATCCCCACCATCATTTTCAAGTGTGGAGACACTGACAGATGAGATGCAGGGGGCTCCTGGAGTGCAGTAATTGCCATGCTGGAATTCCAGTGCATGCGAGCAGCCTCCATGCTCATGTATAGGCACCCTGTGGAGACCACCTACCCTGGAGGCTCTACAATGTCTCTTGTTAAACAGCAGGACAACACAAGTTCAATGCTTGTGGCTACCATCTCTCTTTTTGGGGAGAAAACCAAGAGGAACCTCCTGGAAACCAGCCCTTAGAAATAACTGTTATAACTATGTACAAGAACATTGCACGGTGCGAGTTTGAGTGGCTTTACACTGCATTTGAAACTCTTAATAGCTTTATTCTACCCTCCCACAAGTTTTACTTCAGCAAAGATGCATGGTGTTAGTCCTCATGTGAATGACAGGACAATTAGGTCCATTTTTCCTGGTGGGTCTCAGGGGGGCTCCAAAATAAGGGTACTTTATCCTTATGGAGCATGCTTAGGCCAGGACTATAAATAAAATTGTCCCTTTATGTATTTGCAATCATACTTAGTGAGATGACAGAAGATGTATGGTGACAGTATTGTACACATGTGTGCCAATGCTGGAACTGTGAAGAATAGCCTTTTATTGCTCTACAGTAAAATTATTTCTCCTTATCAGCAATTAGGTGAGGCCGCATTACATTGGGGTCCTTGCTGGCATGTGTAGATTGAAGCATCTATAGTTCAGCAACATCAAATGCTGTGGTTGCTCCTGACTAGCCTGTCTACATTTAGTTTTGGAAGACGTTTCCCTTTAGTTCAACAATCCATTCACTTATTAGAAGCACAGATAAAAAAAATCCCTCTGAAACTCAGACTAGCTGACCTCCAAATACAGTAAGACCTTGCCCAAAGAGAGTGATTACTAGGCAGCCTCAGAAGTCAAAGACACCGACCTGAGCATGAAACAGAGATTTGCCTGGTAACAATAAGAAAAAGGAGAGAGGAGAGAAATGTTCTCTCAGAACCGAAGGTGTGCTTCCATAGACAGTACATGACCTGTCCTTTCTGTTATTTCACCAGATACAACCTAGTGTTTTACAAGCTATTAAAACTTAATAGCTGTGACTATAGCTCTCATTTTCATGCCAGTTGAGCCTACGTTACCTATTGGAGACAGACAACTTACTACTCTGAGAATTTCTTGCTGCTGTTGGTGCGAGTTGTCATAGCAAGCATGGTTCTTTCTCCTTTTTCATGCAAACGATTCAGACTCAACAACTCAACAACTCCGCTACTCTACTGCAAAGGTAGGGGGAGGGTTTCCTCTCCCTTCCATGTACGTACCTTGATGTTTGGGCAACATTAGCATTCAGGTTTGATACAGAATACTTGGCTGCAGATATAAACAGACAGTATCTGCCTGTCTGACACACACAGACAGACCTGTGCCAGCTTCATTGGGACAGAAGAGGTCTTTTGTGCCACGTTAATGGCTTTTATTTCTTGTGCTACAAAACCTCAGGTGAAAGTGTAAGCAAAAGTCTTCTCTGGCTCTTCTCTCCAAGGCAGGGCAAGGGTAAGATTTGTAGTGAATCATTTAGTGTGAAGTGGAGATAATTATAGTCATTAATTATTCCAGACCCTAAATCTATTGTAGAGAAATTATGTTTGCCATTTGCAAACAAAGGGTAGAAACTAATTCATAACCCAGGAGAATAATTAGATGACAGCTCTACAAAATACATGACTTGACCACTCTGACTAAGGGAAGTGATTCAGAACTGCTTGCTTTGGTTGGTCAGAGAGAGGTTTAAAATAATTTATTCAGAATAGCCACACCACCTACTCTTGTAGAAAGTCCATCTAATTGGGCTCCTGATGCTCTTGGGGTCTAATCGGTTGCACACATTAGTCAAAGAACTTGTGCAGCAGTTATACCAGTACAATTGTGCCTATTTAATTAAAAAGCTATAGTTCAACAGGTAAAACTTCAAACATGGACACACTTATTCTAGAACAAGAATGAGATTTATGGTGGGAGGGGGCTTAAAACATAAATTAAAATGGTAGAAAGAACTCTTCTGCAAGAACCAGAGTTTTACAGAAAAAGGTGCACCATTGTAATCAGAACTTTACATTCATTTTTTTTCCCCTGCACCAGTCTAATTTTCCCACAAAGAGAAATCCCCCAAACCCTAACTCTGAGTCGCGTCTTAGGGCTTGATGACATGGCCTAAGGGCTTGCAATAGTTTACGTTATTACTGCCCATAGAGCAAATCATTTTGGACAGTACTGCTGTGTCAATATTGAAACAGTTCCACCCCATAAATCTCAGCTTGTTGGCTTTACTCCAGACTTAAAAGCAAATTGTTCCTTGCCTGTTTTTTCAGCATTATTATTTATTATTATATTCAGCCTCAAAGTACACTGAGCACAGAGCAATTTCTCTGTGAATTCCATGAAGAAATTGCGCATCATGACTCATAACTTAGGAAACAGAATGATCAATAAAGATTACTCACCAGCAGTGAGACATTTGACAGGGCAGTGGAGGAAGAGGAGTAAAGAGGAACAAAGGAATAGCCCACCTGGATCCAGCCTACAGCCTATAAGACCTGATAGCCCGCCTGGCTCTGGTCATGACCAGCACAAGATGTTTGCATAAAAACAGTTTTTACCTTACCCATTTTGAGCCTACTGCTTTTTAGTTCCACTAAATGTTTCTTGGTTCTTGCATTTGGAGAGAAGGAGAACTGAAACTCCCAGTCTACCTTCCCTGTACTGTTTGCCATTTTGTTATCTATCAATCTTCCTTTTTATTTCTTTCATTTGTAAATGAAACAGTCAGAGGTGACTGCTGAGTTCCAAGAAGAAGAAATGAAAAGCTGGAAACTGCTCAAACTCCCAACAAACAAGAATGCCTAAACCATAATGCTCCACTTGCTTCTGTTAAACTTAATCATAGCTAATAGAAGAATGGTAGCATATAAGAACTAGCATTCCTTTCTTTTGCTTTAATACTTTCTTGTATTAGCTTCCTTTCTTTTGTGCCCCAGATGCTCTGGTGGCACACATCAGCATAGTCCCACTGAAGTCAGTGTGACTGTGATACTTCACACCGGTTGCAGATCTAGCTTTCTATATACATTTTGATTTGCTGATGGGAACAGCAAACATATCCCGGTCTAGTTTGGGGCTCCCTTTTCAGAGGACCATTAGCACAGCAAAATGGCTGATGTTCTCCAAGCACTGAAAGTCATTTCCCTCATCGTGACAGGCAAAGATCTACCATGCCCCACTTCACTTGGCCATCAGGAGTGTGCAGTGGCATCCAGAACAGAAGGTGAGACTCTTTATGCTAATTGGGAGTGGCAGCACTCAAGTACATTAGCCTGAGGAGACTATGCAGAGGTGGCCTACACATCTGCAATTCCACCCACTAACAACAGGCCATACAGATGCTTCTTTCTTGCTCCAGAGCACCAAGCCATGCCCTTATCTTTTGTAAGCTGTTACTGTTCAACTGATGCCAATAGAGCCATGGCAATCTCTATCAACCAAGGCTCTGACTTTAACGCTTAGTCTATATTAACCCTTCCACAGAGCTTTTATATATTAATAATGAAGGAGAATTCTTGTTCTGTCTGCATTCAGATGTCTCATTCTGACACTCTAATTGAGAAATAAAATAGCCTAGATTAGATTTAGTGTAGTTTACTCCCCAGTAAATTAAACTAAACTGAATCATGGCTACTCTCATTCTGAATGAGTCTGTCTACACAGGAATTTAATGCAGTTTAACTGAATTGTTTTAAAAGCTTTCTAGAATTAATTTTCCTGAGTTTCCTCAGCTATACAAGCTCTAAACCAGCACAAAGCCCATGCAGAAATGGTATGAACAAAAAAATGCCCCTGTTCATTACTATTTAGAAGAAGTCTCTTTTTTCCTCATAACCTAGATCACCCAAGTAAACGGCATTTTTAAACAAATACCATGTATTTTCAACACCCTGAAATATTTTCCCTTTTAATCTTATTAACATTGCTTCCTTTTTAATCTTAGTTGTATACATAAGCCTGTTACCACTTTTATAGATGCATACCTTGGATAAGCCCTTGCCCTTCCAATCTTTACTATGCACCTACCAATTTACTCTTAATCCATACAGTTCACACCTGCTTCTTCCTGTATCATCCCACACCATGGAAGTTATCCTAAGGCACTGCCCATGATCCTTCTGCTTCTGTTTACTGCTTAGTGCTGATTTGTGTATTTTGTGCTTAGTTTTCTAGTGCCCTTTTGTTAGAAGGAATGCATTTGAGGATGATGATGTCAAACAAAATTCTAATTTTATATAGCAGGGGTTTTCAACCTCCTTTAACAAGTGTACCCCTTCTGCCTCAAAGTTTCAGCTCATATACCCCTTTATATTTTTCTCTTGTTTTTAAGGGGTTGTGGGGGGAGGGGGGGGAGGACGGGCAGATCAAGGCTCCAGTGGTGTTGAGCTAAAGTTTATTTGCTTTTATAATATCTTTTATTGTTTTGTCAATTATTATTTTGTAACCAATATCCATTTTAGTTTGCTCAAACAACTGTCACTTAGTCTTAGCTGAGACTCCATTTTGATTTTTACATTGCTTAGCATAAGCGTAACAATCATTTCGTTTTGTGATTTTGTAGGTTAAATATAGTATAAGAGAAGTGGCGTGTATGCAAGGCCTGTGGTATGTCTGGGATGTTTGGAAAGAGGTAATGAAAGAATAAACAGTATGTGTGGAAATGCATATGTTGAGACAGTCTGTCTTGCACCTCAGACTAGAAGGATAGAAATTGCCTTCTGCCCTTCTGTGATTTAACAGCCAAAGGTTACAACAATGTCCAAGATCAGCAGTTAAGAATTACAAAATACAAGACCATGTTTTGCTCCACTGGCTGAACTGATGGAGAAATTGCAGACCACAAAGCCAGAAGAGTCTGCCAATCATAACATCACGACAGAAGAGAGGGGTCATTTCATCATCAATGGGCTGTGACACAGGAAGACCCATAGACTTTTATAGGGAACAATCACTATAAAGATGGAGAAAAACAAGAAGCCTTTGGGTCTGTCTTGCAAGAAGAGAAGGAGCATTGGGCGCATCCAACAGGACTCAGCTCCGATCTCGCAGTTAGCTTTGCTAGCCACCAAACTAACTCAAGCAACTTAAGGAATGGTAACATCTTAATACTTGCAGGACTATGTATGTGTTTGTCTTTATGTGTATAAAATGATAGATTGGATGTGTATGTAAGTGAGGGTGAGTGAGTATGACTGTGTATGAATGACACACCACTTGTTAATTTTGTCTTTTTGTTTTTGTCTACAATAAATGCAGCCTTGTGCCTTATCCCTGATAAGATTCCTGCTTGTTTTCATTTCACATTGTATGTCCTGTGCATACAACAGTGGTGAGGGAGGGAGTGGGGCTAGGGCTGGGGCTGGGACTGGGGCAAGTGCAGGGGTACACATTGCACAGAGGGGCAGAATGCAGAACGGTGCCATAAGAGCGGTTTGTCTGTGGGTGTGGGCAATGGGGGCTGACTCCCACCACTGTGTGTACCTGGCGGAGGCCCAGGGGGCACGTGCCCCCCAGATCTGTGCATGGGGAAGAGGCAACTGCTGCTGCAGCCTGGACTCTGCACCCCACTGCCCCAAGAATCGTGCAATGCCATGTGCCTGCTGCTGCTGGGCGGGCAGGGGACAGACACCCACACATACAAAGATGCAGACAACACACAGATGCAGACACAGACACACATACACTCCCTGCTCCCACCGGGGAAGTGTGTGTGGGGGGAACGGGCAGGGCGGGATCAAGAATGGGGGGGAGGGGGGTGAATGTGTCTCTGTGCTCGCTCCCAGGAGCAGGGACAGGGGGGTTAGGGTAGCAATGACCCCCTCCAGGCTGCACACGTGCCGCCTAGATGGGTAGACACTGGGGGGAGAGCTCATACGCAGTTGCTGCCACCATCACCAGCAGCGGCGGCATGCTCACCCCATGCCGCCGCCACTGCTGTGCTCCCTGCCACTTTCTCATGGATGGTCATACATGCAGCTGGTGATAGTCCTTGAGCCTGGCCAATCATGCGCTGCCCATCACCACCCTGTGAGCTCTACGTGCAACTGGCTGTAAGCAAGCGGCACAGGGCATGGCCGCGGCAGGGTGGCGATGGTGGCGACTGCCACGTGCGAGTCCCCCCACCCCCTCATCCAGCTGGGTGGGCAGCACGTATGCGACACGCAGAGGGGCACAGCTGCCCTCGCCCCCCCAGTACTGCTCTTGGGAGTGGGCACAGGGAGTGAGCTGAGGTAGGGGGCAGGGAGGCGCTGCAGTGTATGCGTGGGGCCTGCCGCTCGCCTGGGTAAGAAGCAAAGTATGGGAATGCACCAGGGGAGATGCTACTGCCATGCCCTGGGGTGTGCTCTGTCCACACCTGCCTGCCCACCCCTGCATACCCCCTATGACCTAAGTACCCCTAGGGGTATGCATACCCCCAGTTAACAACCCCTATTATATAGCATCACTACTGATCCTGTTGTGTGCAGAAAATGAAGGTTTTCTGGGAGCCTAAGTGAGAACTGCCATCTCTTTTATGGGACTAGGAGGTAGAAAGGACTTACAAAGTCCCTGCTGGGCATCAGCAAGAGGCCAGATAGAGTTTGTGCTGCTCAGGAGAGTTGTGTATTTAATCCAGTGGTTCTCAACTTTTCAGGGTCCAGGTACCCCTTCACCACTTCCTGGAAGGCAGTACCACCCCTGGCTGAGAACCACTATCAGTGTTGCCTCAGCTTGCCTGTGTGCTTCTCAGCCCAGTTCTGCTGCAACTGCAATGAAACTATCCCCACTGTACAGCCAGCCTGGAAAGGGCTGTGCCATATGTGGACACTCCTCCTGCATTAGGGCCCTGATCAGCCTAAAGCAGGCAGGAGCTGCCTTGTGCTGTGCAGCTCTTTCTGCTCCAGTGCCCCCACTGCTTCACTGGGAAACAGAAAGGTTAGGGACAGAAGTTACACATAAACCCATTTAGGTGATCGGGAACCAGTTTAAACCTGTAACAGAACAGAGTTCAGTGCACACAAACCACTTTTCAAATGGTCGAAACTGGTTTAAGATAAACCTGGCTGAATGTAGTACCAGACTGAACTGATTTAGGTGAAACTGATTTTGGACTTCTGTCCCAGAGCCCTTCCTGGTTCAAGTTAACTCATAGTCCCCCAGCATCCAAGGATGCTGTCGAACTCCGGAGGCTGTGCTGTGCTGTGCTGTGCTGTGCTGTCTGCTCCAGCAGAGCAAGGTTGGCCCCACCCCCCCTGCTCCTTCACTGCTCTGGCTGGATGGGAAGGGGGTGGGTGTGGGAAACCTGGCTCTGGACCACAGCCAGGGTCTGCCTGGCAGGGAGAGAGAAGCTCCTCACAGGCTTTTCCCCCACTTGCTGCTGGAGTGGAGGTGGGGCCTTGGCCAGACCCTAGGCCGCACCAGCAGAATGAGGCAGAGGGAAGTGGGGTGGGGGGCTTTAAGCCCCCTTCTCTGCTCTCCAGGGACTCCTGCAGGGATCAGGAACAGCGTCTCCCTGGCTTCTCTCCGCTTGCCACTTGAGCAGCAAGAGCATGGCCAGTATGCCGGCTGGGGACAGCATACTGAGGTGGAGGGGAGGGAGATGGGTTTAAACCCCCTCTTCTGCCTGCACGGGACTCTAGCTGGGGTCTGCCTGGCAGGGGCGCAGTAGCCCCTGCCTGGCTTTTCCCAGCTCCGGCTCTAGCGGAGGGAGCAGGTGATGTGGCCAGACACTGGCTCCCAGCCAGCACACTGAAGTGGAGGGAAGGGAGCCCCAGCCCCCGGCTGCAGTTTGCCTGTGGGGGGCAGCCCCTGCCAGGCTTTTGCCTCCCCTTCCCTTTCCCCACGCCCTGCTCGAGACTGAGCCTGGAAGGCTGGGGGGCAGGGGGATTTAAACTCCCTCCAGGGCCATGTGGGACCCCAGCCCAGCCAGGCTTCTGCCCTTCCCCTTCTGCCCACTTCCTGCTCGAGGGACAGAGGGAGGCAGCTCCTGCCAGGGCTTTGTTTCCCCTGCTAAAGTGGAGGGTGGGGTCCATGGCCACTCCCTGCCCAGAGCCAGCAGGTCACTGCCTCTCCCCCCCTGCTCAAGCAGAGACAGTGGGGAGTGGCCTCACATGCTGCTGTCAGGGAGAGGGGGATTTAAAGCTTCTCTGTGGTGACACAGGACAATAGCTGGGGTCTGTGTGGGGGAGCTGCCATGCTTCTGCCCCCTGCTCCCTGCTTGCCCTGGGGTAAAGGACAGTCTCCACCAGGGTTTTTCCCTCTCTCCTCACTTGAGTGGAGAGTGAAGGTCGTGCCCATGCCCCAACCCAGGGCTTACATGCTGAGGTGTAGAGGGAGAGGGTTAAACCCCTTCCCTGGCCCACACGGGACCCCAGTAGGCCTGCCAGCCTTCTGTTCCACCTTTCTCCACTTGAGGGGATTGGGGGGCACCTCCTGCCAGACTTTTGCCCTTTCCCTGCTTCAAGCAGGCACACTTGGAAGTGGGGGAAGGAGGGTTTAAACACCCTACCGTGTTTGCACAGGACCCCAGCTAGGTCTGCCTGGGTGGAGAAATAGGGGAACAAAACCTTGGCAGGGGCTGCCCCCCACCCCACCCAGGCAGACCCAGATAAGATCCCATGCAGGCATGGTAGAGGTTTAACCCCCCTCCAACCTCAGCGTGGTTTTTTGGTCCAGGAGCAGGTCACTGAAGCCCCCACCCCACTGCTAGCCCCAGGCTGAGGTACCATGTGGGCCATGGAGGTGGGCTTAAAGCCCCCCTCCCTCTGGCCTCAGTGTACTGGCCCCAGGCTGGGGCTTGGCCATGTCCCTTCTGCGCAAGCACTGAGGATGGGGAAAGCCTTGGAGCTTCCATCATTTTCCTTTGGGAGGTGTGCTCCAGCACCTCCCAGCTTCTGGGCTGAGCTACTGTAGGCATGTGGCTGCATTTCTGGAATCAGAGGTGAATGTCTGTTCACTCACTTCTCAATTCAAGCTACACAGCTCAAGTTACACAGTAACTTGCAAAGACTGTATTGATTCAGCCTCTGCCTTTTTGAACTTAGCCAAATAGACAAGACATTTCCACCCATGCCTGTTAGAGGGAGAAGTGTTGGGGGTTGGGGGGTGGACCAGAAACAGCTGCACAGCCTGAGGTAGCTTTGCTGCCTGCCTTAGGCTCATTACAGCCCTAATGCAGAGGGAGTTTGCAGGACAGTTTTGCCTGGCTGCTGCCATGGTGGCACCCCTGAGGGTCCCTCCAGCACTCCACAGTGGCTGAGCACTCTGAGAACCGCCACGCTAATATTTGAGTGAGGACAGAAAAAAGTTTTTAAAAAGGCATCGTTTCAGCCATGGGATATATGGCACCTCTGCGGTGCCCCCTGGCTAAAATGCTTCAAAATTCCTGTAACTTTCCTACAAAGGGGTGATAAAAGGGGATGCAATGACCTGTGGTTCTGCTGCTCCCTCCTGCCATAGGGCCTCTCCCTCTCCTCCCTACTGGAGCCGAGAGGCAGAGAGGACTGGGAATGGAGAGCTCTTCACTGTTGATGGCAGGAAGCCTTGAATGCCAGCATGGCAAGGACAAAGGAGTAGGACCTGGTGGCGAGCTAGTCTGGCAGGGGACTGTGGAGCACTGGAGGATTCCCTGTGCACACCTAACTAGTGAAATACCTCAAAACAGTACTTAAACTTCAAGAAGTATTTTGGAGCACTTCAGCCACTTTCTAAATATTTCAAAGGGTGCGTACCTTTTTCTTTTCTTTTTTTTTTGCAGGCCCCTGAAGCACTTCAAAGGCACATGAAATGTTTCAATTGTTACTTTTGTCTGTGCTCTTTATTATCACCTGTTGGCTATCACTGCACCCAAAGTGGTGGGTCCTCTGTGGTGTTGGTGCTGCATATGGGTATAGCAACCCACACATAGGTTCTGACTAAATGGGTGGGCTCTCTAGGCCAGGAGTGTCAAATTCACCTTGTACTCTGGGTCAGATCCAGGCCACACGGCTCCTTGTGGGACAGATCCAGCGTGGAGCACAAGGAAACAGCAGTGGCAGCAGCTCCAGCTCTGACCTGGAGCATGCAGTGCTGGTAGCATCAGAAGACATGGTGGTGGCACTTCATGCCCTGAGCCAGGGCATCTGGCAGCAGCTCCAGCCCCCACCACCTGCCCTGTGCCAGAGCTGTCACTGCCACATGCCTTGTGTCAGAGCCGGAGCTCCAATTCTGACCCTGGCTCTGACATGGGGCACACTGTGGGGGCCAGTGACCAAAGAAGTAGGGCCACGATAGTGGGGACAGGAGAAGCAGTCAGAAGGTCTGTGTCAATCATCACTTGCTCTCCTGCCACCAACTGTTATATCCACCAGAGCCCAAAGGCAGTCCTTTGAATATCCCCCTGGCCATCCCCCGTGATTTCCAGTGCCCAGCTGGCAGTCTGTCAGGGTGGACAGAGATGTTCTGAGGACCAAATCCAGTCTATACGATATATGTTTGACACTCCTTCTATAGCCTTTTCCCTAATCTTCCTGCTTCTGGCAAGGGAAACACTCCCCAGGAAACTTTCCACATAGGAACCTAATAGCCCAAGGTTGAGTCTAAACTTCATATCTGTTTGCTTCCCAATTCTCCACTAAGGAGACCAAAAGTTGGTTCCAGACTTGGTCACAAACTGGATGTTAGCAATCCTTGGTCCTTCACAAGTTCAATGCAATTCACTTTCCCCAGGTTCCATAATTTTGTCTAAAAACAGGCATAAGCTTCTCCCTTGGTAACTAGCACAGTGCCATTCTGTACTGATACCAACCTTTGCAGCATACAG
This sequence comes from Gavialis gangeticus, assembly GCF_001723915.1. Lineage (NCBI taxonomy): Eukaryota > Metazoa > Chordata > Crocodylia > Gavialidae > Gavialis > Gavialis gangeticus. The sequence goes on along the minus strand of NW_017729024.1, from coordinate 56,853,408 downwards.
TTGTTTCTGTGACAGCAGACATTAAATGGAAAAACATTCAAAACTGACACGGTAAATTGAATTATATTTTCCAGTGACCCACCCTAAATTTCATGTGTTAAAGTTTCAGTCAGTAAGAAATCACTCCTTTGGAATATTTTCCATGCATTTCATATTACAGCAGAAATTTTAACATGCCACAGAAATCAGTGCAAGCTGATATACAAGTCTGTTGTAGAGCATGGGAAAACATGTGTATGATAGTAACAAAAATCAGCTCTTAATTACCCACTTAATTTTTTATAATACAGCCGAGTTATTATTTCTTCTGTGCATTCACAAAATTTCTTCTTAAAACAGTGAATCAGGGTATATAGTCTAGAGCTGGTCACAGCTTAAATTTGGTATGTTCCAAACTGCTAATTACATTGCTCCACAGGTAGTCATAACTAGTGGTGCTGGAGTTACCAGGAAAGAAAAGAAAATACTGTAATTTCTATTATAATAATCCACCCATTAAAATCATTGGAGGGCTTTCATTTTGACTTCAATGGTTGTTGAATTGGGACCTCATGAGACAAGTCACTGGCGGTGGATCCCTGGATGCAGGGTCATAGAATCATAAAATTGAAGGACCAGAAGGGACCTGCAAGATCATCAAGTCCCGTCCCCTGCCACAGGAAGGAAGTTGTTGGGCTCAGACGAATTCAACAAGGTGGTTATCCAGCCTCATCTTGAACACCTCTAAGGATGGCGACTCCACCACCTCTGCTGGGAATGTGTTCCAGATTCTGGTGACCCTTACAGAGAAAAAGTTTTTTCTTATGTCCAGCCTACATTTACCTTCTATTAGCTTGTACTCATTAGTCCTGGTTCTCCCTTGAGGTGCCTTCCTGAAGAGTAACACCCCCTACCCCCGTCCTTTGGAAACTCAGCAAGTGTAGCAAGTTCTGAACCTGAAACTCCTGTCTCAACAACCAGCTACAGATAAAAAATGTGTTCAAAGAAACCAGTCAGAAGTCCAGCAAAACCAAATGGATACCAAGATTTACAAGCATATAGAAAACTGTGCTGTAAGTGATCATAATAAGGCAACATGGCTTCATTCCACCAGAAGAACCATGTGTCACGGGGAAGTCTGGTTCACAGTGACATCCGTCCCCTCAGAGAATGTGCAGAAAAGTGGTTGTGCCCTGCAATGTGATCTTGCCTTTTTATCCACTAGGCAGGAACAATGCAGGCAGTGCAAGCCTCCTCCAGCTCTGGCCAAAGCACCTCAATCCTGACTTGTGTGGGCCTAGTCTCCACGCTCCTGGGACTGCTCGCAAGGGTGGTCATTAGTGTAGCAGTCCTAGGCTTACCGGTTCTTTAGAGGGGTTACTTAATTAATTGCCAGGCCGCTTTCCAGTTCTTGTTCCTACACTCCCGTCTGCTCTGGGCAGGCTGTGGATTTGATTCTAAATTTAATATATTATGTGTGTGACTGCAGTTATCTCCTTGAATACTCCCTACCTTCCACAGGTTTTTTTGGAAAATGACAACTGATTTAACAAGGAGGAAGGATGGTTTTGTAGTGAAAGTACCAAACTGGTCACCAGGCTGTCTAAAATAAATTCCCAGCAGTGCCACACAAAAACCTTTGGCTGTGACTACGCATCAGTCCTGCGATTTCTCACTTTCCTGTCTGTGGGATAGTGATAACAATCTGTTCCTTTTTCCTTGCCCTTTGTCTTGTCTATTTAGACCACTGAACTCTTGGCATTAGAGGCTGTCTGTTACTATGCCTTTACATAGGACCTTCTGTAATGGGGCCTCAAACTTGGTTGGTGCCCCCCAGCACTACTGGACTATGAGTTCCAGTTGATGACTTCTAGTACACACTTTCTGGTTGTCTCCTGATTATCCTTATACCTATTAACAAAACAGGTTTGCAACATCTGCTCAAGGGAGAACTAAATCTTGAATATCTGAGGTATGGCAAAACCAGGGCCAAAAAGAAGAATTTACAGAGCTGTGTAAGGAGGCCTGCTTGCCTCAAAACCTGCTTGCAGCCAGTCCAATTATCATCTAGAGCTTGGAAGTGCTAGACTCAAGTAACACCACCTCACAACTGTTCCTCCTTCTACTAGTGGTAATGCAGAAAGTACAAGACAATCAACCACATTTTAAACAGACTTTCAGATTTCATCACTGGATACACTGCAGTTTGATTAAGTGCTCTAAGTGCAGAAGGAAAAATGTGCAGTGAGACACACCAGGCAGAGAGCTGCTCCAGCCCTGGTCCACAAACAAGGCAAAGCATGGAGGAGATGTGATGGACAAGGGGTCAGCAACATATGGCCTGCAAGCCAGATCCAAGCCACTGGATCTGGCCCATGGAGCTGGAGAGCTTTGCCTATGCCTACAGCTGAGCCCATGCTAGGGCCAGGCAGCAAGGAGCTGTTTTGGGGCCAGGCAGTTTCCATCTGCACCTGTGCCACTGCTGCTTCTCCCCATCTTCTCAGCTCCAGTCCAACGTGGACCAAGTGGTTTCTGCAGCACGTCAGTGGCAGGGGGCTTTGCCTGCACCGAAGCTGGGGTCAGGCAGCTTGGAGCTGTGCCTGTGACACCAGTGCTGTTTCCCTGAGCCCCCTGCTCCCCAGCTGCAGTGTGAGTGCAGTTTCGAGCCCATGGAGAGTTGTGTCAGGGTCAGGCATTTGCAAACTGCATCCACATTACTGCTACTCCTCCCCTCACTTAGCTGTGGTATGGGGTCAGCTTCTGGCTAGTGGGGAGCGGTACTGGGACTGAATAGCTTCCAGCTGTGCCCATGTGGTAGCCAGGCGGGGGGAGAAACGGTGGCATCGCATTATGTAAATACCTGGTCAAGGTGCAGCTCCCCACCAACTAGAAACTATACCCATGCCACAGATCAGGAGTAGGGGGGCTGAGAGAAGCAGCAGCAGTGCAGCCATGAAACAGGTACAGGGCAAGTTCCCTGCCCCTGCTATGTTGCTGAAGCCACTCAGCCTGTACTGGGTTGGTCTAGCCCACAGTTGCTAAAAAGTTTCCAGCCCCTGTGATTAACAGTACAAGGGGTCAGCAGTACCAAGCTTATCACTGCAAGTTAATTGTTCACCTGGGAACTCTCAGGATCCCCAGACCCTGGGATGTTTTTTTTTTTTTAAATGAGACCCAGTGAAATGTAAACCCCATGCTGAATTTCATACACACACGCAGCATGTTGCATGCATTTTATCAAGTACACCTGATGACAAGCTGAGGGGCAGGCAAAGCTCTAACTCCCCAGGTGTTCAACATGCATACTCAAGGGGCACCAATTGATTTTAAAATCCATTTCCATCTGGCATGAACATAACCCCGGATCTCACAGATGCCTGCAAGTAACCTTACACATGAGTCGCCTCATGGAATTCAAGCCTCACACATGTAAGCGCTGGCAGGATTAGGACTACAGCTGCTGATAAACATCTGGTTTGATACATGTCCCAGGATATCAACATTCATGAGCAACTATTTGCAGAAGCAAGTAACAGATCACATGTATTTTAGGACGTAAGCAAATGAGCAAGCTACAAAGGATAAGCCAGCACAACTTACTCCAACCTCATCCAAATCATTTAAACACAATAGACAAACAAACCATTCTAGGCATTAAAGTCAGAGACACAAATTGTTGGCTTGTGCTGTAAGTTTCCCATTTTTCACAGTGCAGAACAAAATCATTTGAGGACAGGGTATCATTACATTATTTTGATTGTATTCATAGTCTGTAAGGAAGAATTTAACAAATATCACTGTAATAAACTGTAGGTTCATAATGTACCACAAGTGCATTATTTATCTTACACATGGAAAATGGTAGAACTATGTTGAAGACAACAGACTTTCCTTGAACAGAACAGAGGCAACCCATCATTATCCCTGTAGTTTCCCCCTGCCCTGTGGGGCAACACTACATGTTTACAAACAGCTGGTTTTAATAGCCAGGAGAAGACAGAAATTGTGTTGAGCCTGTGGTGAGTAATGACCCTGTGCTCTCTGGTCCCTAGGCATGGAAGGTCCCATTGGCCAGGTTCACTCTGGAGAGACCAGGCTATCTGATGGCTGGGATTCCCAAAGTTGACTCCTGGTGTTAGTAACATAGCTTCCAGATGTGGCTCACTGTCTCACTGCTCAGCCCCAAAAGTACCAACTGCATGTCACCAGCTTTGTTTTCAATTCTCCCTACTCTGTTGGCTCAGCTACCCCACCTAGATTAATCCCAATGTCTCTCAGACCACCCCCTTCCTCTCTTTAACTAGTGATAGACATTCAAAAAAAAGCCTGAGCCTGAATTGATTCAATCTTTGCAGGTTAGTCTAGCCTGGCTAGGCTAAACTGGTTTGTAACTGTACAGACATCCACTCTGGACTGGAAAAATTCAGGAACATGCCTGCTGTGGCTCAGGCTAGAAGCCAGGAGGCACTAGAGAAGCCCTCCCTATGCTTCCACAGTGCTAAGCTGAGGGGAGCATGGCCAGGCCTGGGCAGGACACTAATTATTCCCCATCCCCCTCCTGAGCTGCCCAGCAGGGAAAGTTTATCACCCCTAATTCAGTGTTTATCAACCCATTAAGAAAACAAACCATCTTTCCATTAGTTCAAGCCCTTCTTAAACAGCTTTACTAAGGAAGGACCTTAAGCCACCTGTTGATTAGCTTCAAAAAGCCTGTCTACCTTTGTTTTCTACCAAAGCATGGACCGTAGCCAGCATGTGGTCTGCTAGCTAATGCCGAGGTGTCTGTGTAAATCAGAGGGGCATGGGGAATAATCCCTGATTAGCAGGGAGAAGCCAGGCGGATTCTCTGTGCCTGGAAGTCTGTGCCAGTGCTGCAGCCAGAGAGCAGAGGGGAGGGGCCAGCCCTGCTGTGGAGCAGAGAGCCCTACCCAGCCCAGAGAGCATGCCGGGATGCTGGGAGAGTCTTGTTTATCTTAAACCAAGAAGGGGTCTGGGACAGACACTGCATAAATTCATTCAACCCAAATCACTTAAGTCTGGTACTACATTCAACCAGGTTTATCTCAAACCAGTTTCAGCCATTTTTTCCCTTACAACTGGTTTATGTGCACTGAATGTCTATTCTGTTACAGATTTAAACCAGTTTGTGATCACTTAAACCTGTTTATGTGTAATGTCCGCCCATAGCCTTCTTGTTCTCCTCTTCCCATTTGCTAATTCTTTCCGCTACAGCAACCCAATCCACTAGCACGGAGATGCTAGAGTAGAGGAGTCTCAGAGAATGTCTGTTTTGTCTTGTTCTCTGCCTGGGGGCACCACCCTGCCCACTTGCTCCCAAGCTGCATGCACCAGCTTCTGAAAATGAGGCAATGGAATTGCTTTTGAGTGATTCGGAGAGCAAGCCCAGCCCTGATTTCAAGCTCCCTGCCCTGAGGCATGCTTATTAGTACAAGCTCAGGGATGCTCCAAGGCAGCTGCACTGCCTCATTTTCAGGTCTTGGGGTGAGCAGAGTGGGAGTAAGCATCCTGTACCTTGTGACTGCACATCTGGGTGTGGCAGGAAGTGGTGCAGTCACGACCTCAGGAGCCTCCCTAAGGTGGTATCATTGCATCCCAGGGGTCTGTCTCCCTAATGGGCAGCAAGCTTTTTTCTTAAACCCTTAGAAAAGGTTATGGATTATTATCTTCCCTTCCCAGAGCTGGGGGCATTCTCTTCTCCAACCCCAGTTAAGAAAGAAGGCCACCCAAACCCAGGATGACCACAAGTCTGGTATGGTGGTAGAGGGTCACAATATAAGCAAGGGCTGTCCAAGTGGCAGCCTACAGGCCAAGGAGTTAACATGCTTCCCCCTGGCTCCCACCTGGCTGCTGCTCCCCCTATAGCTCCAGCTGCTGCTGTAGCAGGGTTTCTAGGCTCCTATCCCCACCCCACTAGG
>NW_017729024.1:56832070-56842493 GCF_001723915.1 Gavialis gangeticus | reverse complement strand
TGCTGCTGTAGCAGGGTTTCTAGGCTCCTATCCCCACCCCACGAGGTAGGGTGGAGCAGCCCATGGCACCAGGGGAGTCCACAGCACAGTGCAGCAAGGAAGCCGAGGTTGGGGCTGCCTGTGTATGTAGTGCAAGGGTGTGTGTGTGTGGGAGGGCCTGCCCACAGGCATGGAGCAGTGTGGAGTGCGTTCAGCCTAGGTCCCCGGGGCTTGTACTCGTACAACCCCTAGGGTGTGCAGTCCCTGCTGGTGTGGCCTCTGGCCGCTTAGAAGCTGGACAGCTCTGATATAAGGAATAATCTTCCTTTCTCTGCTTGTGACAGGAGTGTGTAGGAATGAAGGCTGAGAGGAACCCAACTGCTGCCAGCCTAAAGATAGGATCCCTGCCCAATCTAAAGGCAGAGCAGGCAGAGTTTATATACTAGAGATCAGCAGCAGCAGCCCACCACTGCAAACAAGGACCAGACAAATGCCCATTTACCAAGCAGCTTGGCCTGTGTCATGTCTCTGGTTTCCCATGCTGGCTGGTGAGTCTCTCTGTCTGGTTATGTAATCAGCCAAATTACTTCCCTCCAAACTGCCATGGATACCTGCAACCAGTACTGTGGCAACCTCCGCTGATACTGGCCCCTGGATCAGGGTGTAGCCAAGTCAAGCTGAGAGATGTTAGAAGTGTTATGGAGAGGCCTGTTGAATGCAGAACCCATCCCCAGTCCTCAGCACAGTTATTTCATATTCCATGTGCACAAAGCCAGACCTTTAAGAACAAGTTGTTTGAGTTTAAATCCACTCACTGTTGTAGCTGCTGCTGCTGTTAGTCTCTGTCGGTGCCAGGCTGTGCTGACTTGGCCCTTCAGAAGTGGCCCTTCCTGACAGTAAATGGGAGAAGAGAAGGGAGAAAGGGAAGGGGAAGAAAAAGAGAAAGAAAGGGGCATTTAAATAAACTTGCTGAAGGTACAACAAACACTTCATTCATACAATATTACTCTCATATGCTTTATACTGAAAGTACCATCCACACCCCCTGCTCATACTCTAAGCAACAGAGATGGAGGATTTCTTCTAAAGATTGCCTTGGAGAAGCTGATGGCTTGAAACCCAACCAAAGCAGACTATTACTCCTTGCTGAGTCCTAGACCCTCTGGAAATAATCTGGACTATACTGGGGTTATTATAAGACCCCACCCCCCACCCCTCCGGGGCTGTTTCTTTTGTAAGCTCCAAATGCAGTGTCAATATGGATGTACCAGGCATTTCTAAAGTATGACTAGCCTAGTATTTTTTTCAATCTATCGAGTTGCTTGGATTATCTTTCAGCATTCCATTCATCTTAGAAACAGATGACAAGAGCTGCACATTAAGCACGAAAAGTCAGCTTCATTATCTTATTCACTAACAGACACAAGATGGGACAGAAAAACTGGCAACTTTTCTCTGGTTGAATAAGTAACCTCAGTCTTTCCTCAGTAAGGAATCATCAAACTCCTCTTTTGTGTTGTGTGTAGGTGTGATTCAGGGCTATGAAACCATTGCCAGCGACTGATGTGGCACATGCTTCTTTAATAAGCCATACTTACTAAGTAAGCGTTATTCTGCCTCCTCAAGGTTGAAAAATGTGTGCTGTAGGATACTCTAATGATATTTCTCCCAAAGATGCTACTTTTAAAACAAACATACCAGAAGTGGATTCATAGCAACTTAAAGCCTGCTGAGCGGATCACACTCCTATTTTCACACTGTAATTTTACACGGGATATTTACTATATTTAAGATACAGATCTCACAGCCTGGTTGTCCTGGCCTCACACTGAAGTAAAATTCAAGATTTATCTATATTGTTGTTATTAAGTGTAAAAGAGCCTAGCATTGGGTCCTAAGAGTAAGTGTGCATGTTGTAATGAACAATAAACTGGCCTCTACAGAGAAAACTCCAATGTACATGGTAGCAGATTCCCCTAGCTAGGTAGCAATGAACTGGATGTTAGCTCCTTAGTCTAAATATGAATTTTGGAGATTTCTTGGCATGAAGGAGTAGAGAGTGGGCACATCTATACGTGTCTTTTAATGTGCATTAGCCTATTTTAATGTGTATTAAAACGTCACTAAGAGCCGCTATAATTAAAGCATCCAGGGCGTCTCGTGTATCGGCATCCCCACGCTTCAAGATGGTGGAAGGGGTGCTTTATCTAAAGCTCATCAAATAGGGTTTAGATAAAGCACCCGCACCACCATTTTGAAGTGCAAAGACTCTGACACATGAGACACGGGAAGCTGCTGGAGTGTGGTAATTGCCATGCTCCAGCAGACTTGATTAATCAAGCCTGCTCTGATGTGCTGAAATTACAGTGCATCAGAGCAGCCTCCCTGTTCATGTATAGGCATCCTAAAAAAACGTGTTCTTTAGTTAATGCACATTAAAACAGGCTAATGAGCATTTTCTTAGTACCTCATAATGGAAGTGCTAAATTTAATACACATTAACTAAAGCACGGTAATGCACTTGTAGATGCGCCTACTCTTCATGATCTTTATGAAGCTTTGACCTCCCTTTAAATTATTTCCTTTTCTACTTAGCCCACTAGAGCTCAGTTGGACCATCAGCCCTTAAACATTACTTAGAAATGAAGATGGATGATTAAATGGCGCATGCACTAATTAAAATAAAAGATATTTTAATGGGAAAATGGGAAGTTAATTCTCCATTTGAGAAAGCACCGGAAAACATATTAGAGCATTATATTGTCTAAAAGATTGCAACTAATCAGATGGTGGCAAATGCTGCTGATAAAACTTTTTGTTTGATACTAATGATACTAATAAGCAGTTACCATTAGTATCATTTCTGTTTGGTGAGCAGCAAGACTGTGGAGATACATAATAGTTCACTTGTCACAGAACAGCCATTCCATCTCTGACCTTATAATGCTTATACTCACAGGAACTTTACACAACATCTTCAGAAGAGGGGCCTGGGAACAAACATTCATAACTTTTCTGGACATAAAAAAGCAAGGACTAAACACAGGCAATGGCTTTATGACTACTTACAGGTTACTCGCTCCCTCTACTAACCTCTGTATTGCACGACTTTCTTCTAATTTGAACAGTCTTTTTCTTTCAGGCAATTAGGTCTATCTATTCCAACTTCTCTTTACCTGGTCTGCAGCTATATCTGACAACTTTTACTGCTCTCTTACCCTTCTTTCAATAACTATTATCAGCTACATAATAAAGTCACTGTTTCCCCTGGTATCTGCTTCTTTCCCAGCCTAGGAGAAGGGCACTTTGCAGTTTGCACCTGCCTGAAAGCTTGCCTGACATTTCTTGCAGCTACACAGTTGTTCCAACAAAGGGTATTACCAAACAAACTTTGCTTCTCATACCTTCCCTAGACTGCATCATGGATATAACACTCTCATTCCACTGTAAATTATTCCACATCAAATCCTCTTTATAATACTTATGGGGGAGCTTGTCAAAAACTCTTACTGAATTAAGCCACAATGCTCCTAGTGAAAAGCCACTGGGACATGGATGGTGCTGGAGGACAGGTGCATCTGGAGCAGCAGTTCTCCTCCTCAGCAAGTACAGAGGGTGTTCTCCTGGCTTATATTTTATTGCAGGCTCTGCTTTGTTTTGTGTTAGTTCCTTTTCTGTTCTGAGTTTGCCTTACTACACAGTAGAAGGAGCATAAGTATGCTGGTATTGTCCCCTCTGCAATGCCTTTCACTGGCTTCCATGCCCTGACTGTTTATAAGGATTCTTCTTGAACTCTCTCCAGCCATCATCTGTTCCTGCAAGCAGCCCTGCCCCTGGTCTGTTTGCTCTGTTGCTGTATTGCTGCCACCTTCCTACCTGTGTCTCACACCACTGTTCACAAAGCTTCCCTGGGCGCAAACAGTTGTACAGGCTCTAACTCATGGCACTTTACATAAAGCATCATGAGTTAGAATGTGCCTCCCCTCCCACCCAACCCCCGGGCCCAACAGACATTTGCCTGTTGGGTTGGGGAGGCAGGGAGGGAAAATTAAGCCTGCCTGAGCTTAAGGCACTTGCCTGCAGCTAAGGAGATGCCTCTCCCCCAGCCCTGCCTCCCTGCCCCCCCGCAACCCTGGGGCTGTCTGCAGGAAGGGAGGGGGGAAGAGGACCAAACTGCCAGCTGGGGTTTGTATGGCCTGAGCTGAAGAAGGGCAGGCTGGGGGAAGGGGCACAAGGCACGGAGGGCTCCAATCTATCCTCAGGCTGGGCAAACCCCAGCCACCAGCTCCCCTCCCCCCTTGCAGACAGCCCCGGGGGCAAGGATGGGCTGCAGCAGCCCAGCCCTGATTATGCCACATTTGTGGTACATCACGCCACAAATTAATCCAAGGGAACACAAGTTCCTTAAAGTGAGCTGAAGTGGAGCACCTTCATCTGAGCCCTCATTTGATGAGGGTTAATTTGTCATGCAGCCACTTTAAAAGTGCTCTGCAGATATGCACATGTGTCATGGCACATCTGTAGAGTGCTTTCAGGGGGCTGATCACATAGCAAACATAATTTCTGTCTTCATCCCTTGTGATTTCATCCCTTTTCAGTCCTCAGGTGCTTGAAAAGTTATTTTTCCTCCTCTGTCTACACTCTCTAATATCTTCCTTCTACTACAGCTATCTCTTAACCTTATGCCTTTCCTTAAATATGTATTTTTATTATATCTTAGTTCTATAATTTTAGACATTTTTTTAAAGAGAGCTAAGATTCTCATGTAATCATTTGACTCGGATAGCTGGGTCTTTTAAGAAAGCATCAAATATTGTGAAACTAATGATAAAATTGTAAAAACTGGTAAACTCTGCATATTTCTTGATTCTGGGATTTTGAGCAAGCCCGATACTGTCCAGTTGCTGACTGAAAGTGTTTTTGGCAATCAGCCCTCCCCTTAGAGGCCTAGAGAATCAAGTCCCTTGTGTATAAGGAATAAAACTGAAAGGCCTTTGAAGACCAGGTTGCTTTTATACCTGAACAGGGTTTTTTTGTTTGGTTGTTTTTTTCCCTTTAAATTGAGCTTACTGTCTAGGTCACCTATCAGTTTTGTCAACTTTGGATCATTATGGTTGTCTTTTAGAAGGGAGAATTACATTGCTAAATCCATACAGAAGGGGGCTGTTCTGATCACTCTGCAATGTTGCTACCTCTCATGATTTCATCTCAAGTCCCATGGTATCAGATGCTTTATTTAAGACTCTGAATCCTGTAACCTGTAATTTTTATTAAAAAGGTGACCTTCTGTTTGAAAACCCTGAATATGATCCTGAAATGTTCATTTATTTTCCCAGAAGACAAATAAAAAGAACTCCAAAATATTACTGATTTGAATCTCATGATATTTTAAGCTTGTTTCACGATTAAGGGGGGAATATGGTTCTTGCCTTTGGAATATTTGTAGCTGTTAACAATGTAAACACAATGCCTGTGCTGCTTTGTGGTGTCTTTATAAAAATGTAAGGGTGACATATTTGCATACATTCATTTATAAGGAAATGTTTCATCTTTCTCCTGACTCATGAGAGGCTTTTCTTTGTCAAGACTCCAAGCCTATACTTTATACCACTGTATCCAACCAAATAAAACTGGGGTGCATCTACGTAAGACACTAAAAGCACAGTAGACTAATTCTACTGCATATTTAGCGCCTCATGGTGAAAACTGTGCTAATGCGCTCATGTGCAGTACAATTAGACTACCGCGCGTTAGCATCAGATAAAAGACATGCACTGGTGCTACTGCCTACTAGTGACAATTACAGTGTGTCAAGTTAGTACCTGTTATTACAGGTACTAAACTTGATGCACCATAATTATGGCATATTAATGTTCGTGTATATGTGCCTACTGTGTCTTACAGTTACCTCTACACTTTATTTGAATGAAGTAAAAAAAAAAATCTGTGGGTACCTCTAGACTCCCTTCCATTGTTTTATGTTATCAGAAAGAAAAAGAAGTCCTACACGTGATTTTTTTTTTATCAAGGGCATCACAATATAACATGGAGAGTATCATGCCATCCTGAATTGAAATGGTGCATAAATACGAAGTTTGGGTTGGCATCTGATTTGACCTAAAATCTGATATTCAGATTTTACCGTGGTACACCTCACGAGAACCCCCAAACTTTGCTGAAATACCTTTCATCCACTGCCTTTATAGCAGACAATACAGGTGGGATTTTCAGTAGTGCTCAATGCTAACCTGACTGCTCCCATTGACTTCACTGGGAGCACAAGTGGCCCACTGAAAAAATCTGAAATATCCACCCTACATTAAAAGTTGTCCTTTAAGAATGTAAAAGTTTGAGTTTCTCTATTTAACTGGATTGTTATAGGCATCAGTATAAGTTCCCTCTTAACCAAGAGAGTTTTAGCAAATACCATGGGTAAAATGGAAGAAGTATCATACACTACATTCAATGAGCCACTCTGAGTGCTGGTAGATCAAAACACAGAGCAAATGCAAGTGCAGACATTTCTTGCCCCCAGGAATCCCCTTCGATTTGCAGGCTCTAGATAAGTAATGAAGCAAATCTACTGTATTTCAAGGATAACTGGGCCAATAGCCTACCTGTGGTGTTCTTAAATATTTTAAATGACAGCAGCAGCAGCAGCTGAGGGTTGCTAAAGTGATGGATAAGGGTAATTCAGCCCTCTGAAAGCTAGGAAATAAATCATTTCTGGGCCTCCTAGAAATTTGCATCTACAAAAAGCAAATTTCTTCAAACTGTTTTAGATTACATGTACTGAACTCGCTGTGCAGCCTTTTAGCCCTGATAGAATTTCTGGCTTCAGGGAAAAAAGCAATCTGATCGAAAGAGCAAAGAGTCATTCTGTAGAATCCGAACGGCTCTTCACCAAGGGTGGAACAGCGTGCTTTGACTAAACACACTCTAATCTCTTTTAGGATAACCGAATGGATCAAATTAAAGTCACAGATTTGACAATGTCCGCATTCTGTTAATAACAGCTCTGTGCTATATTGCCTAATGAGACAAATTGGCCCACTGTAGTAAAATATGCCCAGGCAAAGTTCAACTGCACAATTTGTGCCTTCTGGTAAAAATCTTGCAGGATTTAAGAAAAAACGAAAACCTTCTTATATTATTTTTATCTTTATCTATGGCATTTTGTAGGTGTTAGAAGTTTGGTTGACTTGTAAAGGATGGTTTAAAAATTGTACAGGAAGAATATTTATCTCAGTGTTATGCTCAGTAAAGCATTTATCTCAGTGTTTTAATAGCAATTAAATCCCACCTTAGTTAATTTCTGCAAAAGCTTATTGGATTTGATCTCTATGAAAGTCTATAACATTTTTTTGGAATCACATAAGCAATCGCCCTTATTTATGTAGCTGGCCTAGATTCCAGTCTCCACTTCACTGGGGTCCAACTGGTTTAAAACAGGTATTTGTAAATTCATTAGTGTGCCTCATACCAGGCCACTCCAGATCCAACCTGTTCCATTTTGAACAGCCCCAGTTGGGAATCAACATTTTTCAATTGGTAGGAAAATACTGGTTTATTGAAACGAACTTTTCATGGGAATGCAAAATCCGGCTAGTTCCAGGATGGAAGTTCTGCTCAACACCAGACAATGACTAGCAGCACATCAGGAAATACCAACTCAGTGATTAAAGCACTCTCAGTGAAGATGGGAGACCCAGGATCATGAAGATCCCTTCTGTACCTGATTCGGAGCAGGAAATTTATCCCAGATGAGCACTCAAACAACAAAGCTGTTGGCAGCTCTAGGATGGCTCCCTCATAAGCACTCCCCCTGAAATTGTTCCAATTCTTATAAATAATTTTTCATGGGGAGGAAAGAGTAAGGGACTCTCTCTAGCCCAGTGGTTAGGCCACTTGCCTGGGATGTAAAAGACCCAGATTCAAATCCTTGCTTTGACCCTTTGACAGGATTGGACTCTCAGATTTCAAAATGTTTCTGCTTTTTCCCTGGTGAAGAATGAAATCCCTCCTTTGTTTCAGCCCTTGTTTTTAATAAAAGTACGAGTAAGTGCTTTCTATTTGCAGCCCAAATTGATTCAACATCCAACTTCCTTTCACCCCATCTTCCATTTAAAGACAAGCCCCACACAAACCACATCTTCTCTGTGTACATTGCTGGTGTCCCAATCTGCTCACTGCCTTTCTTTCTGCATTACTATTATTTTGATTCTCAGTAGCACAGACAAGCCCCAGGCTAAGATCAGGGTATCCATTATGAGTCTTATCATGATCTGAGATCAGGAGCTCAAGGGCAAAGTCATTTTTCTGCTTTTTTATACAGTAACTGGCACAACAGGATTCCAACTCCCAATTGACGTTGCTGTTTATATATGGAAAATAAACTTGCACAAAAAGGGAACTCTGCCTCTGGAAGCCCAGCAAGATGACTCCCAAAAGGAGAAGAAAAATTAACTTGGCTTCTAAATATCTGCACGTAGAATTAATTTAAAAAGGTTATTCTGTCCATTTCCCTGAATATGTTAACATATTCATGAATAGAGAAAGCCAGGAACTATATAATTGCAGCATTTTATAACCGCTTTATCTTCCCTATTACACAATCGACACCAGAAGTTAATGGTCTGAGAGATTTTATTCTATACCAAACAAAACTCCAGTAAGGACCTGCCAACTTTATACTAATATGGATTGCCCATACTTTCCAACTGAGCTTCCTTGACTAGCTTTTCAGTCACAGAGCCAACTACTACAGCACCTTGCAAAACAAGGGAACTGACATTTACCACTATGGAGGGGGCAAGAATAACACTGGCAGTTAGCCTTACATACTGTTTTCTGCTCCTGATTAGCAGTGAATGTATGGTCTTGTTCAGTTCTAGACAAGTTTGCATGCTGTGCTCATCCCCATCACATGTGAGTGCCTTCTGGTAGCCATTAAACAATGCAACTTCATCTCTTTTGAGATAAATTTTCAAAATATCCTCAATTACTTGAGTGCTCCTTATTTTTTTAATCTGGTTAATACCATTAAAATATTATTAACAAAGGTGCCAATTTTCTAGCAAAATTACTGGCAAAATAGCAGCCAGCCCTGAACCACAGTAGCAGCTGTTTCCTGCAACAGTGATAATCTGAAGAAGAACTCCAGTATTTTCTCTGAATGTCTTTCTGCAGGAAATAGAGGAGTAAGTATTTTTAAAACCAAGTTTCCTATTCATTTAAAACTTTAACTGAGCTGAACGCTGTTTCTAAAATTAAAATATCTGAAATTTTAAAATAGTTGCCCAGAAGGGCTTAATCCAAGAGCTAATCATCTCCTTGGCTGCTGGCCCTAGCAGCCTGTGCAAACTTCCTAGGCTACATAGCTATGGAGATTCCTACCAATTCAGATGCAATTTAATTCAGACTGGCTTCAGTAGGAGTCGAATCTGGTTCTCAGATAAAGCAATATTGTTTCCAAAATTCACTGCTACACATTTCAGCAAGATTTATGAGAATAGAGTTGAGCAGCCCATCAGCACAACACTATAAGGACATCCAATGATGTGCCTTCCATAACAGTAAGGAAGATTGCTCCCTGGCTATCATCACTCTCAACCTTCTAGGTTAGGGACAGACATTCAAAAAAGCCTAAGCCTGAATTGATTTAATCTTTGCTGGTTAGTTTAACCTGGCTAGGTTAAATCACTTTGTAACTGCACAGTCATCCTCTCTGGAATGAAAACATGCCAACACATGCCTGCAGTGACTCAGGCTAGAAGCCAAGGGTGGGGGGGGGGCAATAGACCAGCCCTCCTTTCCCTTCTAGAGGGCTGAGCTGAGTGGGGCATGGCCAGGCCTGGCAGGACACTGTGATTAGGGAGGGGTCCCCCCCCACCCTTCCTTGATAACAGAGCATTTATCAGCTGTGTTATCAACATTTAGTTCCCCATCAGAAAAAAAAAGCCTCACTCATTAGTTCATGCTCTTCTTAAACAGCTTTTTCCAAAGGAAGGAATACAGGGACATTACAAGCTGAACTGTTGATTAGCTCCTAAAATCCCTACGCAGACACTGTCCTATCTATCTTACACAGCATTAGCTAGCATACCACATGCTGGCTACTCTTGGTCCATGCTATGGGAGACAGGAGGAAGGAATTGCTGCTTAAGCAGGGAGTGGGGCGGGGGGGTACAGCGAAGCCAGCAGACGCTGCTGTGCCTGCAAGTCTGTGCCAGAGCTGCAGCCAGAGACCAGAGGGGAGGGGCAGCCCTGCTGTGGAGCAGAGAGCCCCACACGACCCAGAGAACATGCCGGGATGCTGGGGGTGTCTGGGACAGACAGTGTATAAAGAGGTTTGAGCCAAATCACTTGAGTCTGATACTACATTCAACCAGACTTATCTCAAACTAGTTTCAGCCATTTTTTCCCCTTAAAACTGTTTTGTGTG
>NW_017729024.1:56817094-56827070 GCF_001723915.1 Gavialis gangeticus | reverse complement strand
GAGACCAGAGGGGAGGGGCAGCCCTGCTGTGGAGCAGAGAGCCCCACACGACCCAGAGAACATGCCGGGATGCTGGGGGTGTCTGGGACAGACAGTGTATAAAGAGGTTTGAGCCAAATCACTTGAGTCTGATACTACATTCAACCAGACTTATCTCAAACTAGTTTCAGCCATTTTTTCCCCTTAAAACTGGTTTGTGTGCACTGAATGTCTCTTCTGTTACAGGTTTAAACCAGTTTCTAATAATTTAAACCGGTTTACGTGTAATGTCTGTCCCTAGCCCTAGAGAAGAATTTTCATGTGTGCCCCAATACCAAAAAGCCAAATCTCCTCTGATTACAACTCTTTTCCTGAACCCTGCCTATTGAAAGCAATTTTCTGTATAACTTTAAATTTACCCTCCCTCCTCTTAGAAAAATGATGGTTAGAAGGAATGCAGTATCTCACCTGATGAAGGGAAGCCCTAAACTTCCCTCATTAAACCATCAACAGCTGGGAAGGACAGAAGCCACCATGTTTATGACATAGTGGCAGAAAGGAGTAAGGTGGTAAAGGTGACCTTTGGAACCACACCCTGATAAAATGTTTTAAAGTAGACATTTCTGAGACTTAGGTCTATCATGAAGCCACCTGCTTCATCTAGAAAGGCTGTCTTAGGCATTGGCTACTCCACCAAAGACTAGAGCTGCAATGAGTCTTTACAGAGAGAGGTCTGAGCGAGAGATGATGGAGACAGGTTGGATGTTGGAATTCCCAGTCACTGAAAAAATGGTTATCAGGTGAGAGAAAAGTAATAGGTCTGTTTTAGCTCTGCTGACCTCAACTCCACAACATCAATTTCTCCTTACTTGAAGTCTGCAAAATGGCAGGCACATTTCACATGCCAGCAACTGCTATAGTCCAATAGTGTGAATGTTTGGGAAAAGAGAAGGAAATTTACTCCCCACGGTACATTAAGTGCAGAGGATTCTCCTGGGGCATCTTGGTACACTATCTACTAAATATAAAATTTGATCTGAAGTAAAGCATAGTTCAGTGGATATACATATACAAAAGGAGAACAAATTGAGTCTGTTGAAGGTGTCTTCATTCTCACATTTCCTAAAATTTGGCTGATTGACTTTCCAGCCTTAATTATGTTCGTTGAACACATTTTTTATATGTGCAGTAAAAAACTCCCTGCTACCACATCAATTACCTGCTTGGTGTAGTCTCTGTAATTCCCATGTGACTTTACAAAGCACTTCAACCTATCTTATACAACTTCAGGGAATGTGGCTATAAATACAACAGCTGTAAGTAGTATTGGTATTATTCAGCATTATGAATATGGGAACTGACTGACAATAAAGAATCAAGAATGATTAACTCTAGTGCCTAATGGATTCATAGCAGCTGCAGCCAAAAATCAATGCATTAGGTCAGTGAAAAGTAATCTGCTGATCTTCCCTATGAAAATTCTGAGAGGCAGAGAAGCATTGTTTTTTGAGTTGTAAATGGCATTTGACAAAGTGCTTGCATTGCTATCTTATTGAAAGCAAACTGAATGAAATGCTAGAACAGGGGTGGGGAAAACCTCTGACATCACTTAAGGAAGCAGGTAACTAGTTTACAGAATTCTTCACAGCCTTGGGGCAAGAAGTATCAAAGGCAGCATTTGGCAAATGCCCCCACTAATCATTTAAATGCACCTTTCACTTAGATTGAAAGGTAGGGAACAGGGCTTATTTAGTCTACAGAAGAGGAGACTGAGAGTGGACTTAATAGCAGCCTTCAGCTACTTGAAGGGGGTTTGAAAGAGGGTGGAGCTAGACTGTTCTCAGTGGTAGCAGACACCAGAACAAGGAGCAGCAAGGGAAGTTTAGGTTAGATATAAGGAAGAATTTTCAGCTATTTTTGCACCCCCAAAGGTGGCCTTGTCAGGTCAGGCCTTTCTTGATCTGCTATCTGGTACCATGTAAACCAGTACAGCCTGTTACACAGTTGGGTTGTCAGCAACTAAACCTGTGCCCCCACCCGGGCTATCCTGGTGAGGGTGGTGTGTGGACACCCAGGAAGACTAAAAACAAGACCTGTCAAAAGGCGGATGAGCTCCCTGCAAGTCAACAGCCATCCAGATCTGGAGAGAAGATAGGTACTGCCAGGTCACTTTGCCTGAAGAATCACCAATGATGCACAGCATCGAAGATGCCCCAATGTCTGCAGCAGCCTTGGGACCGAGTTAACCAAAGGTAGTATATGGGGCTGTTGCCCTGGTCACATATCTCCTGGCTGCAGAGTTTGCCATGCTAGCCAAGTAGATGTTGTCTGCTACTGTCTCCTCAATCCTTCCATGTCGTAAAGTACATTCTTAGTGGATTCACTGTACAGCCCACTAGGGCAGGGATGGCCAACCTGTGGCACTTGTGCCACAAGTGGCATGGGCAACCTCTGTGGCGTGTGGCAAGTAAGGGAGGGATCATGCAGCACAGTGGCAGATAGGGCAGAGGGAAGAAAGCAAAGCAGCAACTCAGGCAGGAGAGATACTGGAGTAGCACTCAGGGATGGCACAGAGTTTAATGTATGGCACGCCCACCATAATGTTTGGCCCCCATTGCAGTAGGGTATCTTAGTGAATCCACTTTGACTAAGGTTTTCTAAAGTGACCAGTGACTTTTGTCAGGCTTAGTATGGTTTGGCAGCTAATTTGGGGAGTGATTTTCAGAAATCACTGAGCCCATTCTCACTGAAAATGAGGCTCTGATAAGGGAAGTCAAGTTGGGCACACAAAAATAGACATCTGAAATGGCTAGCTATGTTTAAAAGCCTTGGCTTATCCATTTTAGATGTTATGATGTCCCACAGGTGCAAATGTCCTTTACGCCTGTGAAAATCTCCCCAACAGCACTTATCTCTGTGACATTTTTCACACATACTCTAGGTTCATCACCATTATTTCTCCAACTGTTGTGCCTCCTTTGGCTATACCAAAGCCGATCAATTGATCAGCACCTGAGAATTTACTTTAAGGGAGAGGGGTCATTTCCCAGATTATGACCCACTACAAAACACAAGAAGGAATCTGTCTGCAGATCAGCAGTGATGAGGTGGAAGGGGATTTTACCCAGAGAATGCAGGCAAGATTCAGTTTTGATTCAAAATTAATTTGAAGAGGATAATGTCACAACTGAGGTTGCCACTTTTGGGGAAATGCCTCTTCCTTGCAGAAGGCAAATCTATATTTTCAATTTTTGCTTCATATACATGCACCACTACTGTGATGGAGGCTGCTCCTGTCTTCAGTGAAACATCAGTTCTTTCAAACCATCCTTTAGACGTTAACTAGATAACTGAAATGCTATGCGCTCTCTAGGTCTTTCCATACCCATGCCTGGCAAAATTATTCTTTCTGCCTCAGATGCTGCATAAGTTTCATAAGATCACATCTCTTACTGTGACATATCACTTGGAATTCAAGAATTTGAAGTTCCAATAAGACTTAAAGTCAGGGACTGGAATTGGATCATTTATAAATGCAGCATTTTAAACCTTCCCATCTGCACTCACCATTAAAACACACAATCAATGACTGGGAAGGCATAGGACCATGCATGTCTTCCTTGCATTACAGGTAACTGGCACATCATTTTTTAAATTTTTCTCACTCTTATCTATACACCACACAACTTAGCTGTTGCTTTTACTCGTATAAATATTAAGCAAAGTACCAATTACAGGAAAACTAATTCAAACAGGTAAATTATTTATAGATCAAATAAAAAAGAACTCCATATTCTAGATTACTGACCCTTCCCCCTCATGCCCCAAATTTGGTTTCACTTAAAAACAAAAATATATTTTTTTATACAACCTACTGAAAAAAGACACCAGCTGACTCTGCATATTTTAAGTAATGTGATTTTATGGACATTATATTATTGTTTTCAAAGCAACCTTATGGGAGCTGTGTTTTGTAGGTGGACAACCAGTAGGGCAGCTATACACTTTGGGTAGGATATTTTATTTCTAGTGAAGAATCAAGATACAAAATCAACCATCTTATTCTACTTTTTGAAGAAAATGTATCTTTTTGTGGGAATTGTGAAGTCCAAACCACAACCCAGTAAGAACCACAAAATTAGCAACTAAGCAGAGTTGCGACTTAGTCCCCCGTCCTACAGTGGCTAAAACTAAGACTGTTTTATGATAATGTTCTGGAGCAGCCTTAAGACTGCTCTAAGTAGTGCATGGCTGCCTAGAGTTACAGGGAGTCACTCTGATAGCTAACTTTAGCTGAAGCATGGCATGATTAATCAGGCATAACAGGGGCACCCTCTATGAAAGGGACTAAAAGAGGGAGGGAGAATTATCAAGGGACAATGTTAAGTTCTACTTCATAAAGCTGGAAAAGCTACAGAGAGGGCATAATAGGACAGAGAGGTTGACTTGAAATGCTGTATACAATTGTATTGATACAGCAAGTAAGGGGTAGGCAAAATACGGCCCATGGGCTGGATATGGCCCGCCAGCTGATTGGATCTGGCCCGCAGCTGCCCCTGTGGTACTCCACATGGGGCCGAGCACTGTCCACTCCTGCCCGGTACAGCACACACTGTGGTCTCACATACACCCAGCCCCAAACAGTTTCCCAGCAGGACTACTCCCAGTGCTGCTGTAGCTTCCTGGTTACTGCTTAGTCCCCCACCATGTTCAGCAGCTCCTCTTCCTTCCCCTCTTCCTGTGTCGCTCTAGGGGGGAGGGAGAGGAATCTGCAGCTAGGTGGCTCCTGCCCCAGTGCAGGGGGCTCCACTTCCAGGTCCCAGTCACTTTCCACCCACTCCACCCAACTGCCATGATGAACAGCCATCTGCGAGCAGCGCAGTAGGTGGAAGGTGGCCAGGAGCTAGAATTAGAGCCCCACATGCTGAGGCAGGAGCTGCCAGGCTGCAGCTTTTCCCCCACCCAGAGCAGTGCAGCAGGGGCAGGAGAAGGAGGAGTAGGAGCACTGGGGGTGGGGGTAGCTAAGCAGTACCTGGGCAGCTGCAGCCGCACTGGGAGCAGCGCTGCCAGGAAGTGTGCTGAGGCCTGGACTGGATGCAGGTAGAAATGTGTTGCAGGCTGCCCCAGGCAGGAGCAGGTGGGGCTGGGCCTTATGTGGAGCACCACGGGGGCAACCATGAACTGCACCTGTGCCATCTGGGCAACCTCTGCTGCCATACCCCTACCCCTCTGCTCTCCTTTCCCCCCACCCCCAGCTGGCTCCTGGAACCTAGCGCACAGACAGCCCCCATGTGCATGCCACAGCCACCTCCCACACACTTACATAAACCCTCACTGCTCCCCCACCCCACAATATATAAGTGTAAGACTTTATTTTGAGCTATTATTCAATCTCCTCTATACACCCTACTAAAAAACCCCATAAATTAGGACAAAAATTATTCTTTGAAAGAAAATTACAATATATTACAGAAGATGTTTTATTTTTAGTTTATTTTTTTTAATCTATAATTATTTAAAATGATGTCTTCTGAAAGATTGTGTGTGTGTAAACTTCAACAAATTACCAAAACTCACTGAGGGGCCCTCCAGCAGAAATAAATTCCCATCGCGGAAATAACTGAAGGTGTTAACTTGTTATATCTATAAATAGCAATGCAAACATATTAATAACCATGCATAGTCACAGTTTCTTGAAGCAAGAAGATAATATGGGGCCATAAGCAATAAAGTAGGTCAGCTTTCCTCAAAATATGGCACATGGGCAAAATCCACTCGGATCCATTGTCAACCACAAGTGTCCAGCCTTGGTCAGTCATGTGTACTGCACACTTGGGGTATGGCGTGTAGAATGGAAAATTTCAGCCTCTCTCTCCTTTGCCGTGACACAAAACTTGCCAACTACAGAGAACAAGTCCTCAAGAAACAACCAATCTGGCTGGTAGCAGGATGTTTTTATTGCAATTTCCTACTGTACTGGAACGTTCTTCAATACACTCAGATTAATGGTCTCAACAAAAAGTGTTTAACATCATTAGATATGCAGAGGATGAAGTGTGGATTAGAGCTGACAATCAGACTTATATTTTTAGTTGGAATTAGCATTTTAAAAATAGCACAGAAATCCACAAGAAGTGAGCAAGGATTACAGAGCTAGAAATAACACAAGACCATCCTGACAACGTAGTGACTGTCACTTGCTCTCTTTCAGCCACATCTGAGTTGGGCCCATTTGAGTTTTACTCATTTCATCCCATTGTACAGTGATACTTTACAGGAGTTCTCAAAGGATGCTCTCAAAACACTTTACAGATGTGAATTAATGAAGCTCTATGATGTATCCTGAGGCAGAGAAAGTTGTACATTGAACAGTGTTTTTGATGGGCTGGGTGACAAGAACAACATTTTAAGAGCCTAGGCTCTTAAGGAATGTCTTCACCTCAGCAGCAACAAACACGGTCACACTGCCAAGGGTACACAAATCAACCCTGGATATGAGGCAGTACCTTCTCAAGGCTGGATTTCTGGTATACTCTAGAGCAATAGTTTGGGGGCCCACCCAGGTCATTCTTACTGCTTCATTTCTGTGCAAAGAGGGAAGAGGTGGTAGGGGCTTATTCCCTCAATAGGGTGACTGAGCTCTCTGTTACCATGGTATAGACCAATGAGGGTGCTGCAGCACCCTGCGGTGGCTTGAGATCCTTTCAAGGGTGCCACGCAGTGCCACATAATTTTACCACTGTTGGGTGTGCAAACATGATTCACAAGATAAATGCAGAGGTTTCAAACAGGAATCCATAGTGTTAAAAACATTCTAACCTGCCATGGTTTTTCTAAGTTATTTGCAAGACATTTGCTCTATTAGTTTCCTGTAGTTAAAAAACAAGCAAAAACTAGGCACTCGTATTATTTTCCAAGGGGCACCTCAAGGGGTGCCTCGAATTTACTGAGGGAGTGCCTTTAGTCTAAAAATGGTTGAGAACCATGATATAGACATATCTTTGGTCTCGTCCTGTAAGCACTGGACAGGCTACTGCACTGGACATTGATTTGCCAGCTCAGAAAAAGAAATGCCCTAACTTGCAGGCAGCCATGTAGGGTGCAGAATCACCGATGGAAAGTTCTCTCCAGGCTGCACTTCTTCTTTCATTGATGCTTCCCTGGCAAAGTTGGACAGTCCACAAAACTCCAAACCCCTGAAAATGAAATGTAGCAAGCAGCAGTACTTATTCTAATATATGCAGGGCGGAAGATTCTATTCTGCATTTTAGGAATCTAAGTGGATTTAAGCAGCTAAGTGTGATTCAATTCCACACTGCTCAGGGCCTATAAATGCATCTGTTTTGGTAACATGCCATCATCTCACCCTTATAACCGAGTCAAATGATAGCAATGAAGAGAGAAAGAACCCATTTCATTTTGCATTAAGTATTTCTCAGAGAGTCAAGCAGGGTGAACTAGAATGGAACTGAGGCATGCAAGTCCACTTACGTTCCTAGCAGGAGGAAAAGGATCTCATACAGGATGCTATCTGGGGTGGTTACTTAGGATGGCTGACACAACAGGGGTCAGAATGGGGAGCAGCAAGAATAAAGGCATGAACAAATACTAAGACCTAGTGCAGATAGGGAAGTATTCAATTCAGATTTGGCCGATTCAAAGGAAAGTGGTTCAATTCAGAGATTCGGATCACTACCCCAAATTGATTAGGCTGAATCGGCTTTGGAAAATTCAGCGCTGATTCAGACAGATTCAGCCATAGACTATAATGGGGAATCACTGAAAAAAGCAGGGATGGTAGCCCCTTCTGAGGGCATGAAGCCTGCCAAGTTTTAAGAAGATAGGTGCAGGGGTTTCTGGGAAACTGCACCTCAAACTGCTGAAAGCAAAACTTGTGACGTGTGACTTTGTGTATGCATTAAGGCACAGCAAGATGAAACCACCAGGGATGGTCGCCTGTAACAAGAGGCCTTCCTGGTGCCCAAGCAGAAACAGCTCACAGAAGGGACAGGAAGGCTGAAGACAGAGGCTTATGTGCTGTTTCTATGTCCCTCCCCGAGAACACTGTGATTGGAAGGGGACTCAGGGAAAGATCACAGCCAGCTACAAATGTCAGTCTTTCCCCAACCCTCACCCCCGCTCCCCCTCCCACTTCTCAGTTTCTGTTCCCCTGAAAGACTGCCTTCTGAATCTCAGAATCTTTTCCAAATCGATTCAGGGGTTCCAAATTGATTCAGAGGGTTTTTCTTGTCTCCTGATTTGATTCGGCTTCTGTGATTCGGCCTCCAAATCAGGCCAAATCTTCTCTGAATTGAATCAGCAACTAAAGCTTTGCACACCCCCAGCAAATACAACTTCAGCTCAGCAGGCAAGGCACAGCAAATGGGAGCTGCAGCAATTCACAATCTCTGCACATGAGCATGAAGAGGGCCCCACAACACAAACTATAGCATGCACTTATCAGTTAGTTATGCTTGCACTATAATAAACAACTAGAGGAAAACAGTGGTTCCACCCCTCTTTCTTACTGCTGAAAAGAAAAAATTAACTGCCTATTAAAAAAAACTTTTCACTCAAATTGTATTTAATTAAATTAAAGGGTTTCCTTGATTCACAGCAGCTTTACTAAAGCTTAAAATAAAAAAAATTAAAATGAACAATTTGTAGGTCTTTATAAACCTTTCTCCTTAACTAAAGAAGATAGAAGATACACATTTTTAACGTGCTGGCAGTGCTGTTCGTCTCTTCTGTCCCTGTTGTTTTCATGTGCTCTGTGTGTCCAAGTGAAATTCTGATTCACTACTGAAGTCTGGCCACTTTACACCTAATATTGCCACATAGATGTTTTGAAGCCAGTGGAAAACCCATGGTCAGAGAAGCTGTATTTGGATGTCCATTATGAAAAGGAAGAGAGACCTGGGAAGCAGTTCAGGCAGTGAGAAAATGCAGGAACCCAATCCAAATAGGTTATTGAAGAGAAAGGTTAAGACTTTCATGACAGCCATCTGTAAGTATCAACACCAGGAAACACTGGCTAATAAGAGGCTCTTTCATCTATTAGGCAAAAAGCAAAACAAGAGTCAGTGAGCAGAAGCCGAAGAAAGAAGCATTCCAATTAGAAACAGGACACAGCTTTTAACAGTGAAGGCAATTAACCACAGAAAGTGATTATCAGGAATGCAGTAAATTCATCATCACTAGGAGACTTTAAATCAAGACTGGTTTTCTGTCTAACAGATGTGCTTCATTTCTACCGCCAGTCATTAGGTTTAATTAAGTCAGAAGTATAATTCCTCCCTTGGCTGAAAGTCTGTTGTCCCTTTTAAATTAGAGGTCATGCAGAACCACTGCAGAGATCCCTTCTGGCCTTGAAATCCGTGAAACCAAGATCTGCCATTCTCTGGGGAATACAGGTATGTGGCCCTCAAATCCCAAGACCATACCAACTACAGGTATGGTATATTTAGTCAATTTATTGTTTAACAGGTAGAAAAGAGAAGTAAAGCTTTTACTCTTCAATATATCCCAAGAAAATGCTTTGTTCCTGACAAAAAATGGGTGTAGGCATGGAACATGCTCCACATCACTTCCTGTGCTTGGCAAAAGAGTTTGTATCTTCCCTCATCTGACAGATGTTTAAAATGCCAGCGCTTTTCCTGCTTCAAGTTCAATCAGTCCCCCAGCATTTTGCAGCCCTGGGTTGGGCTGTCTGCTCCAGAGGGCAGGGCTAGCCCTGGCTCTTTGCTCCCTAACTGGAGCAGTGAGGGCTGGGTGACAAGGGGATGGGGAGGGCAAGCCCAGCTGAGGATGCAACCTAGTCTGCAGGGGGAGACAACTGTCCCTCTCCAAGCAAACTCCAGCTGGGGTCTGGGGCTGGGAGGGGGGGGGCAGGGGTTAAACACCCCTTCCCCTGCTCAAGCTTATTGCTGGCTGTAACAGTGGACTACAAATCCCAGATGTACCTGGAAGCAGGCAGAGGAAGTAATTAGCAACCCTA
>NW_017729024.1:56805309-56812094 GCF_001723915.1 Gavialis gangeticus | reverse complement strand
CCCATCCCCCATGCCCCATCATACTCAGGTTTGCACCCCTGGCCATGC
Source organism: Gavialis gangeticus (assembly GCF_001723915.1). NCBI lineage: Eukaryota > Metazoa > Chordata > Crocodylia > Gavialidae > Gavialis > Gavialis gangeticus. The sequence goes on along the minus strand of NW_017729024.1, from coordinate 56,812,046 downwards.
CCTGTCCCCCACAACCCCCCACTCAGCTTCCCTATGGAAGAGAGGGTGGCTCAAGCACCCCCGGGCTTCTGGCCTGAGCCACTGCAGGCATGTGGCTGCATTTCGTGAGTCAGTGGTAGATGTCTGTTCACTTCTGTTTCAATGTAATCTGTGCAGTTTAAACTAGCCTGGAAAGATTGGACTGATTCAGCCTCAGGCTTTTTGACTAAGTCTGTACTTAGTCTCTGCCAATTCCATTGGATTTAATCTCCTTCTCTCTTCTTTTGGTGCCTCAGCATCTTATTCCTTAAGATACACCTGACAAGTGTCCTTTAAGCCTATTTGTGCCTTTGGGGAACCCTCCTGTTCAAAAATGCTATTGTTTCTCCCTGAAGTGTCATTGAAACAAATCTCATTAGGATAAAAATAATCAGATAATAATAACATACGTCCTGGCACAACCACCTGCCTCTATTGTATTTGGAAAATGTGCCTGTCAGATAAGTTCTTTTGAGCTTTTCAACATCAAGGGACAGTTTTTAGCATAGAGCTGAAGCCTAGTGATCCATTCAGAATGACCTCATTAGGCTGGAATAATTCTCTCTCCCTCTGGCAAGAGGCAGCTGCTACCTCAGTTTCCCTGCTGATCCTCATCTTAATTTCCTCCTTAGCTGGTAAGGAGATAAATTTCACCTTCTGAGTAAATCAAGAAAACCTCAAGGTAAGGGAATGGCCAAACAAAACACAGAAGCCTTTACCTGTGCAAGCTATAACGCACTCCCCAGCAGCCATGCAACTGTTCTACTCTGACATAAGGAAGCAAAGAAGAGATTCTTCCCATGTTCTCTGAGATCCTTGCACATTAAACCATGACCCACTTCAGACCCAGACTCATATTTCTGCTGTCATAGAATCTGCCTTCCAAGATTCTCTGGGTAGTAAACCTCTACAAGTCATCATGACTTAATTTTGATCCCACAGATCCAGATTTCATTTTAAGCAGGTATTTTTAAAATGGGCTCTGCTGGGGACATTAATCTTTCCAAGGAGCCTTGGACTCATAAGCTTAGAAAGTCTTGAAACTATTGCACCTACTGTACTGCCACTTCACTCTCTTTTGCCCAAAGCCAAGTGCTTTCGGGATTTATGCTGGTCCCCAAATCTAAGAGCCCCTGAAATGTGGTAAATACATGGCAGTTTATTAACAACCCCATTAACTATCAGATCAAACAAAGCCTCTAATGCTAATGCTTCTAGTTTTGGTCTTGATATAACCTTTTCTTTTCTTCTCCCTCTACATTCAAAATCTTAGGACCCTTTAGACACAGAAAAGGTAGATTTCCCCACCCTTTCTCTTCAGAGAGGCATTCAGTGCCCAGTTATACTTTCAGAAATGCACCTGGGGCTGAGTTATGCTGCCAGTTATATGTGTTCCTCTGATGGCATAATTAAGCCCCCATTATACAATTAGAAGATACAGCTCGCACCCACAATGGTAATGTGATATGTAAAATAGCTGGTAAAAAACAGAGGTGCTTTGCTGCCCTGCTGCACAGACAGCTGGCTCCACTGGCTGTTCTCGAGTGTACTTTCTGATACCTTCTAGGATTGGCAGGCTAACAGAACAAGGAACACATCCCTCTTTGACAAGGAAGACAAAACTGGGCTGTCTTATTAGGTATTTGGACATTGGCTGTGAGATTTGACAGCTCCTATGAGAATTATATTGCTCGGGGCTGCTTAGCAGGTTATGCTTTCATTGTTCTTGTGTTGTACCAATGAGCCATTATGATATAGAAACATCTGTCAATGGGTTTTTGGGTCCCTGTAACTCACCCCACTCTGCAGGCTATGCATTAGCTGACTGGAAGTGCATTTTTACCAGACTTGGGGGATAAGATGCACTTCCTACTTTTGACAAATGTTGGTATTCATCTGGAGCATGTTTGTGTCTGAGGGCATAATCATCCCCTTCAGGACAGTATTTTGTGTCTGGTCTGATTACTGAGAGACAGTATGAAGGAAAACAAGTTAAACATGATCTTGATACATTAAAAAAATCATTTTGACATCCAATACAATGCTGTTAGAAGCATCAGGGTTTTAAAGAAAAAAAAATCAATCCTGCAATACAAAATTGGTCTAAACTCAGATTTCAAAGAGTTATCAGGCAAACAAGACTGGAGAACGAGGGCTAATCAACTGACAACATTAGGGCAAAAGAAAAGGGCTGATGAATGCATACTGACAAGCTCCATATATTCATCTTAGGGATGGTGGTAGAGTTCACAATATGTAGCTGGTTAAAACAAAAATATGAGCACAAAGAAAGGAGACGATTTGCACCCATCTATGCAGACACCTAGAATAAAGTGGCTTGCAGGGTACGTTCCCTCCTGCAGCCCATGGGTTACGTGCTGTTATACAAATCCTTTCCTCAAGCACTACATCTAATCCACTGACAGACAGGTGTGATGGGCTGGCTGGCAGTGACCTGGCCCAGGGGTTTTGAAAGGGCAAAAGATGATTGGAGGACTTGGGATTCCCTTTCCTCACCAATCTGGTAATGATTTGGCCCAGGGGTTTTGAAGGGGTAAAAGATGATTGGAGGACTAATCAGGCCCCAGAGACTCACCCCCCATGTCCCCTGATTGGTCCCTTGGGTCATCTGGAGGGGGATAAAAGGGGCAGCGTGGGCTGACTCAGGAGAGACCAGTGAGGGACAACAAGGAAGGCACTTCGCAGAGCTGGTAAGAGCTGTGCCAGGAGCAGTGCCCCAGAAGAGCCTGAAAGAGCAGGACCTGCAGGCAGCATTGGGACCCTCAGCAGTATGGCCAGCAGGAGAGGCTCCCCGCTGGGCTCTAGGATCCCCTGGGAGAGGCTGCAGCCAGCAGGAAAGGCTCCCCAGCTCCAGGAAGGATCTGAACAGTGACCTGAGAGGCTCCCAGCTCTGTTTCTAGCTCCTCCAATCAGAGGCCAGGCAGCTCCACGTGAGGCCAGTTCCGGGAAGGTCAAGACCCCTAGCAGGCTGGGCTAGTGCCACCAGTAGTGGCTGTGTGGCAGTGTTCCTGCCTACTACAGTGCAAGATCTGGGTTCAAGTCCCAGCTGAGGTGACTTGGGGTGAGTGAGACAAAAAGAAGCAAGTCTTCTTGCAGTGGAAAGGGGCCATTGTGTTTCTCCCCCTCCAGGTACCAAGGCCCTATATTTCCTTGTCATTTGACATGTTGCATTTTGTGCCTTTTTTTATATTTCACCAACCCATATTGTTTGTTCTGCTGTTTTTGTTTTATATTTTATTAGCCCTGTTTTGTTTTGTTTTTGTCACTGATTGTAAGCGTCTAACCTTTGTTGAATCCTGCCCCCTTGGGGCATTGTAGTGTCCACTTATACCCTCTGATTTATGCCTGTTACGTTCCCAGTATTAAAAGGTATATGGTTAAGTCCCCATTGGTGGTCTGGCTCTGCTCTATAGGGGAGGAGAGTCCCTACACCTCCCACAGCACTTGTGCACCTGCTTTGATCCCTTCAATTGGAGAGGGGGTACCTTTTTGGAGTACTGCCCAGGTTACACAGGTACAAAACATACCCAAAGAGTTATAGGATTCTCATGAAAGGGAAGAAATGGAGTCCTTGGGCCACAGCCAGTTAAATGATTTATATGACACCCTCTGGCACAAACACATCCAAGTAGTCAATGTATGCCAGCTCCATGCAACATCAGAAAAAAACCCACTGAGGGTGGCAGCTGCTGGGGACACTTTGAAGTGGGTCTTTACCTAGGACCCCATGCAGCAAACCATTTCCTTATTCTCAGGAAAAAAAGCATTTAAACATGTGCTTAGAGTTAAGCACACACTGTAAAATCTTCACACTGCCTAGTTCCTGCTTCCGAGACACCCACTCCCTGAAATGAGGCAATGCAGCAGATTTTAAGCACTTGCCCTGCATTGCTACCAAACCATCTCTTTGCATTGTGCTAACTTCATCTCTGAGATCTGTCACGCGTGAGTGGCAGTGAGAGTGTTGGGACCACTTCTTCTGGGTATTCCTGGGTGTGGCACAAAGGTGGTATAGACCAGCTGTAAGCCCTTGTCTCCCCCTAATGATGACACAACTGCTCTTTTTTAATTTTTTCATCCTTTTCTACCAGAAGGTGTTTGGCTTAGCAACTGACAACAAGCCTCTCTTTTCTCCTTTTCTGGACACTATATCTTAAGACATTCTTATTTTATGTTTCAAGACATTTGATGTAACAAAATACACATTTCTACCACCAAAATGTACAACTTTTTTAAGCCCAGTGAAGTTACTGTACATTGCATAATATTCACAGGACTCAGGCCCTCTGACAAAGTACCTATGTACACAGTTAAGCGTAGTCAATTGGAGAATCAACAGAAGTACCCATATGCTTAAAATTAAGCACATGCTCAAGCACTCTGTTGAACTGGTGCATTAAGGTTGATAAATATGCACACTGTAAGGCCAACATACCCAGCTTTCACCGAAGGGGATGGGAGCTGTATTGGCAGAATAGAGAACACAATCTTGTTCTGTGGTTATGGCTACATTGCATAGTGATTTGATGATGAGGCCATCAGGGAGCATTCATTTTGCACTGCAAAGGCTGTAGTTCCTGGAGAAAAGTATATGCCAATTATGCATAAATGTAAGCAATGGCTGTTCATCTACAGCACTCAAACTCCGGTAGCAGAATTATTCTCAAAATGTGTGCAAGTATAATGCTATATAGCTAAGCTGTGACACAAATTGATCACCCACTTTTTCAAGAACTGGCTTAAGTGCCAAACTGATTGCGCTGAATTGTAGTAGTAAACACTGGAGGTTTAATGGACTTGTAATGCTAACTCCAAAAGCTGGGTTCAAACTGCAATTTAGGAAGTTATTGGAAGCACTGCCAATTCAAAGCAGCTTTCCAGACAGACCAAGCCATACAGGAAATGCTGTATTAGTCACCTGCCTTTCTAGCCTATTGAAAATATCACTGTTATGTAGCAGTAAGCAGACGTGCTTTCTGTTCAAGAGTTATCAGGTGTCAAACACCTGTTCATTAAGCAAACTCCAGCCTGCAGACTCCAACCGCCACCTATTAGGGTGATTCTATTCTATGTATTAGGCACCTAGCAGTACACGTCACAACTGGCGCAGGGCAGAGGCGTGCACACAGACAGCGCCCTAGCATTCCAGGTAGCATGTCACCTTTTAGACCCTGAAGTATTGTCTCCACAACACCAGGGGTGGGACTGAGTCCCCCACCCAGCATAGCTTCCGGCAAACAGTATTGACACCGGGGCTTGGTGGCTTCCAGCGAGTGGGTGACCTGTGGGTGGGGGTCTTTTTTCACTTTTCTGCTTCTCCCTCTCTCCTAAACATGAGTTCAATAAAGTTCAGTAGCCTTCACTTGACAAAACTCTGCATTGTGCTTGCCTGACTTGGAGTGCCTGGGGCAGGGTATCCATGTTTGGCTTCTCAGGCAGGGATGGAGGTGTCATGATCAGGGATCCTAGTTTTCCCTGCTTAAAAATCGCAGATTCTCTGCTAAAACTGCAAATTCTCTGATAAAAAATCAAAATCACGATTAAAATGAAATGCCACTAATATGAGAGACACAGGGCAGTGTGAGGCTAGCAGCAGCAAGGAGCTTCCCTGCCCAGCCCCACTCTGCCCTGACACACCAGGTCCCACCTGCTGGTGTATGGAGGCCTTAAGTGGAGGGCAATAGGGCAGGGAGCCTGAGCCTGCAGTGGCCAGCTTGCCCCTGTCCTATACACAAATCTTGGGGCCACGTGCCCCCTATACCTCCCCCAGGAGTGCATACAGTGGCAGGGAGCCAGTGCCCCCCTACCCCTGAATGAGCTGCCCGCAACCCTGTCCCTCCCTGCCCAGGCCCTCCGGCCATGCATTCCACTCCTTGGCCCAAGCCCCACACACTGCCCAGATGGTCAACAACCCCAGCCCCAGCCCTGCCTGACTCCCTCCCTTCTTCCCTATCATGACCTCAATCCCCACCATCGACTTACCTGCAGGAGATGCTCTCCAGGCTGCCTGGTGGCCACATGGATGTGTGAGTGCGCACATACAAGTGGTGCCCCCTCCCTGACTACCCTTCTCCCATTCCCCACAGCACCTCGCAGGCTGGAACTCTGCCAGCCTACAGAGAGCTCTTTGCAAAAGTGGAAAATCCGTGTGTTTCTCCGTTAAAATGAGAAATCTGCGTTTTTCTCAATTAAAAGGGAAAATCCACATTTTTTTTTCATTTTTCCCTGGGAAACAGAAAAACCAGATCCCTACTCATGATGATGAGTTGTGGTTAAGTAAGAAGTGAGGACACAGTGGGTGCATCTACATGAGACACTTAACTGTGCAGTAGCCTAATAATATTGCACAGTAGTGTGTCACAGCATAAACAGTGCTAATATGCTATTGCGCAGTATTATTAGGCTCCTGAGCAGTAGCATCACTAAAAAGGTGTGCACTGGTGCCACTGCACAGTAATGCCAGTTACTGTGCATTAATTTAGTACTTGATTATACAAGTACTTCATTTAATGCACAGAAACTATGGCACATTAATGAACATGGAGACACACCCAGTTAGTTGTTAGAAATATAGCTTTTATTGAACAAGCAAGGCAAGAGAGCTCATAGATAAAAAGTTCCAACAGAAGGAAAAACAGGTGGCAATAAAGTCCCGGTTGTGACTAGAGTGGCCACTTACAGCAGTGGCGGGGGGGGGG
>NW_017729024.1:56797102-56804989 GCF_001723915.1 Gavialis gangeticus | reverse complement strand
GGGGGGGGGGGGGGGGGGGGGGGGGGGCTGAGGAGTGATAAGTGTGGGATGCCTGGAGGGCTAACCAGACTCACATAACAGGACTGTTGGTGCCCACACATAACACTGAACTGTTTTAACTGTGAACCAGTTTACAAAGTACTTGATTTTCCAGGTATACTTTAGAACACTTCTATGTTTTAAACAAGTTTAACGGGCTTGATGGTCTGTTCACTTCCAGTTTCAACTGCATTTAAACAACTCCAAGTGTCCGTACCCTACAGATGACGTCATGCAGGCACACTGACATTTTTTCAGGGACTTGAACAGGGTGGAATAGAATTGCCCATAGGATATAGGCACCAAGTCCAATCAGATGCTCAACTGGTGAAACAGGTTCTTGCCTGAAGCTTTCAAAAAAACCTTATTAGGCACTAACAACTGGATTCCAAAATGGTCCAGTGGCTAACATGCAGGACTGGAAGTTAGGAGACCTGGGTGCTGTTCCTCATCCTACCTGTGACGGGCTGCACAAGCTGAGGCAGGACACTTCACATTTCTCTGTGCCCCTGCTTCCCCTCCCTTGTTTCTTTAGATAGGGATGTCTTTGGGAGATGACGGTGACTCCCAGTTTGTACAGTCCCTAGCACAGTGAAGCTCTGGAGTATCTGGGAAACTAGATTCTACCCTACGACAAATAGTAAATACTACTGCATGTTCACTTGGAAATGTTCTAAGTCAGGTTTCCCCAAGCAGAACTTTCCTCTGCTTCACCATTGAAAATGCTTTAATGTCATTTATGTTCTGGGACAACAGAACACATTAACAATGGAAAACAAATGCTAATGAAACAGCTTATTCCACAGCAAAGGTAAAAAGAATCGGAGTCCAAACATTTGTTTTTTCACTTGCTCAGAAAATACCAAAGCAAAACACTCAGGCTACAACCTCTCTGGGAGAAGAGCCGCTTATGTGTAATTTATCTGTATGGTGACTGGTGAACTGCCATCAGAGCAGGGAGGTTCTGGAGCCCTCTAATAGGAAGACTAGGGGCAGAAAACTCACCTACTTTTAAGACAGAGTTTGGTCAGTGTAGGAAGGGGATTATATAACTGGTTAGACTAACCCAGGCATGTGGGAAAATCCAACTCTTAATCTTTCTTATTGATCTATTAATTAACCTGAAATTATATCCTGCAGATCTGAAGTGGGGTGGGGAAGAGTGAAAAATGTATTGAGCTAACCTTCTGTTTGGAGCTCCTGAATAACCAACCCTCTTCTGAGGACGGGGTGGAGAAAGTGCGAGAAAAACAAGGGAATGCAGAGAACAAAAAAGACGTAACATCATTTTTTAAAAACCTGAACAATTTTAAATGATGAAAAACAGAGACTTTGAGCATGAGGAAATTTTCCCCAGCATCCTGCTTTCTAAAAATATCTGCTGGCTGTCTTTTCCACCTTATTAAAAGACTGACGTCAGGGCCTCTGGTTATGTCAATAGCGAGGCTGCCTGCATTTGTCTACTATTTTCTTTTGTGTGACAACAGATGCAGTTATCAGTCATCAGCGGAATTGAAGGGTTATACCAAGGTCTTGAACTCTGAGGTGTTGGGGAGGGAAGGAGCGAGTACAGTAGATTTCTAGAAGCATGCATTCATCTGTCAGACAAAGAAAAGCAGCCACTTGTTTTTGAGAGAGATAATTCTGACCAGTAATAGAAAATTTCCTTTCTGGATATTACCGTATGCAGCATGACCTGAGTATCTAAGCCCCCAAATCAAAAGAGCACTTTAGCACACACTTAAGTTATGTGCTTAAAAGTTAGTAGGCACCTAAACAGACATGACATTTTTTTGCCTGATCTGGCCACACAAAGCAGTTTATAGGTGTGACCAAACACAAGCGCACGGCTGCAGAAGCTTCAAAAATGGCTGATTGGATGAAAATCTGCTCCCCTCATTGCATGAGGTATCAGACGTTTCAAAATGTAGTGTCTTTTGTAACTTGTGTCTCTGCAGAGCTCCCAGCTTGTCCCTGTTTTCAGAATGGGAGAGGGGAAGGAAGAACAGGGAGTTCAGTCTGGGGGCTTTTTAACCCCCCCGGAGGGTGAGGTGCATGCACTGGAGCCCTACCCTTCAGCACCAGCTGGGAAGCCCCAAGAACAAGCTCCTTCCACTCCTTTCCCCCCCTTCCATTCTGAAAACAGGAGCACTGGCAAAAAGCCCTGGCCTTTGCTATGGAAACCTGGATGTAGGCTTCCAGCCCCAGCTAGATCACCTTCCCCCCCAAAACCAACAGTGAACTTCTGTTTGGTCTGGGGTAACCCTGTAACTCAGAACCCTTTGCAGAAATTGTTCTGAGTTACAGCTGGGAGCTCCACTTCTGTCTGCACCCCTAAGAGATTTCCTGAAGTAGGCCTGGATGGCCAAAGGAGGGATGTATGCATCTTCCTACCATGTCCTTAATCTTACTTTCTAAATCAGTAAGTATATGCTCTACCACCCTCTCTCTGAGGATACAGTTTGTTGGTTCCAAGCTTGCTCTCACTACAAAATCAGGTCATGTTAAATACAATTTACTGTTAAATTACTAACTAACATGATGTTAAATGTAACATAACGGCTGCCACATACTTTGGCAAATATTCCCAGCCAAGCCCAGCACCCGTGCAGCCATCCCTTGCTGCCTGGCAAGGGGACTGGGGCAGGAGCATCGCTGGGGCTTCCCCTGCCTCAGGTCAGCTGGAGATAGTGGCAGTGGGGGTGCCACTGAGTGTTTCCCCCTACCCCTTCATGGGCCTGTTCCCTGCCTGGCTTCCCAGTGTACTCCACCAGGCATGCCTTGCCCCATCCCCTTTTGACCTGAGGAATGGTGGGCCCATCCCCCTCTAGGAAATCCTGGATCTGCCCAAAAATATTATGTTTGGGATCATAGGGCCCAGGATGAGATCAATTCTGTTTTTCTCTTATCCTTGCTTGGCAAATATGAGCTACAAAGCTCTTCATAGCCAGCAAGATTACAGTTAAGATCCAGTGACTTTGGTATAATTGCATCAATTTAAGAGACTGCTTCTGTGTGGTAATGAGGTATCCCTAATTCCTGCTCACTTCAACAGGAGTTGGGCACACTCAACTCTTGAGAATGCATGCAGCTTTCAAAATTGGGTCTGAAGTCACATAAGCCAATGGACCAGGACCTAAATCACCTACCAGTTACTTCTGACTCTGAGACTTACTTAAGCCATGACCTTCAGCAAGTCCCTTTCCTCTTCCTGTTCTTCCCTTCCTGTCTTGTCTATTTAGATTGTAAACTTCTTGGGGCAGAGAGTCTGATACAGTACCCAGGCACATCTGTACAGCACCCAGGCACAGTAGGGCCATGGTCTCATTTAAGTTCTCTAGTCACTTCAGAACAACAAATAATGAATAATAATCATGTGGTGGCAGTAAGTATTGGATTGTCATCTTAAGACTCCACATCTTAAAACACACTGTACTGGGGACTGCCCCAGGAAAGACTCTATATATACAAATCCTAGAAATAAGTCCAAAATAATCACCTTGGAGAAACCCTGAGCAGGTATTCAACATACCCAAGACTAGTGAAACCAAGGGCAAGAAGTAGTGCTCAGCACTGCTCAAAGTTGGCTGTCCCATTTCTGGGCTATAGCATGCAGGTGAAGTGGGAACAAGTAGGCAGGGTGTCATGATGGTGTCATTTCTTAGGGAGGCATGGAGGCAATGTCATCATCCTCCCAGTGTCCTGACTGTTCATGGTCACCTGTTAAATGTTTTTTTTCTAAAAATCATGCTTTGGTGCAATGGCCTCTTTGGTGCTATTTTCAAAAGAAATGAGATTTGGCTCAAGGAAATAAAAGTATTATCATTAATCTGGACAGGTTTCCAAAAGCCATGCATCAATTCCACTGCTTACTGTTGGACTCAAAAATGTTTCTGCATGTGGACAGGGAGAGCATTCCCTGAGTGTGCCTATGCCCCTCTCATACAGGCAGTCAGATTGGAGGCTCATGCAGGTCTTCTCAAGCCTCAGAATCTAGGATACTCCAATTTATGGAAGATCCAACAGACTTGTGTATGACCATATCCTTTCAGTCATAATGGAATCAGCACCAGCTTCATTGCTAAAACAAGATGACTATTTTCAGGTAAGAGAAAGGAACAATGTTTCCTTAGCCTGATGAAGGGTATTTGTACCCAAAAGCTTGCAAAGTTTTTTTTCCAACTATCTGAGTTGGTCTAATAAAAGATATCAGATTTACCAAAAGAATCATGTCTGTCAGTGTGTCAGGTAGGATTGAGCTAAAAAAGGTTTGGAGATTGTTAACCAATTGCAGGCTTTAACCTATATCTTATCTCCACTGCCAGTCTGGGGTCCTTTTAGGCTGATGGACAGCCCACACAACTCCATCTGAGGTAGAATTTGGCTGGACAGTCACTATTTCAATCAGCTCTAGAGCACTCGGATAAGTAGGAGGTTTTAGGCACTGTCTCCTTACAGTTGATTGGCCAAATTATCTGAAGAGCTGAAACTGGCTAGAGGGCTGAATTTGTCAGCAGGCATACAAAAGCCACCGAATGTAACAGAGGACACAAATGTGAGGACAGTGGGACTGAGCAGTGACTAAGCCAGTATAATAATCCAGACCCAAGCCACCACACTTGGTGCATTTGGTTTGGTAAGATTTTTCACTCTCAGAAATGGTAATTCGCTCACAAATTTACGTGACTTCACATGCACTCATGGCTACATTCCTGCCCACTAGGGGGGCAGAGTGCATGGGCCACTGCAGAGTGCTTGACAGCAGGGCTGTCTGGCATGTTAAATTTGTGGCTAGACATGCTCAAGTGTATCATCTGATAACTTCTCTGACCTTGACTAAACAAAAGTTCAATCTTGTGCTTTGTCACCAAGTAACCAAAAATATCCACTGCCACTCTACTGATCAGATTAATTGAATAGACAGAGCTTTTCCTCCCAATTGCATTAGTCTGAAATCAATGAATGATTTTATACCTCTGGGCATGACACTTAAAAAATTACCTACTTTGCTTGTGTTGGTGATTCTCAACGGAATACTTATGGGAACAATATAAATAATTGGTTGTCAGGTTAATAAGCTTAAACATCATGGTACAAGTGATGCTGAAAATGTGATGTAGGACAAAGAATACTTTCGAGAGGAGACATTGTACAGACCTTAAACTAGAAACTTTAAACTAGAACCCTGACTTACAGTAAGTTTCCCAAACATTTATTAAAAGGTCATACTTTTTTTTAACTTAATGACAAAATGGTCATTCTAAAAGCCACAAATCCATAGCTTTTAAATTCAGAACAGACCTCCCCATCATCTTAACATTCCCAAAATATCAACATAAGAATATAAAAACTGCCATATACTGGGTCAGACTATAGGTCCATCTTGCCAAGTATCCTGTATCTTGTAGTGGCAGAGAGTGGATGCTGAAAGGGAGAGTGAACAGGGCATGGCCAGGGTTTTTTCCACTGTTCCTCTTCCACTTGCAACCTCCGGCATTTAGGGTCTAGGAAGTTCCAATTCAGAGTTTAAGCTGATTCAGAATTTAGTGTACTTTAAATATTTACAAGAGACGATGACTAATGAAGAAATCTTCTGGGCTTCAATGTATATAATTTTTATGGGATGGTGGAATGAGTTTCTGGCTGAGAAGCATCAGGTTGGTAACTTTAAATCAAGGTACTTTTCCAATGGGAAATATCTACCTTGGAGAAAAAAAAAACATCCAGGGAAAATTTAAATTTTGCCTCCCCACCCCCCACCCAATGGTGGGGAAAATGACAATGATAGCTCTTCACCTGATTATTAGGAAGGGCTTGGTAACTTCACTTTCTGCCTGCAAGGCAGTCATGACCTGAAACCTTTAGTTTTGCTTCTCCACACATGGATTTTGGGGGAGGTAAAAGTCATGTTTTTTTCTCCCCATTTGGAAAGGGGTTTCCATTCAGACAGCACTATGGCTAAAGGTGAAAACTGACAGAGTAGTTACAGGATCAACACTTGTATACTTTCTCATATGGAGTCTCATGCCATTCTTAGCACTGTCATATCTATGCCAGTGGCTCCCAACCTCAGGGTGTGACCCAAATCAGGGTTGCGAGGGGGGGTCTGCCCCTCCCTCCTCTCCTCCCACCTGCGGGGCTCTCCCAGTGCATGGTCTGCGTGGCTCTCACCACTGCTGTCCCCTGCAATCCCGGCCCAGCACTGCTGGGCATGAGTGAGTCGATGGCAGGGGCAGTGGTCGTGACCCGGATTTAGGGTCGCAGCAAAAAAAGGTGGGGAGCCACTGATCTTTGCCATATATGCCACCCAGACACTGTCCTTCTGTACCCCAATCTTGCTTCCCATGGACTCACCAGCTGTTCTGATATTGTTGCCAATAAAAACAGGATCTGCCTCTAAGGTCTCTGTCCTACAAACATCCATACAAGGTGGTAACTTTACATACATGAGGAATTGCGTAGCACTAAAGGGGACTAATCGTGTGAGTTACGTAAGTGAGCACATAACTGTGTGAGCACATAAGTGTGTGCAAAAGCAAGATGCTGGTGCTCACCTGCAAACTTATGAATGGATGAGCACCTACTGGGCAGGTTTAGTGCAATTTGCTTTCAACCTGTTCATGTCCCAAAAAATCATTCATGCATCTACTTTTGTAACACACTGTTATTATACACAGTCATTTTATGCTCTTTAGTCTTAGGCATAAGAAGCAGTGACAAAGAGGACTCACCCACCTTTTGCATTAACTGTTTTTCAGTGACTGAAAAAGGGTGGAACAGAATCACACTTTGGTAACAAAGTCCACACATGTGCCTAATAGGTGAAACAGAATCTGGCCATTCCTGCACATGCTCAACTTTTAAATGATCATCACTCATTTTGAATAAAAAAATCTTTCCCTTTTCAAACTGAAGAAACTAATTCTAAAATCTATTAAGTCAGTGGCAAATTTCAAATAATTTTTCTGCAGTCTCCTTGTCCACAAAAGTGTATTTTTTCCCATACAGCTTGAGGGATTTGGAACTTGTGACATGATTTTGTGGCAATCCTTTACAAAAATGGTGCTTTGAGGTACAGACTAAACAAGGGTAAAGCGAAAAATGATAGTGGGAACATTCATGAGATTTAAACAGAATTATGCAACAAGGGGACTGCCATTCAGCGATATTAAGTTCAGAAGAGACTTACGATCTTCTGCTTTGACCTTCTGAACAACATATGCCAAAATCATCATGCAATAATGAGCCTGCTTGAATACGTTTAAAACTAAATTAGAAAGGTTTGAACAATATGAAAGCTCCTCTTCACTGTGAAGTTCTTTTATTTGAAAAGCATCTCTCAAATGCACCTGACTTTATAGATTCATAGATTCATAGATTAAGGGTCGGAAGGGATCTAGTAGATCTTCTAGCCCGACCCCCCGCCAGGGCGGGAGAACAACAAAAACCCCAAAAAACAAGAAACGGGACTCAAATGAGTCCAGCCAGGTAGGCATCCAGCCTCTTCTTAAAGACCCCCAGGGTAGGGGCCAGCACCACTTCCCTTGGAAGTTGGTTCCAGCTCCTAGCTGCCCTAACTGTGAAGTAGTTCTTGCGGATGTCCAATCTATACTTCCTCTCCATCAACTTGTGCCCATTACTCCTTGTTATGCCAGCGGGCGCCAGGGGAAACAGCGTCTCCCCCAAACCCTTCTGGTCCCCCCTAGTGAGTCTATAGACGGTCACCAGGTCCCCCCTCAGCCTTCTCTTGTGGAGGCTGAATAGGTTCAGGTCCCGCAGTCTCTCACTGTAGGGTCTGCCCTGTTGTCCCCGGATCATGCGGGTGGCCCTCCTCTGGACCCTCTCCAT
>NW_017729024.1:56792229-56796381 GCF_001723915.1 Gavialis gangeticus | reverse complement strand
AGGTCCAACAGGGCATCTCCTCTGGTGGGACTGTGCACCTCCTGTATCAAGTGGAGGTCCTGCATCTCAGCCAGAAACCTCCTGGAGCGGTCCGTCCCGGCTGACTGCTCCTCCCAGCAGATGTCTGGGTAATTAAAATCGCCCATGACCACTACATCCCTTGATTTTAGTGCCTCTGCAAGCTGCTTAACCTCAAAGCAACACATCTATTCTATATAAATACAGAAGTGAGCTGTAGGAACAAGGGATGGTTATAACCAAACTGCCAGAGAAGTGTATAGCACAGTGGTTGTCTACCAGGGATACACATACCCCTAGAGTACTTAAAAAGGTCATAGGTGGTATTGGGGGAGGGTGCCACTGTGCGCACCCTGGCGGAGGTCCAAATGTGCCCACAGTCTGTGTGGGGCAGAGGTGGCTGCCAATGCATGCTGGGCTTTCCACAATGCTGCAGCTGCCCCAGGAGCAGTGTGACACCCTGCGCCTACTGCCACCGGGCTGTGCCGCACCCCCTGTCTGCCCGGCAGCTGCACACAGGTGGCATTGCACTGCTCCCAGGGAAGCTGCAGCAGCACACAAAGCCCAGTGTGCAGCAGCAGTCACTTCCGCCCCATGCACAGATTGGGGGACACGTGCCCCCCGGGTCTCCATTGGGGTGCGCACAGCAGCAGGATCCCCCCTCCACCCTGGATGAGCTGCCTGGGCTCCAATTGTCTCATGACCCAGCCTGGCTGGGGCCCCATTCAATCCAGCCCCTGCCCCTGTCTGTGTCCCACTCCCTCCCTCATCACGGGGGTCTCAATCTGCACCCCCATGGCCTTTTCACCTCCCCAACTTACCTGCTGGGAGAGGCAGAGACAGGGATGTGTGTGCACATGTGTGCATATGCTCAGCCCCCAAAATAATTTTAATATAAAGGGATACATGAGCTGAAACTTTGAGACAGAAGGGGTACACTTGTTAAAAAAAGGTTGAAAACCCCTGGTACAGCAGGTTATAAGGTTATATTATCTATAACATATAACAATGTATTAAACCATTTATTAAAGCAGGGGACAGCAAGGGATAGGAGATGCTCTTTTTACCAGGGCACCCCTTGGAGTAACTAGAAAGGCCACAGACTGACAGAGAGCAGTTTCAAGTTAGACATCAGGAATAACTTTTTTATGGTAAGGGTGGCGAGAATCTGAAATGGGATTGCAAGGGAGGTGGTGCTCTCCTCTTCCTTGGGGATCTTCAAGAGGAGACTAGACAAGCATCTGACCCTGGCACTCTTTCCTGCCCAGGGCAGGAGGTCAGACTCAATGATCTGCTGAGGTTCCTTCCGACCCTAATATCTATCTATGCATTATGAAATCTTAATATAAAATATGACCCCAAGTCATATAAAGTCTAAAATAAATATGTACTTTAAACACAATTCGGCTTATAGCCTCATCATGTTCTTTTCCCATCTGTCCAACCTCCCAGTGATGAAGCTTGAAAAGCAATTCATTTGTGCCTCACTTTCAATTAGACCTGCTAGCCTATATCTTCCTACTCTTCTCTTCTTATAGCTTTTACTTGAACCAGCACTTCAGTAAACTGGAGGAAATTTGGAGCTAGCAATATTTTACACATTTTCGTTTCCCCCTAGCTGGATGACCACAAGAGGCCTCTCAGTTTTGCTTCCCAGTGTAAAACTAATAATAAATTAAGGATCCATTGAGGAAATAATGCAGGATGTTATGTAGATCTTTTATTGATGGGTGCCTGTTCCTGCTACCATTGAAGCAAATAACAAAATATAAATTCAATCCAAAGAAAGTGGAATTCTGCTAAAGATGCACCTAAAGATTTCAAATTTAAATAATAATCCTTGGGTGAAACTAATATAGATATGTTGCTGTTTAATGAGCCCAAACTACAGCAAGTCAAATATTGCCAGAGAAGAGGTACATCAGAGGTGAAGAACTTGACAGGCCAGGACTCAGGGCAAACATAACATAATACTAAAGGACTCTAATTGCTGGGAAATCAATGTAATTCAGATGATAAGATAATGTGCTCAGACAGCTAGTTTTTGTTCATGTTAATAAAAACTAAAACCTGAATACTGGCTGATTCTGTCAGTAGCAGAACTAACCCAGCAGACAGCCAAGTGTGTCCCACCAGAATGGATTTCCTTGGGCAGGTGATCAAGTCGGACATGATGGACAAGTTCTTGTTTCAAGAAGATAGGGCAAAGGCTTTGAGCTAAATTACTGGATGGTGGAACGTATTGGCTCCAATGGAGTTACACTAACCTACAACACTGAGATTCAGCCATATTATTACAGGGCCTTGAGCAGGAGAGGTAAGTACCAATTCAGTGTCCAGAGGAACAAAAAATATTATCTTGGCTTATGTTTATTATTAGGCTAGATCCCAACATTGCTAGATTTAGATAAATTGAAAGAAAGATATTGGGACATGGACACAGTTTGGGTATTTTTCCCAAATTGCTACAGTGAATACATTGCAGACCTACCCTTAGTTGCTAGATAAACCCAAAGTAAAAAGGGCTTTGCTCAGGGGAACAGAAAGCATGGACTGTAGATTGATGTAATAAAGAAATTCAAGCTGTTACTAATGGGTACTTAGGGTTTTATCATGTATGACTGAAGTCAACAGGAGCTTTGCTATTAGTTTCAAAGAAACCAGTATTGGCAACTGATTTCCTTAGATAAACTGAGTTAGCCCATACATGGTCCCCACCTGCTGCTACTTTGGCTAGCTCTTCTGGACCCAGTAGGCAGGTAGGGTGCTGTTGCACTAAGTCATAGGTAGCCAGGTGTGGGGCTACTTGGGGATCATGGTACCAGTTAGAGTCAAGAAAAGTGAGCAGAGTCCAGGAACAATCCAGGTGAGAAAGCCAGGAGGTCAGGCTGAGAGTAGAGTCCAAAAAGAAGCCAGGTCAGGAAACAAGGAGATCAACCAGAGAACAATCAGAGCACAAGCCAAAGAAAGCAGCAAAGCAGTCTGTGATCAGATTGAACCCAAACATAAAAACACTTTCTGTTCCAGGTCAGGAGTTCATATTGGGGAACTGGAGGGGCAGCTGACCCCAGCCAGCCACTCCAGTGCTAGTCAATAGGCAGAGGGCTTAGCACTGATAGAGGCTTCAGGATAGCTTTGACCAGCTCAGGTGACCAGCTGTAGGGTGGGAAGAGTGGCTGTGTTGGTCCAGCAGAAAGACTTGCCCAAGATCACACAGGACATTTGTGGCAGAGCAGGGAACTAACCTCACAGTCCCAGGGCAGATCAATAGCCCTTATCAGAAAAACCTCTTTTTACAGCACATCAAACATACATCTAAATCCCTGTACCAGGATTTCTGAATGCTGGAGGATAGGGCTAGGATTCAGAGTGATCTGGACAAATTCAAGGATTGGGCCAAAAGGAATCTCATGAGGTTCAACAAGGACAAATGCAAAGTCCTGCACTTAGGATGGAAAAATCCCATGCACTAGTACAGGCTGGGGCCTGACTGGCTGGGCAGCAGCTCTGCAGAAAAGGACCTGGGGGTTACAGTGAACAATAAGCTAAATATGAGCCAACAGTGTGCCCTTGCTGCTAAGAAGGCTAATGGCATACTGGGCTGCATTGGTAGGTGTGTTGCCAGCAGGGCAAAGGAAGTGATTATTCCCCTCTGTTCAACACTAATGAGGCCACACCTGGAGAACTGTGTTCAGTTTTGAGGCCCCCACTACAGAAAGGATGTAGACAAATTGGAGAGAGTACAGTAGAGGGCAATGAAAATAGTGAGGGAGCTGGGGCACATGAGTTATGAGGAAAGGCTGAGGGAACTGGACTTATTTAGTCTAGAGAAGAGAAGACTGAGAGGGGATTTAATAGCAGCCTTCGACTAGCTGAAGAGAGGTTTGAAAGAGGATGGAGCTGAACTGTTCTCAGTGGTGACAGATGACAGAACAAGGAGCAAACGTCTCAAGTTGCAGCAAGGGAAGTTTAGGTTAGATATTAGGAAGAATTTTTTCACTAGGAGGGTAGTAAAGCACTGGAACAGGTTACCCAGAGAAGTTGTGGAATCTCCATCCTTGGAGGTTTTTAAGACTCACCCAGACAAAGCTTTGGCTGGGATGATCTAGGTGGGGATGGTCCTGCTTTGAGCAG
>NW_017729024.1:56785922-56792173 GCF_001723915.1 Gavialis gangeticus | reverse complement strand
TAGGTCCCTTCCGACCCTTAATCTATGAATCTATGAATTAAACAGAATGGCTACATCCAGATGAGTAGGGGCTTGCAGTGGCACAAATAGTAGCGGAACAAATTTGTGCCCCTACTTTGTGCTGCAGTGCACACTCTGCATGTGTGGTTTGTTGTGGGATACATTTTCCCACTATGGGCAAACTGCCCTCACCCATCTCCTCCCAGTGTGCTGGAACAGCCAGGGCACAAATAAAGCACAGAGACACTCTGGTCTCACTGGAGGCCAAAACCTCCATTTGTTTTGAGCATGCTATTGTAGTGTGCACTGTGCTGCTTTTTTTCATATTTATTTTTTTGGGGGAGGAGGTTGGTACTGGAAAATCCTGGTAACAAATTTTGTCCCTGCACTGAAAATCTGTAGTGAGGGGCACATTTTAATGTTCCACACATGCAGTTTGTGGTGCCATAAACTACATGCCCCTGCTCATCTG
Organism: Gavialis gangeticus; assembly: GCF_001723915.1. Taxonomy (NCBI): domain Eukaryota; kingdom Metazoa; phylum Chordata; order Crocodylia; family Gavialidae; genus Gavialis; species Gavialis gangeticus. The sequence continues at coordinate 56,791,701 of NW_017729024.1, read as the reverse complement.
AACACAGCCAATATGTCCTGAAAAACACTGAGAAAATGTGAGAGCATATATCTGGCCTATCTGAATGCCATGCCAGATGCATGATTAGACATGAACTCTCTCAGAGTGGGCATTTAGTTTTAAAAAGGTCATTGAGAGAAAGGCAATCAAATTGTCTAATCTAGCATGCTGCACTTCCTACTGACATGCTTCGGAAGTGTATGAACTGAGGGCTTCTTTGTATTCCACACCTGACTAAAAGAGGCTTTTGAAATTTTAAGATCTCCAGATACCATGCAGACAAGCAGTATTTTGGTCAGGGTTTGCTTTCACACTGTGCTGAGTGATTTCTATGTCCAAGAAAAAGGCAATCCTTTTATCTATTTTTTTAATGATAGATTAAGTTTTACCATATAAAAACAAACCATGTCAGTACAGAGTTGAGACTTTTCTTCATTGCACAGCTAATCTGGCTTTTACAGGTAAGCCTTCCCCCTATCCACACCTGAATTTGGTGATGCTTTCAACCCAGACTGATGCAGTGGTATAGAGCTGCCCAAGGTAGGTTGGAAGCAACATACCCCAGCAATGCACAGCTACATGTGGGCAAATTTACCCTGCTGAGGAGCTCCTTGCTGGTTTAGCTAGAATGGCTTCAGAACTTACACTAGCTTGGTATCTCTGCATCACACTGTGCCATACTGTGCAGACTGATAACGTGCCTGCTTTGCAGTTTGGCTGGAAGCTAATCACTCACATACTGATAGTCCCTCAATGCCTTCTGGGTCCATGTCAGAATGGCAGGACTTTCAAGTGGAGTCCCACAGGGGTCTGTCCTGGGCCCAATGCTGTTCAACGTGTTAATTAACAGTTTGGATGCTGGCATAGAAAGCTTACTGAGCAAGTCTCTGGATGACACAAACTGGAGAAGACAGTGAACATGTTGGGGGATGAGAGTGCAGTTCAGAAGGATTTCAGCAGATTGGGAAGTTGGGCTAGAGCTAACAGGATGAAGTTCAATATGGATAAATGCAGGATGCTGCATCTTGGGAGGAACAATCAAAAACACAAAAATAAAATGGGTGACATTTGCTGGATGGCAACGCCATGGAAAAGGACTCGGGAGCCTGGCAGACTATGACTCAGTATGAGTCTGCAGTGTGATGCAGCCGCACCAAAGGCCAATGCAATCTTGGGCTGCATCAATAGCAGCATCAGGTGTAAGACACAGGAGGTGATCATGCCTCTCTGCTAGGCAATGTTAAGGTCCCATCCAGAGTATCATGTACAGTTCTGGGCTCCATATACTAAAATGGATGTGGAGAAGTTAGAGAGGCCCCAGAGGCAGGCAACAAAGATGATTGAAGGCTTGAAAAACAAGTCATATGAGTAGAGGCTGAAGGCGCTAAGCATGTTCAGCTTGCAGAAAAGGTGCTTAAGAGGGGACACGATAGCAGTCTTCAAATACTCGAAGGGCTGCCATAAAGAGGATGGAAAACACCTTTTCTCTCTTGCTGCACAGAGGAGGACATAGATCAATAACATGAAGTTGCAGCAAAGCAGGTGTAGATTGGATATCTGGAAAAACCTCTTCACTGTGAGAATAGTGATGCAGTAGACTAGGCTGCCTTTGGAAGCTGTGGATTCTCCATCACTGGAGGTGTTCAAGAAGAGGTTGGACAGCCACTGGCCAGGGGTGATCTAGGAGTAGCTATGCCTATTTTCTGTCATGGGTATTTCCCACGATTCTGGGTGTTGCTGGTTGCTCTGCCCCCACCCTCCCCCCGCTCCCCTTTTTCCCTGCTACATGTGTCAGGGTGTTTTTTAAACCTCCCCAGAGGCGGTGGGTTTTGGCTGGGGACTTCAACTGGGGTGTGCAGATTCTCTTGCTGAAGACAAAGCCAGAGGATCCTGGCTAGAGGGTCTTGCCCCTCCACTCAGGGTCAGACCGACTGCCATATTTGGGATCAGGAAGGAATTTACCCCATGGTCAGCCTGGTATGGACCGTGGGAGTTTTTGCCTTCCTCTGTAGCAGGAGGCATGGTCTTCTACCCAGGGCCTCGAGTGTATATTGACAACATTTTATAAAAGCAGGACATTGGCTGCCACCATTCCCCTGCTTTACCTGTGGCAGGTTAGGGGGTTAGGACTATGTTGTGTCAGGGTTGAAAGTAGTCTTATGTAGAGTTTAGATTATGGTTGTACAGGATGATTTGGATAGGGATGATCCTGACAGAGGTGGGGGGTTGGACTAGATGACCTCCAGAGGTCCCTTCCAGGCCTGCTTCTCTATGACGCTATTCCTCCTGTGTAATCAAAAGGACAGAGACATTCTACCACAAAGCACTGGGAAATAATAATAGTGAAGCTCAGCTGGGAGCAAAGAACAATGGGATGTGCTCTCAGATGTCCTTGTGACAGACAAGCGCATCACAAGAGACTATCAGAGACTGGGGTTGGGATTAGCAGACATCAAAATTCTATCAGTTTATGCTCTCACCGCAGAGAGGATAGGTTAACACTCTAAGCAAAAGAAATGCTCAGGCTCTAACCCTTAACCTTAGCTGTGCCAGCAATGCCGAGCAGAAAGGACTGCTCAACTCAGGCAAGAATTTTTTGCTTCAATGAGACAGGGGAATGGCAGAATAAGGAAAGCCTAAGCAAATGTTGCATTGAAATGCTACCCAGAATCCCTCTGCGTTCAGAGATGTCTCCACAGGGGGAGGAGCAGGGGCAGAGCTTCATTATCTTTTCTGCCTCAAACAGCAGAAACTGGGTAACATTTGAATATTTCTGTTTGGGGTTTTTGCTTTGCTTTTAAGTTTGGGGGGATTTTGGAAGGAATTACACATGGAAACATTTGCATTAGCACTCAGGCGGTCTTCTGCTGATGCTTTCCTGGGCGTTAGAGTAGGTGCAACCTCTGACAACAATTTAATTGGGATCTCCCCAGAGAGCTACAGAAGTGAGGGGATTAAAATTAAGTGGGGGATGCAGCAGTGCTGACATACTGAGCTGAAAGATGAGGATCACAATGGACAGGCAGCCCCAAATCTGGTATCTCTTGACTTTCTAACACACAGCTGTTTAAACTTCTGAGTGACCAGGAGCCACACAATATGCTACGTGAGCCCCCCAACCCCACCCTGCAGCCACACTGCATGGGCCCCCACCCAAGCCTGTGGAGGACTTCCCATCCCATCCCAGCCTCCTCCCTGTACCTCCTTCACCAGTATTTTTCCTCTTTGTCATTGTCTCTTGACCTGACTATGTGACCTAAGCTGAAGACATTCCTGAGGTGGGAGGGAACCTGCTCCCTTTATCTCAGGTTTCCTGCTCTTGCCGGCCAGGTGCCCAGATCTCTTACCTGTCTATCACTGTAATTGCTAAGCAACCGTCTAGCCTACCTGTGAGACCTCAGGTATCAGGGAGGGGACTTAAACCCCTGTTGTCTTAGCAAGGACCTCATGACTGGAAGGGGGACTGGAGCCCCTACCAGTCTACCCGGCAACCAGTGATGCATTTCTAATTGATTGGCTTGTAGCCAACTTCAGCTAGTTTCCATTGGACCCCAGAATGAGGTCATAAGGTCTATATAAGTTAAAGACTGCTCAGGAGGAGGGGGGGAAGCCATGATAAAGCCAGAGAGAGCAGCTAAACATCTGCAACTCTCCCTCTCTCTCTCTCGAAACACATGGACACCCTACAAACTGCCTGCCTCTGGAGGAAAGCTCTATCAGCCTCTAGATGATCCTTGTGAGTAAGCTACTTGAAACCTAGAAACCTAACTAGATATATAGCTTGCAGTAACTCAGATGCGTGATCAAAGGCTACCCAGCCACACTGTTTGCTCTAAGGTATTTCTCTGATTTTGCTCTATCCTGTATCCTACTCGAAACCTACTCTTTGTAATCAATAAAGTTCTCCTCTGTACCTAGCATGGAAGACTTATTGGGTCTAAATTATGCCTCAGGGTCTAGATTATGCCTTGGAGTCCCCTTGGTCCAGCTGACTAAGGAAGACCACTATTTGTGCTTCAGACTAAGAGAAACACCCCAATTTCTTGCAGTGGGTCAAGTACCCTTCCAGTCTAAAAAGCTTGTGTACCTCAAGAGGCACAAAGCCACTAACAGACCAAGACTCTTGAGTGGTGGCAGCATTACCCCAGGCTTGTGGGTGTGCTCCTGGAAGAGGGTGAGCCAGATATGAGGCACCCCCAGGGAGGCACTTAGAGCTTGGTAGGTGGTCGGGCACAGTGAAATGGGTGGCTCAGCGTAGGAGCACCCCCTAGTGGCCTGCCACAAAGCCTACTTGCCACACTGCATAGGTTCCCAAAGCACCCTGCAGCCCTATCATGCAGATGTGCTGCACCATGCAGGCCTCCTGCATGTACTGATACAATGCACCACACCACAGGGCTCATGCTGCATACTCTGGCCACAGGCTCCCTCAGTCCCATCAGCACCTGAAGCTGGAGGAGGGAGGGAGAGTCCAGGGGCTCTGGCAACAGCAGCAAGTGAGCAATGGGGGAAGCAACACCTGGATTGGCACCCAGGGACCACAGTTTAACCCCTAGAGGCCACATGCCACCCATGGGCCACTTGTTGGACAGCCTGTTTTAATATATAGTTTTGCAGCCATGATATTCTTTCAGCTCAGTCTTTAATATACTTAACTATTCCAAGCTTTCATTCACAGTTTGCATTAGAGATGGACATGGACATACAAATGCATATGCTTTATATTCAGAAACATGCTCTGTAGCAAACAGAGCTCCTGGGCATAAGTAAAAGTATCGTAAGGCTGAGAAAAGTTTTAAAAGTTACAGATTTAAATTAGCCCCAAGACTGGTGTACGTGGTATGGCAGGACCAGATCTGGATCTTAGAAAATAAGTCAAATATAAAGAATGCCTACAAGGATAGAGGTGTACCTCATATGTAAGTCTATAATGTTTATACCCAACCTTTGGTAAGACAGGGTATATCTATATGGCAAAAGATAACTTGTGACTGAGATACCTGAGCTAGCTCCAGAATCAAAGCAATATATCCATATCAGCCTGAGCACAGTGCCTCATTAGCTGAGCTATACTGCGCCCTGTTCTGGAACTAGTGGGTGCACAGGTAGCTCAGGGTATCTCTGCTCAATGCTGCTTTGCATTGTGTACATATGCCACTGTGTTTACACCTAGCTCACGGTATCTCTGCAACACACAACACTGGGCCATACACATGTACCCTTAGTCTCCTTTTACAAACTTCTCTCCTGTGGGTACTCAAACTAGGAGTGATGGCTTCATCCAAGCTGCCTTATGGAATGAAATGGATTAGACCTTGTGAGCACCATCTGAGGACTACCCAAGGGCCTGATAAAAATAGGAGACGCACTATCTTCATCAAGAACCTTGAATTTTCACACCCCAAAGGTATTACATAGAATATTATTGTGCACAAGTATTTCAAGAGAAAAATCTGCATCTGATTACTAGCATGTCACTAAGAATCAGCACCACAAAACACCTCTTTTTCTATGTTTTCCACTGACTCACAAAAATGGAAGGGATCTCAGTGAACCATTTCATCCAATCTTTTTTCTGAGGCAGGATCAAATCTACCTAGAGGCTTCTGGGGGTTACAGAAGCATGACACCCATTTTGCCAATGCCAGTTCTCAGCCCCATCTCTTCTTATGTCCATCCCCATTCAGCAAAACATGAGTGGGCTTAAGTCCTGCCTCAATCCATATAATCTGCTGAGCAGGAATGGACTGCTAATGCGTTTAAATCATACTCTACTTTT
>NW_017729024.1:56778976-56780922 GCF_001723915.1 Gavialis gangeticus | reverse complement strand
TTATTGTACACAAGTATTTCAAGAGAAAAATCTGCATCTGATTACTAGCATGTCACTAAGAATCAGCACCACAAAACACCTCTTTTTCTATGTTTTCCACTGACTCACAAAAATGGAAGGGATCTCAGTGAACCATTTCATCCAATCTTTTTTCTGAGGCAGGATCAAATCTACCTAGAGGCTTCTGGGGGTTACAGAAGCATGACACCCATTTTGCCAATGCCAGTTCTCAGCCCCATCTCTTCTTATGTCCATCCCCATTCAGCAAAACATGAGTGGGCTTAAGTCCTGCCTCAATCCATATAATCTGCTGAGCAGGAATGGACTGCTAATGCGTTTAAATCATACTCTACTTTTAATGTGAATTAACTTCCCTATGTAGAGAACGCAGCAGTAACTACTGCCAGGGGCCTTTGGCTCCTAGAAATAGCTTGATCAAAAATTCTGAAACACTTATGGGTGGAGCTTGCTGGAGGTTCAATGTAGCTTCCAATACGTATGCATGTAGACACAGACACACCACCTGCAAGGCAGTGATACAAGACTCCCACACTGCAAGTGGCTATTTGCAAAATCAGGGATGCCAGAGAAATCATCCCAAAATTGCAATATACAGAATTTATAATAATTAGTATTAAAAGCAAAGCCAAATATTATTAGTCTTGACCAGATTCCCTGAAAGTTTAAATTTTAATCAGCTTAATTTGGCCATGAAGAAACATAAAATGAAAAGTTTTGCTTGCAAAACTGCCGAAGTTCAGTATAACAGCTTAGGCTGTCTAGAAATACGGTCACTTGGGCCCTCTGGAAATATACCTAGTTGTGTATCCTATTAAATGTAAGGAACTTGGCATCTTTGAAGACAGGCATCATCAGAAAATGACCTATGCTACAGTAGCTGTAGGGCAAAGCCTGGATGTGTGAATGCTGTCTGGGCTGTGTGCGCGTGTGTGAAAAACAGATAACTGATGAGCATTAATCAATTTTTAACAGGCAGGATATGCAATACAATACAATTGCTAACATCAGCAGAAACAGCTATATGGGTCAGCATTGCACTGCTCTATGTGGATAACACCCATTCATCGAAAAGTTGGAATGGAGTTTGCATATACTTTAATTTTTTAAATCAAGACTTTGACCTGCACAGTCTTCTCTTGGTGAAGATGGTGGTCTCAAGGATTGGAAATATGACTTTGTCTGTTTTATCTGTCTGACAGAGGGCTAAAATCTCTACAATCCCCTGTTCCTAATTAAGAAATGGGTGTTGGCAACCACCAATATTTTACTGAGATTCTTGCAATATTGGGGGTTTTGGGCTGGGGGAGAGGGGATGTTTGTTTGTTTTTTGTAAAGCTCCAGCTCCTGAAATGGATTGACAACACTAAACTGTCAGCTTTCATTTCTTTATTATAATAGCACTAAACCAGCTCTGCTACTCCATCAGAACCTCTGGAAGAGGATTCTATATACAACCAACCAACCTAAACCTCCAGGGACTTCTCCAGTATACAGGCTGTGTTATACAGAAGAGCTGTCTGACTGACTATAGACACCGTTCTCTTGAATATACAGTGAATCTGATCAGAATGTATGAGACGTCACACTGGCTTGGATCACAAGCATCTAGCCCAGTACTGAGTCTCTCCCCGTGGTACAAAATAAAAGCAGGGCCTACCTTGACTGACCTGTCCCCAACCCCTCTTACCTGACAGCTTTCACATTTAGAGGCTTAGGATGTTACCATTTGGAGGTTGCATCCATAATCATTATGTTTAATATCCACCAATGGACATACCCTCCATGAATTTGTCCCATCTTCTTTTCAACCCAGTTAAATTGTCAGCCTCTAGAAAATACATTCAAAAAACCCAAGTAAGCATAGCGACCCCACTTGCACATTTGGTAGATTTTGTCCAGTGTACTCACTCTTATCTGGACTGAGT
>NW_017729024.1:56772782-56773976 GCF_001723915.1 Gavialis gangeticus | reverse complement strand
TTATGATTTGGAGGTTGCATCCATAATCATTATGTTTAATATCCACCAATGGACATACCCTCCATGAATTTGTCCCATCTTCTTTTCAACCCAGTTAAATTGTCAGCCTCTAGAAAATACATTCAAAAAACCCAAGTAAGCATAGCGACCCCACTTGCACATTTGGTAGATTTTGTCCAGTGTACTCACTCTTATCTGGACTGAGTAAATCTTCCACTCTCCTGAAATTCTTGACTTGCCTACAGTGTTATCAGCTTGGTTTCCTATGCTGCTCATGCTGATAGAACAAAGATTTCCTCCACCCACTGAAAGCATTAAATAGCTGACTGGCAAAGGTCAAGGCAAATCCAGCTCTACACACCCCTTATGTTCAAGGGGAACACATTACCTAATCTAGGTTTGGTTTATTTTTCTGATAATTGCACTTATGCCAGATAACTTGCTAGGTCAATGCTCTGGAATTTTTCACATTTACAAATTGCATTGTTCTTGACCACTCATGATACAATCTGTTCCATGATGCCAAGAGCAAAAGAAAAAATATCATCAATTCAAGCAGGAACATGCATATGATTTAATTCCCCTCATGCACCATCCAGAAGTATCTGAACATAGAAGAGATAGTACAAAATACATGCTGCCACATCACAGCTGAACCATGTGCCAGTCCATACATAGACAGACAAAGCTTTCACTTGACGATTTTCTGTGCATACCAAAGGTGCTTATATTTTTCCAGCTCCATATCATGTCCTTCTGAGTCAATCCCGTCTCCAAAATGAATAAAGTCCAGAATGGCTATGAAGAAATGATGTCCGTATGCCTGTTGTTCAAAAACAGACATTGATATTATCCCAAAACGGGAACCAAATGTGCAGTTCCCTACCAGACAAACAAAAAGCCCATGTGACTAAAAGGAAAGGGCCAATGTGGTTCCAATCTTCAAAAAAGGGAGGAAGGAGGACCCGGGAAACTATAGGCCAGTTCGTCTTACCTCGATCCTAGGCAAGCTGTTTGAGAAAATAATTCTGGCACACATCCAGGAGGGGCCAGCAGGGGACTGCATGCTTAGGGGCAATCAGCACGGGTTCATCAGTGGCAGGTCCTGTCAGACCAACCTGGTGGCTTTTTATGATCAGATCACCAGATCATTAGATGCAGGGGTAGCAGTGGACATAGTCTTCCTGGACTTCC
>NW_017729024.1:56756979-56772643 GCF_001723915.1 Gavialis gangeticus | reverse complement strand
GCAGAGGGTAGGTTTAGGTTAGACATCAGAAGGTGCTAGTTCACGGTCAGGGCGGCTAGGGTCTGGAACCAACTTCCAAGGGAGGTGGTGCAGGCTCCTACCCTGGGGGGTTTTAAGAAGAGGTTAGATGAACACCTTGCTGGGGTCGTTTGACCCCAGTACTCTTTCCTGCCATGGCAGGAGGTCGGACTAGATGACCTTCTTAGGTCCCTTCCAACCCTAGAAACTATGAAACATAGGTTTTGCATAGTGCCCTGGAAGATGCTTAGCACAGCCTTGTACAAAATACCACACAACACAAATTCCAGAGATAAGATCTCCTGTAAGCCTTCCACCAGACTCCCAGTATCCAACTATGGAACCACAGTCAGGGTCACCCAGTCAAACTGCTGCAACTAGCTTAGGGTTAGGGCAAGGTAAGTCGAGATATCATGCTTTTCCTTTTATTCTCTTTTCTGAGCACAAGTGACAATTGGTCCAAATGAATGTCCCTATTTAGTTGCTATGGGCTAGAGATTTACAAAGCATTGATCATGACGTGATGGGTTATATCTGTGGCAATGTGGTCTCCCTTTCAGGTATCATTAAAGCCCAGGACTACATAGCTTCCAAGATCAGGTGTATTCAGCTCAGCATGTCCACCCCAGAAATGCCCTGTGAAATCCACAAAACAAACAATGCAAAGCTAATGTTTCCTCTGAATAAAAGGCAGAGGTAATGATACAACTATGTATTCATATTTAAAATAGCAATGAGTGGCTGCATCTACACAAGACGCTGACTCTGCAGTAGCTCATTACCACACATCACATGGCATGAAGAATGATGTGATGCTACTGTGCAGTACTAACAAGCTACTGCGCAGTCAACATCAGCAAAAAGCCAAATGGTGATGCTACTGTGCAGTAACTCTGGTTACTGTTCAGTCATTTAGCACTTGTGTATGCAAGTATTAATGACTGCATAGTAACAACAGTCAGTGTCTCGTGTAGTTGCAGCCAGTGTAAGGTAACATTACATGTGGTCACATGTGTGTACTTGCATACACTGAATCCAGTCCCTTCCCGGAGTATTCTAAGGAAATGTCTATTATGTTGTCTTACACCAGGGTTGTCAAATATACAGCCTACAGGACAGTTCCCCTTGCTAGGGCCAGATTCATCAATGTTAGGGGCTGGAAGGGACATCTCGAGATCATCAAGTCCAGCCCCCTGTGCTTGGACAGGAAAGACTGCTGGGGTCAAATGACCCCAGCAAGGTGAGCATCCAGACATTTTTTGAACATATCCAGAGTAAGTGATTGTACCACCTCTGGGGGAGTCTATTCCAGACCCTGGACACTCAAGTTGTAAAGAAGTTTTTCCTTATGCGTAATGTAAAGCAGTCTTCTAGAAATTTATGACTGTTAGTCCTAGTCTTCCCCTGGAGAGCCCTGGTGGACAGCCATTCTCCCAGTTCCTGATATGCACCCCTTATATACTTATAAACTGCCACCAAGTCCCCTCTGAGTCTTCTTTTCCCCAGGCTGAACAGACCCATATCTCTCAACCTCTTACTGTATGGCCTGCTGTCCATACCTCTAAGCCTTCACATAGCCCTCCTTTGGACCCTCTCAGATTTCTCCACATCCTTTCTTAAGTATGGTGCCCAGACTGGACACAGTACTCTAGCTGTGGCCTCACCAAGGTTGAGTAAAGTGGGAGAATGACAGACTTAGTCTAGTCTGAGATGCATCGGTAGATGCATGCTAGTGTTTTGTTTGCTTTGCCAGCTATGGCATCGCATTGGTGGCTTATCTTCATTCTGTGGTCTATCAAGACCCCCAGGTCTCTTTCGGTAGTGGTGCTAGTAAGTGTAGCACTGCTGAGCCTGTAAGCATGTTGCGGGTTGTTTCTCCCGAAGTGGAGCACCTTACACTTCTTGGCGTTGAACATCAGGTTTTGATCCACCCACCTTGTGAACCTATCCAGGTCAGCCTGTATCCCCAGCCTATCCTCCAGCATGACCACAGTCCCCACTAATTTGGTGTCATCTGTGAAGTTTGCCAGTCCACTTTTAACACCTGAATCCAAATCCTTAATGAATATGTTAAAAAGCATCAGTTTGAGTACTGAACCCTGAAGGTCACCAAGCGCCATGTTGACTCGGTTCCATCTATTATTACTTTCTGGGTCCCACCTTGGAGCCAGTTTCCCAGCCACTGAACCATTGGGTTATCGAGGCCACAGTTCCTCAATTTTACCATAAGCATGTCCATAAGATCTTATGCTGTGCCACCCACAGTGTTCATTGGGGCCAGTCCCAGGCTGCTCCACCCAAAGCACTCATTCAGGCTGGCATCCTGGACTTGCTCAGGCAGGTGCCACATGTGCTGGATCAGACTTATAGGCAAGAGTTTATGGGGCCAGATGAATTTGATACCCCTGCCTTACATTAATTACATGTGCATATTCCTGTCATCAGATGGTAGCACAGCAGTAAAAGCTCAGTGTCCCACACTACACCACAAAGTAACTGAAGGGCCTTCTAAACTTACAGAAGGTGCAAGGTGCAGGCAAGCTCTGCCTTGATATCTTTTTTCCTCTAACCAACTGTGGTACTGCATGCTTTTTAGAAGGAAAAGAGTGAGGGTTCAAGGCCAGGTTACACCACTGAGCTAAACCTTGTTTTGTTTTCTTTTTCAGTAGCCTCTTGGATGAAAAGAACATGGAAATTATGGGAAAAGGAGACGAACTTCTTAGCATCTCCAGAGCTGATTTTAAAAATACGATCCTTTCACACCAGACACTTGAACTATTGACATTCTACCTTAAGACATGGCCCACTGTCCTACAGCTGCTAGAAAAAAAGGAAGATGCCAGAAAGCAAGCGAGCAGACAAGCTAATCCGAGACTCCTTTGCTGCTGGGAGCCTTGATTGCAGCCCAGTGATTTTCAGCATTCCTCTCCTCCTCCAGCTTCACCGCACCTTATAAGCAGGTCCATTTCACTTAATGCCAACCATTCTTCTTCCACCTAGGAGAATTATTCTTTGAAATTCAGTGGCTCTTCTCTTGATGTCTCACTTGCACCAGGCAGCACTAACACAGGAGTGCAAAGGGGGCAGAACACATATCTTACAAACAACCCACAAGGAACAGAACCTCCCTGCATATCTGCAAGACTCAGCATCTATTGTCATCTTCATTCATTCCTGACTGTATTCAGTACAGCGCCCTTCCTTCCCTCTCCCAGCCCACACAACCATAAGCCTCTCCACCCAAAAACTGTGTTTCTGAGATCATCTCTGGTGGATGGCACAAAGACAGATTCTGTTCCATCCGCTAGGTGCCTCAGTGCAATTCTATTCTGCTCTGTCCAAGTCCTGAGAATCCGTTTATGCATCTATTTTAGTAGCATATCATTATCTTCCCCTTAAGACCAAGTCACAAAAAAGCAGCAAGAAAGAGCATCCACCCATCTTTTGCACTGGTTGTTTTTAGGACCTCTAGCAAGGTGAAGTAGAATCACACTTAGACAGCCAAGCAGTGGTGATGCATAGGGGGGTGCACGAGGGTGCACATGCACCCCTTGAGAGTGCTGGTGCACCCCCTGACAGGCCACGCTTCCCGCTTGTGTGATGGGCAGGGGGGCAGGTGGGAGTGCCCCCACTATGAGCTCAGGCTAGGGAGTGAGTGCACCAGAAGAAGTGCCCCCAGTTGCTGACTGGCCACTGGGGGGGCACATGCCCCCCCTGACCCAGGAGACACCAGTTGCCTATGCCTAAGTCCTCTTAGACACCTAATAGTTAGAATACAATCTGAGAAAAGGTGAGAAAGGGGAGCTAATGATGCTTAGAGTGATGTGAAATCCCATGGGTTTTGTGTGGCATCAGGTCATTTCCCTTCATAGAAATATGCTGCTTGAAACAGATGCTTCCCAACACTTTACCCTGGGGCTGGACATGGAGCAGTGGGGAGAGGGGTGGCGCAGGGCTGTATGCGGAGTGGAGGGGTGGGGGGCATGGCATGGCGGCCAGACACGAAGCAGGGCAAGGGTTGGTGTATAGCTGGATGCAGAGCGCCGGCAGGGCTCAGCGGTGGTGGCTGCTGCGTGCAAGCTTCCCCACCCCCCAGCTCCTGGGAAGTGGCATGGGGTAGTGGGTGGTGGTGCTCTGTTTCCACCCCTGCCCCCATCATTCTTGATGAACAATTTGCTGGTAATAAAATAAATTCTTAATACCTTTACATTTTGGCATTTCATTTTGGGTTTTTTATAATGGAAAATCAGATCTCCCCCTGCTCATCGAGATGTGGGTCCAGCTGTGGCTGCCCCTCCTACCTGCTTTGTGGCACTAAGCAGCCCTGATATGCCATTGCCCTTCACTGCCCACCTACAGCCCCCTGGGCCCTGCTGGTGCCCCTCACTCCTGACCCATAGTCTGCTGGCCCTGCTGGTGCCCCTCATGCCCAACCCACAGTGCCTCCAGGCCTGCTGGTGCTCCTCGCTCCCCTCCCACAGCACCCTGGCCCTGACAGTGTCCTTCACTCCTGACCCACACCCCCCAGTCTCTTAGAGGGGGCCTTCAGCTTCCAGGGCTACAGGACCAGAGACCAAGCTACAGGCAGTCCCCTCCCCACCCCAGCAGCACCTGAGCCCCGGCTGCCACCCATAGGAGGTGTCGGGTGCTGCGGCCCAAGTAGAGTGCACAGCCAGGCTCCCCCTTCCCCACAGATGGCACAGCTGGAGCAGAGCCCATGGTTAGGGGTGGAGAGCGGACACAGGCTGGCAGCTGTGGGCTTGGGACTCCCCATCCTGCTGCCCTCCCCTGGGAGGGCAGAGCAGGGTGGGGAGGCTCGATGCTGCCACCAGGAGCCCTGCACCACCATGGCGAGGTGCCTCTTGCTCTCCTGGCAGCAGTGGGGAGCACAACTCTGTGCTCCCACCCCTGCTGCTGCCAGGTCGGTAGAGGGCTCCTCACCATGGCAGCGCAGGGCTGCCAGGGGCAGCACCATGCCTCCCTGCCCGACCACACTTGCCATGCTGGGTCTCACCCACTGGATTATGGAGGCCCCCCAGGGAAGGACATCAGGGCAGGGAGTTCCAAGCCTGCAGCAGGCAGTGTGCATCTGCACAAATCTGGAGAGCACATGCCCTGCATGCCGTCCTCGGAATGTGCAGAGTGGTGAGGAGCCAGCCTCCACCTCCCAGGACGAGCCACCTGTGGCTCCATCCCACTCTGTGCCTGGGCCCTGCGGGACGTGCATACCCTCCTTTGCCCTCAGCTCCAAGCCCCACACACCACCTTGGGTGGGCAGTACCCCCAGCCCCAGCCCCAGCTGTGTTCAACTCCCTCTCTCCCTCACAATGGGGGCCTCAATTCCCTGCATGTCCCACCCCATTTACCTGCAGGGAGCTGCGGGAGTTGTTCTCCATGCGACCTGGCTGCTACATGCATGAGTGCATGTGCACATGCATGTGGCACCCACTGCCTGATCATCACCCTCTTCCCGCTCCCTTGCCAGCCTGCAAGGGGTAACCTGCCATCTGCTGCTTTTTCTCCTTTAATGGACAGAATCTGTATTTTTCTGCTTAAAATGAGAAAATCCATGTTTTACCGTGGCAAACAGAAAACCCAGATCAGGCAGACCAGCCTTACCCCAGTGCTGTCAGAGACTCTGAGCAGGCAGGTCAGCCTGAGCCAAGCAAGGCAGCAGCCACACCTGCAGCAAGCACCCACTAATGCACTCTACCCCAGTTTAGGAGCAGGAAGCATCCTGATTGGCTGCTTCAAGCACCACCTGTCCATTTAGCACCAGCAGGGACCTTGGGTTTGCAGGCAAGTCAACAATTCTGCTGTGGAAGCCTCCTGACCCATTTTCAGTTTATTTCTGAACTTTGACTTTGGATTTTCCTGCCTTTCTGTTTCCTGGCTCCTGGCCCAGGTTTGGCTCTATTTCTGGACTTTGCCCTGTGGGTTGCCCCCTGGATTGGTACTTGGCATCTAAGCCTGGACTATGTTGTAGATTCTGCTGCTGGATCTCCCTTTGGCTTTCATAGATTTCATAGATTTTTAGGGTCAGAAGGGATTTCAGTAGATCATTGAGTCCAACTCCCTGCCCTGGGCACGAAGGAGCACTGGGGTCAGGTGACCCCAACCAAGTGCTTGTCTAGTCTCCTTTTAAAGACCTCCAGAGTAGGGAGAGCACCACCTCCCTTGGAAGTCCATTCCAAATTCTGGTAACTCCTATTGTGAAGAAGTTCTTCCTGATGTCCAATCTAAATCTGCTCTCTGTTAGGTTGTGGTCACTGTTTCTAGTCACCCCAAGGGGCATCCTGATAAACAGAGTATCTCCTATTCCTTGCTGGCCCTCCCCCGAATGAATTTGTAGACAGCCACAAGATCACTTCTCAGCCTTCTCTTCTGAAGGCTGAAGAAATCCAGGTCCCTCAATCTCCACATCCTTCTTGAAGTGTAGACGCAGTACTCCAGCTACGGCCATACCAGTGCTGCACAGAGGGGAAGTATCACCTCCTTAGACCTGTTCATGATGTGCCTGCTAATGCATGATAGAGTGTGGTTAGCTTTACTTATCACTTTGTTACATGGATGACCCATGTTCATCTTTGAGTCTACAATGACTCCAATATCCCACTCTGCTGCTGTGCTACTTAAAAGGTCATCCCCAATTTGTATCAGGTTGGTGATACTTTCTCCCTAGGTGCAGCACTTTGCACTTATCTGTGTTAAACTGCATCCTGTTCTGTTCTGCCCAGTTTTCCAACCTGTCCAAATCTGCCTGAAACTGTTCCCTGACCACCCGTGTGTTTACTTTGCCCCATAATTTGGTGTTGTCCACAAATTTGGACACAGTGCTCTCCATGCCCTCATCCACGTCACTGATGAAGATACTGAACAGCTCCCTCTCAGTTCTGGATAACCACACCTGGGAATGTAAGCTTGAATGGTAACTCAGTGAGCTGGTGTAAAACCCAGGGATGGCAAAGGATGACTCGTAGTCTTTTAAGCTTACCATCATTCCCTACCTCCCCTAGCAAGCAGAATCTACCACTGTTCAGTGCCCTTAAAAAATGGGATGTGCTCTCCGTGCAGCACAGCTTCAAGTGTCAAAGATTAGGTGAAGAAAATTGGAATGTAACGACCCAGATATAGCACTGACTATGTGCTCTTCCACCTGCAGCTGTTACTCCTGAGTGTCTATGCCTCTGCTGGGCCCCTGTTCCCTTGTATGCTGTTAAAATTGCTACATTGAAAGAAACTTTGGAAAGGGCTAGCTGGTGCATATGCAAGAGCTTGAGGTGGCTGCATCCTATCTTCTTCACGTGTTCTCCTCCTTCACAAAGCAATAATGGCAAACAGCCTCAATGGACTTGGACTTCCACCCACTCTCCTTCTGTCACTCTTTCTGCCTGAGAAATCTCTCCCTTCCCTTTTGTTCCAAAATAAGAAAAGAAAAGAAAAGAAAAGAAAAAGAATATTGTCAAAAGTACAGCCCTCATTTCCTCCTTCCAACTTCCAAACCAAGAGTAAAATGAATAAACCATGAGTGCTGATTTCATGGCCTCCATGGATACTGTCAACTTGATCACCTTTAATGAATTTTTTTAAAAAATCAGATTCTAGAGTCTGGCTTGAATTTTTTTTGTTTTTTTTGTTTTTTAATCCTCATAAAAGTTTACAAGGCATTCTCTGCTGGTGTGATTCAAAAGAAAATCTGACTAAGATATTGATCCCACCAAACCTTAGGCATGTGATGAACTTTATACACATAGGGTTATCTCATTGACTTCAGTGAAGTGACTCACAGTACCTAAAAACTAAATAGATTAATAATCTGGCCCTCAGGCCACTTTGACTTAAAACTAGCAAGTTTTATAGATATTAATGGGAGTTTCACTTTATTTATATCAAGATGGATTTTGCCAATTGTTCAAGAAACAAACACCACTTAAGTTGCAATCTCCCAGAAATTCATAGGTTTCTTTGAAATTCGTTATTGTTGAAAATCATTAAAAAATTACAAAACTACTCTGACAACTGTCACTGATAACCTATAAATACTGGTAAGAATTAAGACTTTGTTTCTAAAAATATTTGTTTTATTGTAGGTGTGTCTACACTTGTATTTATGCACGCCTAAACTTAATGCACCTTTGTTTAAGGCACATTAAGGCAATTTAGGTGTGTGTCTACACATAGATTCATTAATGCACATTGAAGTGCAATACCTTTTAGGTGCAATTAGCTAGGTTGCATTAGCTCATGTGCAGACACACTAATGTGCATTAATGCAGAGTGTGTCCATTAATGCACACTGTGTTAATATACATTACGTGTCTACATGTGGGCTAATGCAACTTAATAGTGCCTAAATTTGATACTTGCTTTATGCAGGTATCAAATTTAGGTGGGATTAGCCTAAAATTGCCATTTTTAAGGTGCATTAAGGGCATGCACATGTGGACATGTGCCCTTAATGTGCCTTAAAAGTGGTAATTTTAGTTTAATCCTGCTTAAAAGAGATACGTGTAGACATGCCCACTAAGAATTTAGGTGAGTTAGGTGAGTTGTCTTTGCTTTAATAAGGATTTCTGAAGGCCAAATAAATAAACTGAACATTTATTCATGTAATAAATTCTATGCTCAGGTATTTGTCTACCTATCTGCTAATTGCTAATTTTTTTGGTAGGACAACCACAGGTAAAATACCTAATCAATAACTACCCTCTTTAGATTTTCATTTGCTGCCTGTGTTTTTATACCTAATGCACAAACTGATGCAAGCTGTAATTTCACTGAAATGTTGTATCCATTTTTTGAGCAAAAGCTAAACAAACAGGGATATATGCATGAATTCATCTTGCTCAAACAACCAATAAGAACATATGCTTAAGCTTTCTTCTAGATAGTCTACAGAATTTATAAGCTCTATTACAGAAATACCCAACTTCTCTACAGCCTTTTCCCTACTTCCCTCCCTGACACTACTGAGAAGGAACTGAGGCACTGAATTGATATCTGAAGCAAAACAGGAAAATGAACTTGGATCTTCAGAATCTCAAGCTACCATCCTCACCACTGGACTAGTCTTAACACACTTCTTGGTTAGCCATTTCTTCTTTAGAAACAAACAAGCACCAAAACATGGTAAGACCACCAACATATGCTGCATGAAGTAATCACAGTTGATAGCATGCCTTCTTTACAAAGAGACAGGCATGTCCCAAAGTTAGCTAAAGAGCACAAATGAAACCAGAGCTTTCTAACAGAAGAGAATAAAACTCATTTCAACTATTTTCTGGATTTCAGAACATGGTTATAGGGACTGCCCTCAAGACAGAACATCAGCACCACAATGAAAAATAAGGATCTGCAGAAGCTACCCTTCCTACAGCTACTCTCTTCTATATTAATGCTATCTAGGGTGTAAAGAAAACTGCCATTTCCTAGTAATGTTATGTCTGGAATGAGCCATCAGTGAAGTCAAATGAGTCAAGTTGCTGGGAATGAGAGATGTAAGGGAAGCTGAAACAGAACTGGAGAGAGGAAGAAGCATGATACTAAAAAACAAGGAGGCTGTTACTCTCATCATTAGCCTCCCTGGTATACATGTTAGATTCCTTAAATCTGGACTAAATTGGTCACCAGCTGAGAAATCTTATCAGAACTGAGAAAGCAGAAATGTTAAGAGTATCAAAAGTCTCCTGAGCAGACAACAGGTGAACAGAGGCTGCATGTATTGCTAAGTGTGGTGAGCAGAGGAGAAGCAACCTATGATGATAGGAAATCCTAGAAAGATGCCCACGGTGTTGAAACGTGGATGTGGACAGATACCTAACTTTCATGGGCTTTAGGGATCCTCAGATCCTTTCACATTTGTGCCTTTCTGGTCACAGCAAGATTTCTCAACAAGTTAGGAGTTTGATAAAAATCCTCAAGATACCCTGTATACTTCAAAAGAAGGTAGAGAGTGACTGGCAACAGATTCTTTATTCTCCAAAGTCAGCGGGATTTGGGAATCTAACTTCATTAGAAACCTCAGAAAATTACAGCTCTTCATCAGAAAGGTCAGCCTAATTGACTCACTTTAGCAGACCACCTTCCTACTGTGACCAAGCAGTTTACCAAACTGCCTTTCTCCCTGCCCATCCAATACTTAGGAGCCTTGTATAAAGATACAGTGTAAACTGTGACTTAAAATAAATCTGTGTTCTGCTTGCCACACTATAAGAGTGTATTCTGAAGTGAATCCCTGCTGTGTCTTGAACACACTTCAAAAACAGTGTTTTTGAAACAAGGGTTTGTCTGGTAGGGATTTTGTTCATGTTACAATCAAGGCATTTCATTGTTAATAAGGATCAGAATTTATTTGTGATAGTGTCAGCCAAAAATATAGCCACCCTGTTGTGTAAATTTCATGAGTCTGCAAAGGCCTGCTGAGTCTTGAAGGATCCTTGGGGAAATTTTACAAAGTTTGTACAGAATGAATATACTTTGCAGACTCCCCAGTGTGCATTTACCATATTTTCTAACTGACAGAATGGTATGAGATGCACAAAATCATGTTTTTAAAACAAAGTTATTATCAAACAACAGCAGATGCTATACCAACTTATCCAAAGTTGTTGCTGAACGTGCGTTTTTATCCTTCTTGAAATGCGACCTGTGGCCGTGTAGAGACAAGTGTGACTACATGGTCTGCGGCGCCACACACTGCACATTCAGGCTTTTCCAGTGCTGCAAGGGCATGGGGGTGGGGGGGTTGACCTGGAAGATCCCAGGGTCAAAAAAATCCTTCACGGAAAAAAAGCAGGGAGGCACACATGGCTGCAGTGCGTACCACCCAAAACCAGAGCCTAGCTCATCAGAGCCATGCTTCAAGCTGCAGGAGCGCCATGGCTGCAGCTTCCCCGGCCCCTAGGTAAAGCTGCTGGGGCCACCACAAATGCTGGTCCCAGCCTCCCCTATCCCACCCAGGGTAACCTGCTGTGCACCAAAGGGTGCATGGCACAGGCGGTCCCCGGGACAAGGTATGCTACAGCTTCTTGTCACCAGGGACCCGAAAGTCAGTGCTTGTCTAGATATGGTCTTGTGTGTTGAGTGCTTTTAAAAATCTGGTCATGTCCAATGCCAAAACAAAATCGAAACTTTATAATATCCAACACACTATGAAACCTGTGTATTTCCAATCCAGGGCCTGACCCCTTGTGAAAGTCTTGCCTCACAGTTCTGAAGTAACCTGGTTGACTTCAGGGGCAGATCTTGCTACACAAGTTTCCAAACACAGACTAAGGCACCAACATGTACATATTATGCACATGAGCTTGAGATTTGATCTGGAAATGGAGCAAGTCCAGTATATGTGCATCCTGGGCCCTGCAAGTTCTAAAATCTACCAGTGCTTTATAGTTCAATTTGGAGACACCCCAGACACAGTAGATCTGACTGCACCTGTGTTGGTTTTACTGTGTTGCTGCTCTGTTCATCAGTCTTTCCAGGTGGGCAGCATGCAGCCTATTACATATGAATACTGTCTGGCACTTAAACTAAGAACAATGGCTAGTAATTTATAGGATAAGACATCCCATAGTTGGTTATATTTTTGTTATTACCAGTCATTGATTCCTACAAGCTTTGTATTATTCTAATGTTGAATCCTTCATCTTGTCTATATGAAGATAACTTGCTGGGCTATTCACTGTTGCTAAGCATTTTCCCTGCCTGGTAAATCTGCACACAGTCAATAACCTATTAGTATGCAGCACGGTATAAAACAAAAAAGAAGCAATGAACAGTTTAAACTCCAGACTACTCAGAAATCTATAATGCAAAACAGTGCTGACAAAGTAGAGCATGTCTGATTATAACGAAATGTAATCCTTCTTTCTGAAGGTGTGTTAATACTTAAAGCTTGAACAGCAGGTTCAGGGGACACACGACATGAGTGGCAGACGCAATTACAGGGCCATGATGCTATTTTATGTTAGCCCAAAGAAGACATTCCCAGAATTGTTGCAAAAAAAGAGAGAGAGAGAGACAGACAAACCCATACATCCTTCCACTGTCACTCAAAAAAGCATTATTTGATTTGACCACTACTCAAGATTAATAACCACAACATACATTTATTTGCTATCAAAAAAAAATTTTAGTACCTAACCAGTAGAGTAAGATGGTGCAGTTATAAATATATCTCAAGTGACCTTTCCAAAAGAGCCCTGATAGAAGGAAGTTAGAAAAGAGGCAATATCACAACTTGTACTAGCCAGCAAATCATTGGGAATTTACTGAGAAAAAAAGGTTATTTTAATCATTTGAGTATTTGGAGAAATGTCTACGTTTCTAAAAGTGTGTGGCTGCCACTGTTCTAAGTTATCATGCACAGATGATGTTTAACAGCTACAATCACATATCTGCAGTTTTGGAGAGAGTACATAAAGAAGGCATCTTTCTCAAATATGTAATAGCCATTAGATTTGGGTCTGTATATGAGCTCTTAGGTTGAAAATTCTGTCCACCAGAATTTCTGATGATGAACTAAGCCATTTTTTTCCTTAGGTGCCACAGAGAAAGGGACCTTGTTTTTATATTATTCTTCTGTAGTTAAATGCATCCACTTACTGTGGTATTGCTGTTTTGGAGATTTAAATTATTTTTTTTGTCTCTGTGACTTCTCAGCTTCACTGTTGCAGTAGTCTTAGCTTTTGCCTTCAGTAATCTGTTAAATAAGCATGCAATGCACTTGCAGGTTTGTTTGGATGAATGGTACTTTATAAATACAAGATTATCCCCAGAAACACAAAGGCAAAGTGGCGCAGAGTCAATGTTCACTTGATCCCAGCAACCAGCTTCAGCATCAGCTCAATACTCAGCACACTTCATGCCCTCCAGGAATTACAATGTCTGAATAACCAGGAAGATGCAATGAGAGGCATTCCGCGGAACACTAACCAGCTGGGAGCATAGCTCCTGTCCTACCTATACAGGGAACTTTTTCAGATGGAAGGAAATACAATTTCACAGCTTCCCTGAAAGTGACCCCAGAAAAAACATCACCATTTCCACTTTTTCATAGTTCCTCTTTCAGATGCCCGGAATAGTACATATTTTTTTCTCTCTGAGCTCTTCTTTGAAAGAACTGCACCATACAGTACTGCAACAACCAGCACTAATGATGTGGATTCCCATAGAGCTTTCTCAAATAGCTGATTTTCATCACTGTTTCTGAATAATTTAGGGTGGGTTCTTGGTTGTCTGAGGGCTGTTACAAAAGCAGCTAAGAATTTCTCCTTCCTTCTTTGTAAATGATGATTATAAGCTCAATATGGCCAATCAACATATTCTGCTACTTGTTGTTCTTCCATGGAGATCACAGAATAGAAGACGGGGTGAAAAGTGACGACAGTTTTCCCATGAGATGGAGTAGGGTGTTACAGCTTCACCTTTCTCCTGTTGAGTTTCACTGGGTCTGCATATAGCTGGCATTCTATTGCTTAGCAGTAACCTGTGAAAACAGTGAATTTTGGTTTCTTGAAGGTTTTAGGGCTTTTAGACAGGAGACAAGAGTCCTGTGTTTTATGCCCAAATTTGTCACTGATGTGCTGAGACCCTGGGTAAGAATCTCTTTTTCCCATTCCTTTGTCTATTCAGATGTAAGCTCCTCAAGCAGCGATTCACTCCTTATCTCTACAGTGCCTAGCACAATGGCTCCAAATGTCCTAGCAGTCACTACCAAGATGTCACAAATGTTCCTCCTGGTGAAGTACTATTGCTGTGCATATAATATTACAGGGGTAGTATTATACAAAGCTGTAACATGGAGGATCCCATGGCACACATACAAGGGCAGACAAATGCATGTACCATTGTGTAGGGATGGCATTTGTCATAGATTTTGCATTGGGGTTATACAAGAATGTGCTTTATAACAGATATTTATATCCTTCTGAACCTGCCAGGACTCAGAAAAGATATGAAGTGCCAAATCCATCACAGGAATGAAAAGACGTATATTTTTCAGCATTTGACTTACAACTGAGTAAATGGCATTCTTTGTTGCCTGAGTCTGCTTCTGAGTTTCCAAAGATACTGTCGCTCTAGTGCTTATTCCTGAAACTTCCGGTAACAGAAAACCAGCTGCTATACCACAAAGACCTCAATGTAATATTTAGGACATGCAGCAACTAGAGTTTCAACAAAACCATAATTAAGTAAGACAGTTATGCTGGGAAGTTGAAGGCAAGCCTTTCTGCCCATAGTATAATTATCCTATCAATTCCCTTAACCCTGGAAGCACCTACTGTAGTTAGACTCAAATTCTTAAGTCCAAGCAGAACAGTTATACAGCGCTTTGATTAAGAAGTGTAAAAGTTAATTTCAGGGGCACAGAGTGAGGTTGTAAGCTCTTTGGGGCAGGGACCTTCTCTTACGTGTGGCTCCTCACTGAACAATCCTCTCTTGGCATATCCTTGAGCATACTTTGGGCTGCTCTGGAGGCATCATGCACCAGAGTTATCCTCTGAATCACAGTTCTTCCTCTGCCTTCCCTTCTATAGGGTTAGCCACTTGCTGCCAGTCTACCCCAAGGGTGATTTGTGATCCCTCCCACACTGTGCTGGCTCACACACTCTAGGTGATATACCAGGGCAGTGGAGCAAAGATGCCCTCTCATTCTCCACCCACCCGCTTTATGGCTTGAGTTCTGCTATTAGCTGTGCTTCATGTGCCATATCCTTAAAACACTTTCAAGCCTTGCTCAGCATGAGTAAGAGCATCAGAATACACCCATCTCTTGCAACCATGTCTTTCCCTGTGCCTTTCTCCTTCATTTTTTAGTCTCTCCTTCTCTCTTTCCAAGGAGATGGTTGTAATTCTTCCCCCCTTCCTATCCTTTAATTGGCTGGTTACCCTGCTCTTGCTGCTGCTGCCTTTGCTCTGTAATAGGCCTTATCCCACATGCCCCCAAATCAAGAGAAAGTCCTCACCTTACCCTTGACTGCAAACCTTGAATGGACTGGCATTTGCAATACTTTTTAAAACAACTGGCATGCTGCTAGGGGAAGTTTTGGAACAAGAGTTAGATCATTGGGCCCTTCTAAGTACCACACACTTTTTATAGTAAAGCAGGATTAATAAATTGAAAACTAGGGGTTTACAAAACTGAGTACTGGTATCCCCTAAGATATAAGGAAGTGCATCAGTGTAATTACTTTCATCCTACCCGAAGATATTGCTTGGTGATAGCTGTTTGATAAGTTGCTCATATAAGGTCCTTATCACTGTCTGCAGCTGTACTGCTTACAATACTAACTGAATGCCTTAACTAACAGAAATTAATTTGGAGGCAGAACTGTAGTAAATGGCTCTGGATCCTTTAGTATGCTCTTCATCATTAAAGGCAAAAACCTTTTCTAACCAAGGCTGCAAAGAATGGTCAAAAGGAAGCAGTAAAAATACTAGTGTGGTGTTGAATGGTGCTATGAGCTCAACAGTCCCAGGCTAAGTACAGACATTCAAAAAGCAGAAGCCTGAATTGATTCAATCTTTGCAGGTTAATCTAACCTGTGTAGATTGAATCAAGAAACAAGTGACTAGACATTCACTTTTGATTCAGGAAATGCAGCTACATGCCTGCAGTGGCTCAGGTTAGAAGCGGGGGGGGGGG
>NW_017729024.1:56714795-56751979 GCF_001723915.1 Gavialis gangeticus | reverse complement strand
ACTAGAGCGAGCCCTCCCTTCCCTTTGGCACTGGTTGGAAGGCTGAAGGGAAGCTGAGCTTGGGGCGGGGGCAGGGGGGAGAAGGTGTGGCCAGGCCCCAGCAGGCCACTGAGTATGATTGGGAAGGGGTTTAAACCCCTGCCCTGGCTTGCAGGGTCCCCAGCTGGGGTGTGCCTGGAGGAGGAAGGGGGAAGCAGCCCTTGTCAGGCTGGTCCCCAAGAGGCAGGGCATAGCCAGATGCTGGCCTTGGGTAGCAGCATGAGGCAAAGAGGGAAGGGGGTTAAACCACCCTCCCTTCCTTCTTCCACTGGCACAGGACCCCAGCCAAGGTCTGCCTGGCTTTACCCTCCTGACTGCTACAGGGGGGAAAGCCAGGCAGACCCCAGCTGGGGTCTCATGCTGGTGATAGAGGGGAGGGAGAGAGGTTTAATTCTCCTCCTTTCCCCCCTTCACCCTAGGCTGGCATCTGGACATGGCCCCTGCTACCCAAACAGCAAGCAGAGGCAGGCAGACCCCAGCTGGAGTCGCATGCCGGTGGGAGAGGGGAGGAAGGGGGAATAAACTTCAACTCCCCTCCATCTGAGCCTGCTAACCCATGCCCCTGCCTCCTCAACTCCAGTGGAGGAAACATTTGGTACAGGTTGCTCTGCCCCCACCAGGCAGACGGGGCTGCATTCCCAGACCGGTTTCCCACTCCCTTGTCAGCCAGCCTTCACTGCTCCAGCTAGGAAGCTGAGGGGCGGGTCCAATCCTGCTCTCTGCAGCGGACAGCCCAGCCCAGCCCAGGGCTGCAAAGCATCCTGGGATGCTGGGGGACTGTGATTTAATTTGAACCATGCAGGGGTCTGGGACAGATGTCCATAAATAAGTTTGACCTGAATCAGTTAAGTCTGATACTACATTCAACCAGGTTTATCTTAAATCAGTTTTGGCCATTTTAAAACTGGTCTATGTGCACTGCACTTCTGTTCTGTTACAGGTTTAAACCAGTTTCGGATCCCTTAAATCAGTTTGTGTGTAACTTCTGTCCCTAGCCCTAGAGGGCAAATTGAAAGTTTTGCTTTAGTTAGTGGAAGTACAGAATCAATGCAGATGTAGTTTCAAGTGAGATGGGAGATGCATTCTGGGTGGGCATCAGAATAGATCATGATTTTCAAGTGTGTCTGAACCTGCTGTTAAAGAAAGCATTCTGCATGGTGTCCCCTCTGAGCAAAACATGCAGAACAAAGCCAGACACAGGAAGAAGATATAGGAGGGCTTAGCCAAACTAGGCGACTTTGTGTACCTTCTTCTAGTCCTAATGGAAGAATGTTACATTGCCATATAATTTATTGGGGCTGTGACGGGTATTTCTTTAATGTTTAGTTTTGTGCCTGTGTATTAGCCTGAACACCACTAAAAGATACCTAATTAACAAGAGGGCTTGCCACTCAACTGATGACTCTTTTTGTCCCTCAATGGAAGTAGAGCTCTTCTGAAAAATCTGGCAAGGGGTGCTTGCATGTGAAGATTGCCAACTTTGGAATGATTTGTCTTATTGGATTAAAAAAATAAAAAGCATCACATCTTGGCAGCCTTTATGCAGTATTGCAGCCTTCTTTCTGCCATGTTGCAATGCACAGCATTTCCCTGGTAGAGTTCAATTTGGGAAGTTTTCATGGTCCAGAAACTAGGCTAGAAAAATATAATACAAAGAATCCAAAATTCTGACCTAAGATTAATGTAAAGAGGTTTGCCACTAATCTATTTTATAATTATTATTTTCTAGATTTTAGTAGATTGCCACAAGCTTTTATTTTCACTTGTATATTGTGGCTGAAGGAAGACATTTCCTCCTGGAGCTGCCTGAGTTGAAATAAAATAACCTGCTCTGGACACTTCAGGTTAAAAACATGTTGATGGCCTTTAAGCACTTCTGGAGATACTGCAATTCTCAAGAGGGGCTTGCTTGGGACCTTTTATAGGAAAATATTTGGATTCTAACTCAGAGATGTGTAAAGACTTCTGAAGACACTGTCATTTTCAGAATGACCCCTGCAGTTAGTAAATATCTGTCTGATATGCACTTAGAGGTCCTTTGTAAAGAGTCACTTTGCCTGACTGCAAGAAGATATGCTAACATTTTCTGGACTGGGTTTATTTTTATTGAATATATAATGATGGTGCTACTGTTCCTTCTGGAGGAATAAACAACAAAATATTCACCAAGCTGAAACAGAGTTGATTTAGCACCTTCTGATTTAGCACCCTCTACTTGGAAGGTGTCAAAGGCATTGAGGAGTGACATCAGTAGGGGTGGGTAACCAGGGCACCAGCCCTCAGGCCATACATAGAGGAGGCACATGAGTGGCAGCTGCCACCATGACCATCCTAGCTGCTGCAGCCTCTGCCACCTGTGTGGATGAAGTGATATACAAAAACTAGGCTTTTCACTGACAAGGATCTGATTCCAGCTGTGTTACTGGCCATTGACTTTTCTGAATAGTACGTCCTGGGCTATTGGAATACCTTGTCCTCTTTCAGTTTCTATTTCACTTTGCTTTTTTCATAAAAACTGAGTTAGACACAGGCGTATGTGGGAGCTGATGATTGTGACCACTGGGGATGAAAATACCGGAAGATGGCACAGAGAGTCAATGCATGGTTTGCGCCTTTAATTACAATTCCATTTGTAACGCATGGTTAGGTCTGCTCATTGACATTTCCAAACCGCTGAGTGTTGTCATCCTATTAGGAATCACAAACCGTTTTGCAAGAAACATTGATTTTTTTGGTACACTGGACATCTCTTTCCTGTTTCCTAAGCATTATTAGTCTAGGGAGTCAGTTTGTTGGACTTTACACCTTTGTGGAAAAAGTGTTAGAGAAAACTTCCTTTATTAAAAAAGAAAAGAAAAAGAGGGTTTTTATTTTTTTCTGGGAGAAAAAAAAACGTTAAAATTCTCCAGTTCATTGTGCATTATAACATAGCTGAACAAGCCTTACTGAAAATATCAGGTATAGCGTCCCTAGCTGCACCAAGGGGAGCAGAACACATGGAGAAGGAAAGCAGACTAGATAGCTTTTATATTCCTTTTATCAGCTGCTCAAATAGCCAAAGCTCACTGTTCCCCAGCCCTGTTCCCTCTTCTGTTCCTTAGCCAAAATGTCCTTCCTTCATTTAGGTGAGGGTGTATATGGGTGTCTTTTTGCTTGGTTTTTAAGCTGTCAAAACAGACACGTGTATTTTAAGGCCAGAAGTGATCATTGAGATCATTTCAGGTAACCCCCTGCTTAACACAGAGCATACAGTATCACTTGGCAAATCCTAAAGTAAGCTCAACTTGAGGTTGAATTAAAATAGGTCTTCTGCAAAGACATTAAGCCTTGTTTTAAGAACTTCAAGCAACGGAGACTCCACCACACCACAGCAATATGTTTTAATGGTTAATGTTCTCATTGCTACAAAGTCTTATTTTAGTCCTTGCCAGAAGGGTATATTATTCTACAATCAGAACGTAAACACTGTGAGCCTAATCCAAGACCCACAGAAATCAATGAGAGTCCTTCCACTGATTTCAGTGGGTATTTGATCAGATCTTATAGCTATTCTGGAATAACTCCCCACCTCCCCGTACTTATTCTGCAATGAGGGTGCTTTTTTCTGGTTTAATTTAATCCACTCCCAAAATGCATTAAGTTAAATTGGAAATATTCAGTTCAGAATAAGGATATCAGTAGCTGGTCAAGTCAAGTAAACAAGGCAATTATTTCCAGTTTGATTTTTTTTCTGGATTTCCCCTTCCAGACATCAGCCTTTCCCAAAGAAAGACTTTCTGGCTCACTGATTCCAATGTATTCTTACTAGGAAAAAGCAGTACAGCAGTCTCAGTGGATATCTGCTGTGAAATGATTGACTGAAGGCCTATACAACCTGAGATGCTCTCTAGGATGCTTCCACAAAGGGTAGCAGAGAGCAAGGCTGAGATTTTCACTGATACCTAGGGAATCTGAATGCTTGATTTTTATTAATTTCCAATGAGAATTGGTTGTCCAGAGCCTGTAAGCCATTTTGAGAGATTCCACCTTTACTAATATTTGTGTTTCTAGAAAATTAAATTGTCAATGTGCACAAGTGACATGTTTGGATGGCAGCCATTGTTAATGGGTACATTTATAACATCACTCCATTCTAATTACCATATGCTTTGGAAGTGCAACTGCCAGTATATCTAGTAGGGATGATTTCCCATGTATTGTTACTGCACTACAACAGAGATGCAAATGTTTCAAAAGCCCTTTCCCCCTGACAAATAACCATAATTTAACAATTCAGCTGCAGTCCATACTTATCCAGGCTGCGGCTCATCCAAAAATCTTTTACTGTCACTCAAGTGTCCAAACCATCAGCTCACACAGAATGAATTGTTTGAAAGGAGAATAAAACCAAAATGTCTCTCCCTAGCTGCAAAGGCTGACTGCTCAGTGAGTGTGGTTCCTGTATTTGCTCTGGGCAATATCAGTGCTTTAAGCTGGCAATTACACCAGCTTCCCAGGATGACAGGCTTTTCAATTTGGAAATGCAAGAAAAATATTGGGCTTAATTGTTCCTGTAAACATTTCTTTGTGGCAATTTATTTGTACTTATCTTTGGCATACAGAGCAATTTGAAGGCAGAAAGCCAATGTGGGTAAAATTTGCCCTGGTCCTGAAGCTTAGCTAAAGGAGTGAAGTTTCTCCCCTCCACCTCAAATGACCACCAACTAAATAGACACATAGACTTTCCATTATGCACCACAGAAAAGCCCAATACGACCCCAAAATTCCACTTGGAGGGTGGGGTAAGTAGTTCATATAGCACTTGACTGCTTCATTTCACCAGTCAGTCATTTGAGTCATGATTTTTGTTAGAATGTCATGGGAAAGGAGGCTGCAAATACTGGGAAACAGGATGTGACTGGATTACACTAAAAGAAAAAAGGCTGGAGCATTAGGGGCAATTACTGAAGAGAGATGGAGAAGCAGCTATTTCAGGAAAAGGTCCCAGGGCTCAGATCCCTAGAAAATAAGTTTAGTAATACCTAAGCAACTGCAAATATTGGCCAAACCTGGTGCAGAAGGCCTTCTCCACTAACCAGCTCCATGGTAATGAAGTTCATATTTCTTATCTACTACCTCATTACAATACAATGGGTACTTTTGTTGACAGCTAACCTCTCCCTCTGTTCTTTCTCCCTCATTTCACTTGAAAAATTGAAGACAGAAACTACAATTCACGATGTGTGCAAGTGAGTAAAAGCAAGACTAACTCTTTATAGGTAGAAGACTATCTTCAAATATTCTCAAGACCTCTACAACCAAACAAACTCCATAGGGTTCAAAGTAGTCCTACTGGGGCAGTATAGGGTATGTCTATATTGCAGTTACCAGCATTTGTCCAGAATTTAATGTAGGTGTACTCAAGCTTGTTCAGGATATGGTAACAATGTAGCTGTGGCAGAAGGAACTTCAGCATGAACTAACTGCCTATTTATCCTATTTCTCAGGTGTTTCTCAACTAATTCAAAGCCAATTCTATCTACAGAAGATTACACAATCCCACCAGTCCCTATAGTGAAGATCAGTAGTTCTCAATGTTTTCGGAGTCCAAGCACCCCACCACCATTTTTGGGGGATGTGACAGCTGGCTAAGAACCATGGTTGGTGCTTCCTCAACTCCCCTGAGTGCTTCTTAGCCAGGTTTTGCTGCTGGGAAGGGCTGTGCCACATGTGCACGCTCCTCTTGCATTAGGGCTCTGATCAGCCTAAAGCAGGCAGTAGCTGCCTGTGCCACACAGCTTTCTGGAACCCCATGTTCCTCCTGCAAACAAGCAGAAAGGACATTTCCACCTATGCCTGTTTCTAGGAGCAGCACGGTGGGAATGGACCAGAAAGAGTTGTATGGGGTGAGGCAGCAAAGCTGCCTGCTTTAAGTCGATTAAAGCCCTAATGCAGAGGGAGCGCATGGGGCAACTTTATCTGGTCATGGCTTCTGCAGCACCCTCGACCCACAGCACCCTGGTTGAAAATCACTGGTGTCTTTATAAATGTTATGATCCACACTGTTCTTTCAAGGTCTCTAGGCCTGTGAGAACTTGCCAAGCTCAGTGCTCATTTATAAACAAAAGGTGAGGTCATTTTGCATGTGCATTTCTTAAGGCTTAGGGCCATTATTTGTCACACAAATGACAGGTGCCATTGGAACATCTTAAATCTTCCTACTGTTCGGGCAGCACTAAGCTGCATTCTACTGAAAAGTCAAGACCTTTTAAAGTGTCAAGCAAGCACCCACAGACAGTGGGACCTAAGATCCCTAGGTACATTTGAAAATCTTGGCTTGCACCTTTTGAGCCCTAAATTCCTTATACCTCATGAGGTTTGTTTCCTGGGAACAAGACGGATTTTAAGGTCACCAACCAGCTGAACTGTAAACACAACCTCCTGTTAACTCAGTGTGAATGGCACAGCAGTAATGCTCAGATACGGATCATCACTCTATTATACTTCTTTCCCCAAAAACTAACACAGACTTCATCTAATCTCATTAGGCTGCAGTTTATCTATCTGTAAAAAAAATAATAAATCCAAGATTTTTATGAGGAAAGTGACAACGCTGAGTCCAGTGAGGTTGGAGGCCTACCCTTGCATCCCCTCATAACATTTGTACTCTTACAGTCATTCATCCTATTTCTTGGCAGCAGCGTCAGTGATTAAATATTCAGTTTGAATAGAACATTAGGGAACTCAGTCTGGTGCTATTAGCTCAGAAGGCTCCACATCCTTCTTCTCTCACTACTAAATAGGGTGGCCATCACAGAGGACATTCCGGTTTTCTGCTACTCTGTCCTCTATCGATATGAAACCCAATGCCTTTATGTCCTCTATTTCTCTCTTCAAGAGAAAAATAGAGGACATAAAGGCGTCGGGTTTTGTATCAATAGAGGACAGAGGACAACCAGACTGTCTTCTATGATGGCCATCTTGCTACTAAAACATGTCTTTCACCCTGAACTATCAATAATTTGAGGATGGCTGGTGCCAGTCATCCACCAGATTCTTATCTGCTGTATTATCCCAGGTCCTAGTCTAATGTTTCCCTTTAACACCTCCTGATGAAAATTTGCCTTGTATGATGACATAGGGCAACTGGAGTTTGCCCTGACTTGTTTCTTGAGAACTGAGGTAAATCTTTGATGGGTGCTAAGTAAAACACCAATCATGTTATACCCATACCTGTAAAATGATTACACCATGAAATCCATTTATATTAGCTTCTTCAGTTCCAGATATCCCATGTGTGTTTCTCTGGCCATCTCTGCCCTGCTATCAAAGAACCACTGTGAAAGAGACTGAGAAACCATACAAATGTAATCATTTTATGAGTAGGAGCAGCCCCTTACATTCTGTAGCACTTCAGGTCAGACTCTATTTCCACTATTAGGTGTATAAGTGGGTTTAGGTGCCTAAGTGAGATTCTAGTCCACTCCATTCAAGTCCTGAAACTCCATTCATGCATCTCCTTGTGTAATAGACCATCATCTAACCTTTAAGACTGAGTCACAAAAAAGCAGCAAAAAGCGCCTACCTAATTTTTGAGTTAACTGTTTTTCAAGGACTTGATCAGCATGGAATTCAAGTACACTTAGGTGCCCAAGTCCATTTATGTGCCTACTAATAGGTAGAAGCTAATCTGGCCCTTCAATCTCCTCTCCTTTCTTGATGGACCTATTCCTCTCAGCTCAAAGGAGGCCCTGAATGCAACTTGTTTAGCTCATTATTGGTAGTTAATACACAGGTTGTTAAAGTCTCCTATGAGAATGACTTTCCTCCATTGCTTCCTCCACTGCTTAAGGCTTTTGACATAATACTTTCAGATATCCTACCCTGATCCATCTGACAATCATTTAAAATGGGGTCCATGGTAGTACTGTGTATCCTCGCAGCTTTGTTCAGATATAAGGAATGCTCTCCTGTATGCACAATGCTTCCCTCTTAAGCAGTGGGAAGCCAGGAGGCTCCAGTGCTGGCTTATACTGAGATGACAATCTAGCAAAAATGCAGAACTGCTGCTATGAATTCCTCTCATTTAAATTCCTGTGTGGTAAATTGCTGAGTTACTGCTTCTGTTTCTTCACACAAATACTTACACACGTTGAGGTCTTCTGCAAGGAACTCCACTAGGAGCTCAGCCACATTTAATGCTTAGATTGTGTCAAGCCACATGTAGCCTGCTAAATCAAACCTACTGCAGCACTTGGCACTTACCACAGTGAGTCTGTAGAGAAGACCCGTTACTTAGATACATAATTTAAGTTCATTGCAACTTTATTGCTTAACTGCCACAAGGTGGTGTGTAAGAGAAATATTGAACACGGGAAGGTGCATGCGAGTGGTGCTCGAAACAGGAAAAAGCAAGCAGACATAAACTTACAGGAGATATGTTGCACTGACATTTAATACCCAGGTGATGACTAAATTACAGTGTTCTTTGGGCAACAGTTAATGATAATATATTGCATTGACAGAGATGCTACCTGAGGATCTCAAGGAACTTTGAAAAGAAGCCAACTTTTCAACTTGTACAACTCCACTGAACTCACTGGACTTATCCCAGCAGACAAACTGGCATTAAATGTCAGTACAGGAATGCTGGAACATTTTACTCTGGTGGACAACACAGTGCATTGGAAACAAAGGAAACTTGGGTTCTAGCTCTGGCTTCACTGTTAAACCTAGGTATGTCACTTCTCTTCTGTTGGTTCTGTTTATACCTTTCTACCTTTTGTCTATTTTACACCAACAACTCTTTGGATCCAAGACTCTCCAACTGCCTTTGTAGATAGCTCATCACATTGGGGCATGAACACGAGAGCTAGATCCACTTACAGAAGGGCTTACAAGATGCACGTGCCCTAGCTAGCTGCTATATCAGGGCACTAGATATGACTCAAGATCTATCTTCTGATGCATCTTGAAACCTGGTAACAGTTTTGCTAACATACTACAAGACTTGAAGAAACATTGCAGTATCACAGAATTTAACTTGCTGGGAAAATTTAAAATTTTTTTTTGTCTTAATTTAATTTTCAACCCACATCACAGAGCTTGATGCGAGGAAGTGAGGTGCACTGCAAAAGAGAGTATTGGGGAATGCTGCAAGGGTGACTCAAAGCAAAGTAAAATGCCCCCTGTATTGTACAGATACACATACAACAAATGCCTTTGAATTCTTTGTCAAGGTCTGATCTTAGTGACTGCACCCATTGTGAAGTATCAGAGAGTAATGAATATGAAACAAAACCAGCTTCCTGTCTGGCACAGCCAATAACACGGCCCACAATACAGATACCCTTCTCTTCAAATTCCATACTGTCCCTGCAGTGATCCTCCTATCCTATGTAGGTGCAATGTCTGGTTTCTGTGATAGCTTCTCAGCTACTTGCTCTGCATTTAATTTTATTTTAGGAAAACAAAATCAATTCCTACCTACAGAACATTATTACAATCAGGCCAAGGTACTAGATATATTGTTGAAAGGTAATTTAGAATCCTAAGTCCATTCTTTAAATTGCTAGAGCCCATTTAGGAGCCCACAACTAGGCTCTTCATCAGCCTCATGGCTTAATATCCACAGCCTTAAAGCTTTAGCTCAGGACTGTGCTTAAACATGCAAATTCCATTAAACTATGCATAGGAATGTAGGACTGGTAGGGGCCTCCTGGCCCAAGAGTCCAGTTCCCTGTGATTGCCCACAACCATTTTTCAAAGGGTCCACAAGAACGTTCACTGTAAACCCTCTCAGAGACCATAGCCACCAAGCAGTCAGTGGACAAACAACTCTTTAACATGCCACTGATAAAATGCAGGTGAGACAAGGGTGCCACCGCTCTTTGCCGCTGCAGTGAATGTGTTAGAATAACTTATGCTCAGATAATCCTAGAAAGGGAGCCATGCCCTGCGCTATCAAAGACAGCAAAGAAAACCTCCTGGTCCATGTTATTTGACCCAACAGAATAATTCCTTCCTGACCCCAAATACGGTAACTGATTTGATCCCAAATACATGATGAAGACCCTCCAGATAGGCACCCATGAACCAGTAAAAGCACCAGCACATCCCATCAAAAATGTCACCTCTATTTGAAGCCAAAGGCAAATGCTTCAGAAGAAAGCAACTCCCACCTCCAGAAACCTGGAAGGCATATAAAACATTCATGGTGGGGGAAATCTGCACTCAGATGTTTAAAATTACTCACATGAAATAAACTGTTGAATAGGTCTATAGGGCACAATAAGCAGTTGCCCAGTAAATATCTGGTAATGTAGGAAGGAAGAAATCCTTCTCTAGGACAGCAGCATGCTCTGGAGAACTGGATCTCCAGTGACCAGGGGCTGCAAACAGGACAAGCAGTTTGCAAGCTGTTTGCTGGGTGCAAGAGGAGGAAGGGGGAGAGAAACCAGGCACCAGATCCTGCCCAGGAGAGGTAAAGGATCCAGTTCCCTGTGCCTGTGGCTTCCTGAGTGTTTGTCTGGTGGGCTGTGTGCATTTGGGGCATGTGCTCTGAGAAGCTAGGAGTCTTGCTGACTGAGTGATTGGTGCCTGGGCCTGATGGAAGCCCTAACGAGGGGGCAGAGCCAGTCTAGGCCCAGCAGGGTATAAAAGGATACTCCCCAGGTGACCAGGGAGCCAGTGACCGGGGGACTACAAACAGGGTAAACAGTTTGTAGGCAGTTTACTGGCCAGTTCGTGGCCCTTTGATACCCCTTTTGAAGGGAGTGCCTTTCAACTTGGCGTGAGGAAGCAGGAAAAAAGTAACACTTTGAGCCAATGAGCAGTAAACAGACCAGCTTCCAGGTGAGGTTGCCAGGGAAGGTGTACTTGGAAGAAGAGCAGTAAGAGGGAGAAGGCAGATTAGGAGACACCAGGAAATGGCTGAAGGCTGTTGCAATGCCAAAACCACTGCCACTGCCTCTGCTTGCACCTGTGAGGTTTCTGTCCAGGCAAGACTGGTCACCATCGATGCTTCCACTCAGGTCTAGGTTTGGCACTGTGGAAACTGAGACTTGCAGGTTCCTTCCAGTGATGGCCAGATCAGTGGGGAGTGCTTCCAGTGTGAGCAGTGTCTCCTGGTGGTGTCTCAGGGAACATGCAAGAGAACTACAGGAAGAGGGGCTGAGGCTTCAAAGCATCCTCCACCATGAGGAGTTCATCAGTTCAATGCTGGAGGAGACCTCCAGGACTGTGGAGAAAGAAATGCCAGAAGAGAGAGGGCGCTAATGAAGAGGGAGGGCATGGACACCCAAGAGAAGGGAAGCTGGAAGCTTGTAACTTCTGGCAGCAAGCAGAGATCTTCACCTCCACCTGCACTGGTTGGAGAACTGCATTGTCTGGAGAACAGATATGCAGCCCTAACAGCAGAAAGGGAGGAACACATTCCACTAGTGGAGGAAGACGGGCCAGGCCTCACTAAGGTAGGAAGGATCAAAGCAACCACCACCAAGAAGAAGAAACGGGTGATGGTGATTGGAGACTCCCTTCTGTGGGGACAGAGGAAGCCATCTGCTGACCTGACCTGTTGTCTCAGGAAGTATGCTGCTAGCCTGAAGCCCACATCCAGGATGTCATGGAGGGACTATCGAGACTCATCCAGCCCTCTGAGTGCTACCCCATGCTGCTCATCCATGTGGGCACCAATGATACTGCCCAGGGAGACCCTGAGCATATAAAACGTGACTACAAGGCTCTCTGGGTGCAAGGGTGAGGGGGTCTGGGGCTCAGGTTGAGTTCTTATTGATCCTTCTAGTCAAGGGAAAAAGGACCAGGCAGGATCAGATGCATCCTGCAGATCAATATCTAGGTGTGCAGGTATTAAGCCAGCAGGGTTTTGGCTTCTTCAACCATGGAATGTTTTTCCAAGAAGAAGAATTGCTGGGAAGAGATGGACTCCACCTGACAAAGAGAGGGAAGACCACCTTCACAGACAGGCTCACTAACCTAATGGGGAGGACTTTAAACTCGGTTTGCCAGGGGATGGAGAGCAAAGCCCTCAGGTAAGTGGGGAAGCAGGAGATCTGGAGGAAGAGCAAATAGGAGGAGGCAATAGGGGAGGTGCTCTGATATCTCCTGAGAAATCAAGGCAATCAACTAGTTGCCTTAGGTGCCAGCAGGAAGAACTGGAAGTCCTTGCATAGTCCCCGATTTATGATGTGATTGGAATAACAGAGACTTGGTGGGAGCTCACATGACTGCAGCACTGTCATGGATGAAGATAAATTGTTCAGGAAGGACAGGCAGGGGAGAAGAGGAGGAGGAGTTGCACTTATGTTAAAGGCCTATATGATTGCTCAGAGCTCCAGTATGAAACTGGAAATAAGCCTGTTTGAAAGTCTCTGGGTTAAGGTCAGAGGGGAAAGCAACAAGGGCGATGTTGTGGTGAGGGTCTGCAAAGGACCACCAGGCCAGGAGGAAGTGGTGGATGAGGCTTTCTTCAAACAGCTAGTGGAAGTTTCCAGATCACAGGCCCTGGTTCTCAGGGGGGACTTCAATCACCTTGACATCTGCTGGGAGGGCAATCCAGCAGTGCACAGGCAATCCAGGAAGTTTTTGGAAAGAGCTAGGTACAACTTTCTGGTGCAAGTGCTGAAGCAGCCAACTAGGGGCCATGCTTTTCTTGACCTGCTGCTCACAAATGGGAAAGAATTGGTGGGGAATGTAGAAGTGGATGGCAACTTGGGCAACAGTGACCACAAGATGATAGAGTTCAGGATCCTGAGGAAAGAAAGGATGGAGAGCAGCAGAGTAAGGACCCCAGACTTCAGAAAAGCAAACTTTGACTTGCTCAGGGAACTCATGGGCAGGATCCCTTGGGAACCAAGTCTAAGGAGAAGAAGAGTCCAGGAGAGCTGCCTGTACTTTAAAGAAACCTTACTGAGAGTGCAGTAACAAACCATCCTGATGTGCAGGGCAATTAACAAGTATGGCAAAAGACCTGCTTGACTTACTAGGGAATCTTTCTGTAAACTAAATCACAAAAAGGAAGTTTTATAAAAAGTGAAAACTTGGACAAATACCTACGGAAAAATATAAGAGCATTGCTTGGACATGTAGGGATGAAGTCAGGAAAGCCAAAGCGCAATTGGAGTTGCAGCTAGCAAGGGATGTGAAGGGTAACAAGAAAGATTTCTATAAGTATATTGGTAGAAAGAAGAGGATCAGGGAAAGTGTGGGTCCCTTACTGAATGGGGAGGCAACCTTGTGACAGATGATACAGAGAAGGCTGAAGTATTTAATGCCTATTTTGCCTTAGTCTTCACAGGCAAGGTCCAGAGTACTGCATTGGGCAACATA
Source organism: Gavialis gangeticus (assembly GCF_001723915.1). Classification (NCBI taxonomy): domain Eukaryota; kingdom Metazoa; phylum Chordata; order Crocodylia; family Gavialidae; genus Gavialis; species Gavialis gangeticus. The sequence goes on along the minus strand of NW_017729024.1, from coordinate 56,738,614 downwards.
GCTTGGGAAGGAGATGAGCAGCTAACACTGGCAAAAGAACAGGTTAGGGACTATTTAGAAAAGCTAGGCATATACAAGTCCATGGAGGTGGATGGAATGTAACTGAGGGTGCAGAGATAGTTGGGTGATGTGTTTGCAGAGCTACTGGCCATCATCTTTGAAAACTCATGGTGATCAGGAGAGGTTCCAGATGGTTGGAAAAGGGCAAAAATAGTGCCCATATTTAAGAAAGGGGGACAGGGAACTACAGACCAATCAGCCTCACCTCAGTCCCTGGAAAAATCATGGAGCAAAGCCTCGAGGAATCCATTTGTAAGCACTTGAAGCCAAAAAAGGTGATTAGGAACCATCAGCATGGATTCACCAAGAACAAATCATGCCTGACCAACCTGACTGCTCTCTATGATAAGACAACTGGCTCTGTGGATGTGGGGAGACCAGTGGATGTGGTGCACCTTTTTTTTTTAGCAAGGCTTTTAATATGGTCTCCCACAACATTCTTGCAGGCAAACTAAAGGAGGTATGGGTTGGATGAATGGACTGGAAGGTGGACCGAAAACTGGCTGGAGCATTGGGCTCAGAGTGGATTAATAAATGGCTCAATGTGTAGTTGGCAGTCAGTATCAAATGGAGTGCCCCAGGGGTTCGTCCTTGGGCCAGTTTTGTTCAATGTCTTCATCAAGGACCTGGAAGATGGCAGAGTGCACACTCAGCAAGTCTGCAGATGACACCAAGCTGTGGGGAGTAGAAGATATGCTCAGCACCAGTGAGGCCACATCTAGAATACTGCATGCAGTTTTGGGCCCCCAGCTACAGAAAGGATGTGGACAAATTGGAGAGAGTCTAATGGAAAACAACAAAAATGGGGAAGGGGCTGGGGGACATGACTTGTGAGGACAGGCTGAAGGAACTGGGCTTATTTAGTCTAAAGAAGAGGAGACTGAGAGGGGACTTAATACCAGCCTTCAGCTACGTGAAGTGGGGTTCAAAAGAGAATGAAGCTAAACTGTTCTCAGTGACGGCAGATGACAGAACAAGGAGCAATGGTCTCAAGTTGCAGCAAGGGAAGTTTAGGTTAGATAATAGGAAGATTTTTCTCACTAGGAGGGTAGTGAAGCACTGGAACAGGTTACCCAGAGAGGTGAGGGAAGCTCCATCCTGGGAGGTTTTCAAAACCCAGATAGACAAAGCTTTTGCTGGGATGATCTAGTTGGGGATGGTTCTGCTTTGAGCAGGGGGTTAGACTAGATGACCTCCTGAGCTCTCTTCCTACCCTCACTTTCTGTAATGAGCTTGATGCTTAGCAGGTGGCACAAGGGGAGGGGGTCCCTGACATCCATCATTTGGTTCTGACACAAATTGTGTAATTATTGGACCCCAGAGCTGGAGCTGGTTGAGGGGCAGCTAATAAGTCATGACTGGTGGGGAATGTTTTGTACAGGATGGTTATAAAGCCATGGGACCCTGATTGTTGACTTAAGAGGACGCAGGTGAACTCTTTAGCCTGCAAGCTTTGCAAGTGGTGGCTTACCACCGCTGGTTGCTTACTGCCTTACTTTTCCATGACTCTTCCAAAGAAAGAGACTGTAATTTGGACTTCTGCAAGAACCAGTTGGCATGTGGATGGGGTACCAAAGGGAACAGGAGCCCCAAGAACAATCAGCACTATCCACTTATGGGAGTGACCACAAATGACCAAGGACCCTCCCTCTTTCTTATAACACCAAGGCATGGCGGGTGAGTTGCGGGGCATGCCCTGTGACTGGGAGTTATTTAGAGCCAAACTGTCTGGCTCCAAAAGCTGGCACCCTAGAGGCAGGAGTGCATGGTCCTGGTGACAAAATCAATTTGGGCACCACCACTCACAATGAGAGATTTCATAACATCAAGAGCAGTCATAGACTTATACTGAGGAGAAAAAGCTGTTTTTTTCCTAAAATGGAACCTGAAAATATAGGTTTCATTTATATGCAATATCACTTTATACTTGAAATAATACAGAATATTAAAGAAAATGAAGTGCTCAGACTCTACAGCAATTGTGACCATAGACATACCTATGTACTAATATGTTTAGACAGGAAACATAACATACAAATAGAGATATATACATGGAGAAACTCTCTTAAGCTTTTCCTAAGATGGCTCCATTGCTATATCCCAATGCTTGCCCAAGAAATATTTTTGAGGTGAGAATTTAACCTCTGAAGAAATCACTGGACTTTCTCTCTTTTCCAAACTATTGTCAGCGACTATGAAGAAGTATGCACACAATTTTTTTTGACAGAAATCCGCTACTGACAGAGGCATGGAAAGCACGTTGCTAGAAGTATAGATCTTCTGGATACATGAAACAAAGTGAGGAAAAAGAGAACTGGGTAGGTAGGTTGGAGAATAAGGCAGCCAAATCTTTCAACTAAGTTTCCTGAGTCTTGTGATAAACTTTTATCCATTACTCTGGCTCACTGAGGTATCATTTGTCATGATGACAAACGAATGACACTTCCCTCCTTTGAGGCCATTTGCCTTCATCACATGTTTTGACAGCTACATGATTCTGAAGACAGCACTTGCCAGGAGATGTCACCGTAATTCACCAGACCTATTCTCAAGAGATATGAAAGTAGCAATTTAGTAAGAGTTCAGAGAGAAACCAGGATAGGGATAGGGAAAAGCACCACCTCCCCCAGCCTTGGACTTTTTGTGATGGCTTTATCATCATCCAATAACTTCTGGATCTTCATTTTGTTACTAAACAGTTGGAAAAGGTAATTTTTTTGAAGTTATAGAAATCCAGAAAAAAAATATAGCAACAGGATAATGTTTGGGTTTGTGTATATGATCTTTTTTTTTTTTTAAATCCTGGAACTTTAAAATTTCATCACTGCCATCAGGATTTTTTTGTGCTTTGGGGTGAATTTAGCTGAATAACACTGAACTTCTTTTAAATGACATTCACTTCCTGCAGGACAGATGGAATTATAAAGTTTCAGGGCTGCATATTCTGAAGGGAATAACTTTATGAAGAAATGTTTTAGTACAGTCTAATATTATTGTTTCCTTGTAGTCCCCAATTTGTCTGTAACCGTCTGCTGTCTTTTGTCTTATACTTCAGTTGTAAAGTCTTTTAGTGAAGACTGTCTTTTTGTCCTGTGATTGTACAGTGCCTGGCACAGTCCTTGTACATAATAATATAAAAGGCAGCATAATTTCCTCAGGCCCCTATTTTCAAGAGGAAGCAACTGGTTGCTGAAACTTTTAAAGTATTTGCCTCTTTCTTCTATACTGCCCTGCTGCTGCATCAGCAACATTAGTTAATGCATGAGCGAGATTTTAAAACTGCCTTGTAGTTTACTGCATGCAAGAACCTTTTCCTACTATAGCCCTGGACAACACAAATACAAACACACACTCAGCTTCACACTACAGAATTCAAAGATTCTGAAACCATTAAAATAATCAATTCTGATCTAAATTACACTGGAAGGAAAATTCTACTCAATAACAAGCTCACTCACAAAAAGCTTTTATCCAATTTTGTTGGTATCACTATGCAGCCACTCGATGCATCTCCACATGCTATCCATGCTGTAAAGGCTTACTGTGCAGTAAAGTACAGCGCAGTATGCCTTCCCTGGGAGCATGTCTACATGTGCTCCCTGTTGGGAGCAAAACTGTTCCCACCGAGAACAACTCAATGAAGGGCTGCTGCTACCCTGCTCTGGCCCCTGTGCAACAGCCAAGGGGAGCTCCAGGGGTGTTAGCCTGGAGGCTGGCAGAGATCACAGGGCTGGTCCCCATGTGTGTAGGGCCAGGAGAGCTCTGCTGGCTGCAGTAGCAGCCATCTCCTTTCCCTACACACATCGGGAGGGGTCCTGATGTGCAGGAGGTAGGGAGATAGCTGCTACTACAGAGCTCCCCCTGCACACAGGGCAAGCCCCATGCCCAGTGGGGCTTCCTCACACAGGCGGGGTCTGTCCTGCTTTTGAGACAGCTCCCAGAAATCCCCTGGCTGGGTGAGGACTTCCCTGAGCCACCTGGGGCTGACTGGGGCTGTTCTGCTTATGGGATAGTTTCCAGTCAGCCCCTGGCTATGCAGGGAAGTGGAGAGCTCCCTTGTCCCAGAACTGCTCAGCTCAAGCCAGGAGCTGAATAGCACCAGGATGGGGGGGAGGGGGCAGAAAGCTACCCCTTCCTAGCGCTATTCAGCTCTTGCTATTGAGCAATGCCAGGACCAAGAGAGTTTCCTGTTGCCTGTGACCCCCTAGTGTTAGGGCTGACTAGGAGCAAATTTGCACTATACATGCACTACTGTGCAGTATTTACTGTGCAGTTAGTTTACTACCTGTATTTACAGGTAGTAGCTAACTGCGCAGTAGACTAATGTATTGTGCAGTAAATGGTGTGCACATGTAGACAGTGACCCTTTACTGCACAATAGATTAGTTTACTATGCAGTAAATCTCTTGTAGACATACCCACTGTGGGGCAAATGATACATAAAAAGCTATTGAAACTGCTTAGATTATTTTAGTGATGTTACACATGGCAAGTACATTATTTTCCTTAAAATAACTCATATGCCACATGAGCATTTTGACAAAATAAAAGCCAGCTTTGTCAAAACCACTTCTGAAGTCCAAAATAATTACTGCTCGCTTTCTACTTGGCTCACAGAGCCAAGTTCTTATTTTAACCTGCATTCTCCTACAATTTCACACCAAGTACTCTGGAGACAGAGGCACAGTGGCAGAGTGGTTAAGGTATCTTGTTAAGGCTCCAGAGGCATAAGTCCGAGCCTCATTCCTATTTTACACTTAAGATTACCTATTGACCACCACACTGTAAATGGGAACCTGGTCATTTGGGCTGGGGTAAAGGCAGCAGAGGCCATGTTAGCAACATTGCTCTCTTATGTGTCAGTGCCTCCAGAAACTTGTGGTTGTTAGCCACAGTAACCTGATGGGCCATCTCAGCTCAAAAGGCTTCTGACTTTGTGAATGGCCTGGCTCACAGCAAGAGACATATGTGTCCTTGTAAGAGAGAAGCTCATTTTTCCCAAATGTTAATGATTTCTTCTAAAAAAAAAAAAAAAAGGAAAAGAAAAATGGGGCTATTATTCAGTAATACACAGTGTTTAATTTAATTGTTCTCCTGTTTCAGGGGCCCTAGTGAGAGTCGTGCACAACCACTCCACCCTGCTCCTTGTTGGTTATAGTTCTCTCACCACTAGAAATAGCAGCCAGCTGACAGCACATTGGGATGACTATTTCTCTTTGCTTCACAGTAGCATCCACAAGCCTGAGTAAAGAAAATGTCCTGAGTGCTAGCTTGTATATAAGCCCATAACAACAGACAGTGCTCACCTTTAAAGAATTCAGTCTATACAAACAAGGCACAAGGAGGGTAGAAGGGAAGAGACAGACACAGAGATGGGAAGTGACTTCACAAGGTCACATGACAAATCAGTGACTAAAGTCCAGTCAAGTGCCTTGCCCCTACATCAGCTTGGCTTTCTAGCTACACCCCAATATTATATGGTAAAATATGAAAGGGGAATGTAAGGTAATTCTTGCATTTCACCATACCTAGAAATTCTTGCAAGGAGCTCATGGACCATCTCCATGGGGATTTTTGTTAGGAAAAAGGGAACAATGAGAGTTAAGAAGGAAATGGAGCATGAGGTAAGCGAGATGGGCTACTGTGTCCCTCATGACACTTGGAATGGTTAGGAGATGGATGGGAAGAGGCAAGGGAAAGGTTCAGCATAGGGAATGGAAGGTTGTACAAACATCAGCTAAGGTCAGCAAGCTGTCCAGACCAAAGCTTATGTATACATCAATAAGACTAGAAGCAACTTCAGATGGATGGATAAAAGTTCAGATGGATGCTGTATGAGCAGCTCAGCATGTGGGTTGAGCCAATACATTCCCTGTATTAGAAACCAAGAGAACATTGTTACACACATTACTGCAAGCTTTATTTCCTGATGGGTCAGCTGTTTATAGTCTTTGCAGAAATGTCATACTATTTGGCGATTTAGTTTCTGTGTGGGAGACCTATGGCAATCAGCAAGGGAGTTTGTGCTTTACCCTAGTCTTCTCTTGCTAAATTCAAGTCCTGGGGAAGAATTGCTTGTCGAGAATCAGAGAGGCACCAATGTTTAGATTGAGATTATAAGAGGAAGAGCTTGCTTGCATGTCATTTGTGACTATTTATGTTCAGTTACTGGTATATATTACAGCACATGAAAATGTCCAGTCTTCGTATCACTGGTTTTTCTTTCAACAGTGAATTGACTTGCAAGTCCCAGGATTAGAACAACAACAATATTATTGTATAGTTCCTCTCAGGCTTTCATCTTCACTAGGAAAATGTCATACTCAATTATAAACAATCCTACATATTTTCAGGTTCTGTTTTAGGAAAACAGCATTTTCCCCCTGCATATAAGCTGATAATAAAAAACAAAGCCCATGACCTGCTACTAATCTCACAACATCCCACAGGAGAATCAAATAACCAAGGAAAGGACTCAAAGGATTAAATACACTAAAAACACCAAAATAAAAAAGCATCTTCCATAGCAAAGTAAATTTTGACCCAAGGCTCATCTTATTCTCTTCAGCCTAAAATCCCCTGGTAATTCATATAAAGACAAATATTGCAAGTTAAACAAAAACTGTTTACAGGTTTAAACAAGACAGGCCCTTCTTAAAAGTTAAGATTTGAATAGCAGGTCTGGATTCAAAATTCATTGGCACATAAAGACAAAAAATCCTGAATCCAAATAGTTCTGGTTTCATGTGTTCAAACCAAATTTTCCTAAGTTTTGAAGGGATGTGGGGAAGGAGAAAGCAGGTGGTTTCATGGGATTTTTTTTTTTTTTGACAATTTGTTTCCTTTGTTTTTATCAGGAAATGGTAATTTGTTGCATTCAAAATGTTAAAAACTCTTGGTTTTGACCAACTTCCAGTGAAATGCAGGCAGGAGTCCAACAGGACTGTGCATGGTTGCTTGTTAGCTCACCTTGTGGTCAAACTGTTTCATGGCTCTGAAAGTCCAATGGTGCCCTACCACATGGCCTTCACGAGAGCTGGAGACCCATGACAGTGAAGCCGTGGGGCTGGGAGCCTCAATTTGATACCAGGGTTTTTGGTCTTCTGTTCTCTGGGAACCAGGGAACAGTGACAATCTGGGTGACCCCCTCCCTGCACACATTAAACCTGTCACCCCTTTTCCACTTGATTCTGCATGACAGTCCTGAGAGACATAGTCTGGCTCCTATCCCCCATGACCAGACTTTATAGTAGAGGTGCACCGATACATTGGTCCCATAGTGGATCGGCACCAATATAAGGAAAATTGAAGTATCGGCAATCAGCTTCTTTTAGCTGATGTGGCTGATAATGTTGCCAATAAATGCCCCATGCATGTGTGCAGCCACAGTACAGAAGAAGAAAAGGCTGTTTTATAATCAGAACAGTATGTTAGGTGTATTTTTAATGTGCGTTATTGAATATGTATTAACTGATACCTGTTAAAACTCTGATGTTGATGGGACAATGTATATTCTAATGTATGTTATAGCTGGGGGAAGCCAATCCTGCATAGGAGCTTAGTGCTTACCCTGACCAGTTAAAACTACAACTTGCCTTGTCTAAAACAGGATTTTAACATGTTGAACACACTTTTTTTTCCTGATGTGGACATGGTCATAGTCATTGGGGATTCTGTAAGACGGGGGGCTAGTTTGTAGAAAAATATATATTAAGATCATACCTAGTAGCATCCATGTAGTCTCTAGTGCACAGGATATGCAAGGGGCATGACCAGAATTACGTGCTCCAGCAATCACCACCTAGAGGATGGTCTCATGGGGATCATTTTTACCCGACGCATGTCAGGCAGCCACAAAACTGCTCTGACCTGCAGTCAACACTAGGGTTGCCAGGCAATCAGGGACTCCTAACCTCCTCCCCAATAACCCCCAAATCATCAGGCAAAGTAGAGATTTTAGTTTTGTAAATACACATGATCTATAATTTAAAATAGATTAACATAAGAATTTAAAGCACTTTCTTGCAAAATAATTTAACTATACTTTTTAAAACAAAGAATTGAATTACTAACATTTTATTGTCATTTGTATCTCTTTATAATGTTGGCACTGTTGACATATAATTAACTTCTAGAACTCATTGCCACAGGATGTTATAGAGGCTTATGATTTAATTGGGTTGAAAAGGTGACTAGATGATTTAATTGAGTATTGCTTCATTAGTGGGTATTAAACATAAGAATGGGTGGTGCAACCTCCAAATGAAAACTTCCTAGGCCTCTGAATGCTGAAATTAGGCCAATTTTTTGTAAATTTGGGAACAGATGGTAAAAAATAAGCCTAAAAATGCCTGCATGTGAAGTCCATAAAAATGAGCTGTCCATAAAAACACTAAGCTTCTTTGAAGATCCTTTGTCAAAAGCAAGTATTGAAGGACAGACAGAGCAAAAAGCAGCATCACCTGGTGTCTGAGCAGGGGCGCAGCATCCTGCAGGAAGCACACTCTCAGGGCTTTGTAGCCTTTGCTACCCCTCCTCTTCTTCCCCCCCCACAACCATGTCAAGTGCTGCTGGACAGCAGGTAGGCAGACAGTAGTCCTTCCTTGGGTGTCCATTCTTCAAAGGAAGGGCAAGGCCATTGGGAGCAAGGCTGGGGGAAAGACTGAGGGGACAGCACAGTGTGAGGTGCAGTTGGGAAAATCAGGATGTGGGGGTGAGTAGGAGACCCCTGGAGTTGCAACAGCATGGTATAAAACCACTGATATAGTCAAGTAGGGTCACCAACCCTAGAAAATATATATTTTACCAATAATGTGCAAACATTATATTTACAACCACATTTTTTTTTTTTTTACTAGAGTTGATGTTAAACCCTAAACTTGTCCATGGCCTGGCAAAAGAGTTACGTTTACATTATGTAAAAATATGTTAGTAAAAACATGTGCGAGTAAAAAAGCTTGGTTATTAGTAAAAATTTTGCGTATTGTCAGTAAAAATATTTGTGTTGAGTGGCAACCCTGTCTGGATGTTGTATGGAGAGTGGAACAAGAGACAAATCAGTCTGAATAGTACCTGCTTAAATATTATTTCTGTGAGTATTCGTTCTCTGTCATGGGGGTAAGAGAGGCCTATTTGTTGTATGCTGACAGTGGGCCCAGGTCCACCAGAAATTAAAAGTCTCTAGAGGTGGGGCCACATGAGTGCACACATGAGCTTTGTAACACCTCAAAGGCTTTTAAGGCACTGCAAAATGCACTCCATGCACATGATTTTGTTCTCTATGCTGCATATTTGCAGCATGGAGCCAAATTGAGACACTGGTTAATCTTGGTATCAGAAAAAAATGCACAGATATAAAAGTGGCATGGTCCATTTGGCAGCAGGGTGCGCCACCTGAAACTGGAGACTGGCTGGTTAGAGCCAAGCTTTAGCTGCCAGCCAGGTTCCACATGCCCAAATTGCTGCTGCTGCAGCCCCAGGGGGTCCTCAGGATCCCAGATAAGGCTTCTGGGGCTAGCCCAAGTGCTGATCCCAGCCTTCTCTACTCCACCTAGAGCAATTTGCCCTAGTGTGCATACAGACTTGCCCCCTGGGGACAACTAGCAATGGCACAAATATGTGCCACCCACTGCTATTTGTCCCCTAAGAAACATATGTGAACACTTGCCTGGACACACCCTTAGTGGTAGGAGGGAGGCCACTAAACATACAACTACTAATTCCATGGGACAAATCATGAAAAAAGAAGAACAGGAGTGCAGGTTACAGGGTGCCAAGGGAGGACACCAAGCAGAGAACTCTGGCTAGCACCCACTGCCTCTTGAACAATCTAAGGAACCTGTCCAGTGAAATTATCTAGAGTTGGGAGAGACAGGAAACTATCCTTCATGGACCTACGGACTGGCCTAGAATGTACTTAGGAGAGGAATGATACTATATTAAAGACTGAAACATGGCATATACAATCAGATAAAAATATACTACTATTAAATGAAATGCTTCACAGACTGCTAGCACAGGGTCGATAAATAAAAGTGGGGAAAATTTAGAAGTTGCTAGTACCACATATTGGTGAAAACAGAACAAAGCTCAAATAGCAAAATGATTCTTAAAACAACAAGAGATTCTTGTACTTATTTCATGATGCAAATAACCTTTTAGCAACATGGATGCACTTATTTATAACCTGCAATGCAAACTTCATAAAACTGATGGAAAAACAGCTTTGTTAAAGCCTTCTCACTTATGCCTCTATTGATAACCTGGAAAGTAAAAATACCAAGACTGGCGAAGGCTTAACATTATCTGGAAAACTGTGTTGCCAGCATTTAGGATTTTATGGCAAGTCTCATGACATTTGGGTTTTGCGTAAAGCCCCAGCTCTTGGAGACACATAGTTAGGTAGGAATCTTAACTTCATTTTATAAAAAAGAAAGGAGTTTCTAGGTTTCCCACTTACGTGAGAGTGCTTGACAATACTCAACAACTATGCACAGAAGACTGAGTTAGAAGACAAAACAAACTATATAATCGCATGATAATTTAAGACAATCTGGTGATGTGGGGGGCGGGCTGACATACACGTTTTAAATGTTTGGGGTTCTCTCCACTGAGAAAGTTACTGATAATGAAAGAGGAGGAATGTAGGGGTTGAATGAGACAGGATGTGGGTAAAGATCCAACAAAGGATGGATCGACAAGTTGGCTTTATTCCTAACATTCCTGAAAGACTCCTGGAGATTAAAAAACCCCAGTGAATGTAAGCTGGCACTTGGCCTAGCATGTTCTTGAGGAACACTGAAGAGCATTGTTGCTGGGAATTGAAGACCTTTGGGGTTTGTGGGTCTGTGCTTGCTTCTGCTTTCATCCTTTGTGCAAGCTCAATTTGTTTGCTTTGGAATAATAATAATAATAAAAAACCCCTCAAAGAATAAAGAAATCCTCCTGAAGGAGGTGAACACTTATTCCTGAAACATCTCACAGGAGATCATTTGTTTTTTAGAAGCTACTTGGAAACACACAGCCAAGCACCATATAGTTGTCTCCATCAAGAGCCCCTAGGAGTATTGACAAGAGTCATGCAGATATGCCTCCACACTTCACACTGATCATTCTCCCTTTTGTGTCCATCCTCTCCCATTTTGTACCATATGGTTAACTATTGATTTAATTCTGTCATTCAGCTGATGGTTCATGACACATTCACTCAGCAGCTGGCTTTTATATTACTCTTCAGGCCTGCTCTGGTCTTGCTCCTATTTTTGGAACAAGTGTCTGTTCTAAGGATAGCTGCTCACTTCAAATAAGAAAGGAGACCAAGAGCTGTGTCAAGAGCAGTGTCACACTTCAAAGTGTGCATGTGTGTGAGAACTATACAAATGGTAAGCAGTCTGGCTGAAGAACTCTAACATGGTCCCCTACCTACACTGATGTAGGTTCACTAATGCAACTCCTCCAGATTCATGCCCTGAAGAGGTATCAGATAGGGTTTGCCTTGGCCCAAATGTACCTTGGCAAATCCACATTATATAGCATTACCAAGTCCTGTGATGTTATCCTGAGCATCGCAAGAGCTGGTGTCTTCCTTACAGCCCGAACCCTAGGAGTCAAGACATTATGTAACAATTTCAGGCAACATAAAATGAAAAAGAAATTCTGGCCCTTGGCGCTGTGCAGCAAAGCTTAAAAATGCAGAACAAGTGCACTCAAATGAGTACTCCAGCCAGAAATCAAACACAGAGGGCCTAGAATTTATACAACTATATCACATTACACAATTGAAAACTTCCCTGGTCTACACAAATCCTATATATTCAAGAGTCACTTAATTCAGGTCACAGTTAATATTCTGCCAAAGCACAACCTCCCTCAAAGAGAAATGTCTTTTTTTTCTCTTTTCTGCAGTACATTAATATTTTCTTTCTCCTCCCTTACCAACTTAGAATATTATACAAATTAGGGACCAAACACAGCACAGCTATAATTCTACTGACAGGAAAAGAAAAAGCCGTTTCCAGGTGCTCTTCTGTCTGCCTGTACCTACCTGAAATCTCACCTTATATTTAGACGGCAGATTCTCTGGGGAAGGAACTGTAAGCTTTGTTTACCACTCTTAGCACAATTGGCTCCTTCTCTGTGACTAGAGTCATCATCCAACCCATTCCATAAAGATATCCAGCATATGGTGAGGAAAGGGGCAGCCTGAATAAAATACTATAAAAATACTGGGAAGCACATTTTGGGGGTTATTTTCTGCACAAATGGGTTTTATTTTTTTTAAGTAAAATTAAGAGTCCCCCAATCCAGGTTAATTTTGCCTTATCAACACATTTTGATAGCATGAAAAGTATTGCTAGTGACCTTTATATTAAAACATCTGAGCCTATGCTAGACTTTATGGCACAAGGAATCAGCCTTTTCTATTCTTGCATCGCCTTTAATCTTGTTCTTACTTTTTTCTGTGTGATTTCAGTTGACATACACTCACCACCTTTCCAAGCCCACATTCTGAATTTCAGGTCCTAAGGACCACACAAATCTCAGTGACACTCAGCCAAAAATTATCTTATATTCCACCTAGGATCAGGTCAAACGAAGCAAAACTGTTAAGAGGTTTCTCATGGCTTCAGTCCAAGACTATAAATTTTCCCCCAAGAAACTTTGCAGATGGAGGAGTTGTTCAAAACTTGGCCTAGGCTTGCCTGAAATACTGCCCATTTCTTACTGGAGTTTCATGAAATTGAGTCAATTGGGGCCAAGTTTCAGGTTTGCAAGAAAACTGAAATCATTAAAAAGGTTATATCATGTAAGCGCTGTACATTTCTTTATAGGCTGGCTATGCCATTAGTGCCATCTGCTGGTTAAACCATACTTAGACTTGATTGGTGGAGAAGGAAGGACAAAAGAGCAAGCAGATGTTAACAAATATATTTGCATCCATTCCCTTCATGATACCGAGGTGTACTGAAAAGCCCATTTCTTGCAATGGGTGGGAGTAAGAGCTGGAAAGGTTTGTGCTTGGTTAAGGCATTGGCTGGGACTGAAGATTTGAGGCTAAGCCACAGATTTCAAATGTGACCTTGGGTGAGGTATCTGGTTTCTCTGTGCATCAGTTCACCATCCCTAAAAAAATGGGGAGAATATTAGATCCTTTCAAATATTTCTCTTGTATTCTTTTGTTGTAACCACTTCTAACTGGGGCACTGCCTACTATATGTTCGTGCAGCATTAATCACAATGGGGCCCTGTATGTACTACCAAAATATGTGTAAAATAAACAAACGATTGCCATCTACACTGTGATTCCTGGTGGAGTAAAAGTGACAGAAGCAGTCCCTTTGCATCCTATCGCATCACATTTTCAATCATATAATGCAGGTGTATCAAACAAATGGCCTACAGGCCAGCTCTGGCCTGTGGACTGTTGCATTCAGCCTGCCTGTAGTCTGGCAGGCTACTGGAAGTCAGGAGGAGAGGCCTGCTATAGAATTCACAGTTCCTAGACCCCAGGGGACATGGTCATTGGCAGCAGACCCCAAGCCTTGTACCACCATCCAAACATAGGCCCATGAAGTTGCAGTGCTGGTCCCATGGATTCAGTCTGGGAGGAGCCCGTATGAAGTAGATGCAGCCCAAGGCCAGGGCTGAGTTTGATATCCCTGACATAATGGAAGCTGAGAGCATGGGCTGAATGCCTACAGATTGATACAAACAGATAAGGTAAGCTTTCACAATGTTTTCAATAATTCCAGTATTAAAGGTTGTGTTGACTACTTTAATTCAGCTCTTATCATGAGGCAAGATTTTCAGTAGGTGCAAATCAGCCTCGCTCTATTGGTGGCCAGTTTACATCACTGATGAACATGGTCCAGCATTATTTTAATGGCATTTGATTTCATTATTAGAAGTGGCCTCTTCATCCCATATTACTCCATCCCATATTACATTTTACAAATAGCTAAAGACAAAACTCTCTTCTGACATGTAGTGACCTGCAGGCTAAGTGCACTTTAACAGCTAATTTCACTGCTGAATAGTTGATAAAGCAGGAAGAATCTACAATTCAAGAAATTAATACATTAGGTGCTTATGGTGCTAGGTGTCAAGAATCACCTTCATGCTTCTTGATCCAGCATACACAAAGGCAAAGCTCCCAATGCCTACTGGACCACTGAGTGGAACTGCATAGGACAGATGCATCCATCATGAGTTTGCCTCTTTTTTTGCTTATGTTCTTGGCTAAAATTAATATCAAAGCTCAGGCTTCTGCAGTTTTAAAGTTTGGATGGATGCAGTATGTTGACTATGTTGGTGGCCCAACCAAAAACTGGATGTTAACTGATATTCAGGAGCCATCCAGTCACAATTCCCTTTCCCCTTCCTTGGGAAAAGAAATGGCCTCTATGCACTTCATTATTCTGGAACTACTCAAGGAGCAGGATGAGACAAAAAGAACCACTTAAAAGACAGCGCAGGCTCCATTTCACAATAGGAAAAACCCACTTCCCTCCCCAACATGATCTTGCCAAATTTGTATGCAGGAAGAGGCCTGATTTGGCCTAGCTGACACGAACAATTATTAACAAGCTTGTCTTAGCCAGCAAAGAACAACAGTATATAATTATATGTATACAACACCGACAATCAAGGAGAGCTGGTCTTCCAATAAAATGCAACTATTAATGAAAGAATTAGGGCCTGACCCACAGCTTATTGAAATCAATGCATTGAGTCCCATTGATTTATTTCACTGTGCTTTGGATCAGTCTGAACAGGAGAAAGAACCACTAGGCTGAAAGGAAGCAACTCAGGAAACAGAAAGGAAAGAGCCTCATGCTCCATGGGAAGGGATGCTAAAAGTGTTGATCAGAAGAGTATCCCAAAGCTCATAGGTTCATAAATGTAGGGTCGGAAGGGACCTGAGCAGATCATCAAATCCAACCCCCTGCCCTGGGCAGGAATGAATACTAGGCTCATATGACCACTGGAAAGTTCAAGCTCATATGACCCCAATTAGGTAATTATCAAGCCTCCTTTTAAAGACCTCTAAAGGTAGGAGCCAGCACCACTTCCCTTGGAAGCTGGTTCCAGATCCTAGCCGCCCTGACTGTGAAGTAGTGCCTTCTAACGTCTAGCCTGAACCTACTCTCAATCAACTTGTGAGTGTTATTCCTTGTTACTCCAGGAGGAGCTCAGGGGAACAGGGTCTCACCCATTCCCCTCTGGTCCCCCTGGTAAGTTTATAGATGGCCACTAGATCCCCTCTCAGCCTTCTCTTGTGAAGGCTGAACAGGTTCAGGTCCCGTAGCCTCTCCTCGTAGGGCCTGCCCTGCTGCCCCCGATCATGCGGGTGGCCCTCCTCTGGACCCTCTTGAAGCTGTCCACATCCCTCCTGAAGTGCGGTGCCCAAAACTGGACGCAGTACTCCACCTGTGGCCTGACCAGTGTCACATAGAGGGGGAGGATCACCTCCCTGGACTTGCTCATGATACTTCTGTGGATACATGACAAGGTGCAGTTAGCCTTACTGACCATGTCCTCGCATTGGCGGCCCATGTTCATTTTGGAATCGATAATGACTCCAAGATCTCCTTCTGCCACAGTGCTTTTGAGAAGGGAGTTCCCCAGCCTATAGGTACGCTGCTGGTTTTTTCTGCCCAAGTGCAGTATCCTGCACTTGTCAGTATTGAATCCCATCCTATTCACATTCGCCCACCCCTGTAACCTGCCCAGGTCCAGTTGTATCCTGTCCCTCTCTTCTAGCATGCCCACCTCAGCCCAAATCTTGGTGTTGTCAGTGAATTTGAACAGGGTGCTTTTCACTCCCTCGTCCAAGTTGCTAATAAAGAAATTGAACAGTACGGGCCCAAGGACCAAGCCCTGGGGGACTCCACTGCCCACATCCCTCCAGGTCGAATATGACCCATCCACCACCACCCTCTGGGTGCAGCCCCCTAGCCAATTTGCGACCCATCTGACTGTGTAGACATCAATGCCACAGTCATCTAGCTTTTTAATGAGAATGGGGTGGGAGACAGTGTCAAAGGTCTTCCTGAAGTCCAGAAAGGCTACATCCACTGCGACACCTGCGTCCAAGGATTTTGTGACCTGATCATAGAAGGCAATCAGGTTGGTCTGACAGGACTTGCCCCTAATGAACCCATGCTGGTTGCCCTTGAGCATCATGCCCCCTGCTGGTCCCTCACAGATGTGCTCCTGGATAATTTTCTCAAAGAGCTTCCCCAGGACCGAAGTAAGACTAACAGGCTTATAGTTGCCTGGGTCTTCCCTCCTCCCTTTTTGGAAAAGCTGCTGGTCCCTGACAGGGAAGGGTCCCTTCTGAGTTATTTTATAGTGAAAAAGGCTGGGAGTTCTGATATCATCTGTCACAACAGAAAGCAGAAAAGGTTTCTTCAAGCTGGTTCGTTATGTTATAAAATACTTTAAATATTGCTACATAAAAAAAATAGACAGGTCTTTGCTAGACAATAGATAGGTACTAGTAAGATTTGCAGCTGGCAGATATATTTCACTTTGTAATAAATGCCTTGTATGAAATTACATAAAAGGAATATACAAAGGATTACCACCAAGTATATCACTCCAAAATGAAATAACTTCATGACCTGTCAAATGAGAATAAATTAAATCTACTGCTGCACAGTTCTTGCCACGGTGAGCTTATTCATTAGAACATAGGACATATTTTACACATAAAAATAGTCCAGAAAACAAATGAATATATTCATTCAAAGCCCATATTTCATTAAGATAAACTGATTCCCTCCTGTGCAGCAGTGAATTTCCTGAATACAGCAGATATACCAGTAACTCTCCATGAATGACTACAGAATTACGGCAAAATGCCCTAAGAAGTGCTAAGTCATTTCTGCTCCTTCATCAAGGTTAAGGGGCAGAATTTAGCCTTGTTTTGCACTGGGGACAGAGCAATCTGCCCACCTTGGAGCTCACCCACTACAGTGAAGATAGATGTGCTACAATCTATTAAGGGATGCAACAAACTTTCCCTACACAGCTGAACAAGTATGTGTGTGCGCTTGGGGAAGCAACAGAGCCAAACTTTCCCCTACTTTGCTGCCCTCTCTCCTTTACCATGGAGCTTTTCCCAAAGGAACTTTGCAAATAACCTTCCAGATGAACTACACTTTTCTAGAAAATAACACCTCTCTTTATATGCAGGAGTGAAGTCTATTTGACAGGGCACCAGACTGACACACAAGATGCATACCTGGATTCTATTCCTGCCTCTGCCATTAGGTGAGCTTGGTCACTTAAGAGGAAATGTCCCCCTTTTTCTGGCTGTAAAATAAGGATAAGGACAGTGACTGCCTTTGGAAAGTGATTTGGAATCTACAGATGTAAATTGCTATAGAAGCACTACTTATTAGTATTAGGGTAACTTGTGTTCTCCCACAGCTAGTTGTGCACCACAAGAAGAGATATAATCCAGCTTCTTAAATTGGACAACACACAACAGTGTGACTGTAAATTAGTGAACTGAAAAGTATATGGAGGCATCATTCAGTGGAGGAATGTTTTTGTGTAAATTTACAAAACATCAAGGGAGCAGTGAGGGTGAGGATCTTTACCCAGTAGGACCAAGATTACTTGATGGTCTGCAGAAATAAGGTAGGTGTGATCTGAGGTGAGTGGGAAACCTTTGTTAGGAATCATTTCAGATAGCAAGACTGTTTCATCCATTATTCAGTGAAAGTTATATTCTTGGGCAGGCATACCAATTAAAAATCAGCAAATTGATGCAACACCTAGGGAAGCCCACCATTGAGACACATTAGATTTTAAATAATGCAATGACATTTCCCTTCAGACAGGGAAGTATGGGGTTCTGGAGCCACATGGACTGATGGAAAGGACACTAAGTGCTGATGAGGGCCTACTGTGTGATCCTCAGCATGTCACTTCCTTTTCTAGTATGCGTTTGTCCTTCCAGGCTCTCCCTTTCTACCGATAAGAGCATCAGGGCAGGAACCGGTTCATACTGGGCATTTGTTCAGTATCTAGCATAACAGGGTCTCTAGCTACTATTGCAAGAAATAATGCCCACTTTTAAAAACAGTTTATTGATTTTAAAACTTCAGCTCAAGAAAAAAATATGTTACCAGACCAATATAAGGCACAGTGATTATGTAGACAGATACTTGAAGTATCTCTGGGAGCAGATCTTCAAGTTGATTGAAACTGGTCTAAGCTTCATTTGACTTCAGTGGAACTACAGTTAACATCACATGGCCCCATGGACGTTAAGAGATTTGGGGCAAGTCTGTGGTTGCACTTGCTCTATGGATGAACTTTGATGAATGTGTTAATATTCACAAATAGCTGCCTGCTCTCGTACCAGATTTTCAGAAGCGCTCAAAACCCACTACTAAGGCTACACTTTCATAACAGCTCACTTAACACGTTTGGAAAGTCAGGTCTTGAAAATGGTTGTATGCTGAGCAGAACCTAAGGTGCTTTGCTTTTCTGGAAAGTCTAGCCCACCCACACTGTCTGGTGCTTGTACCAGAGATTAATGTAACCATCTGTTGTTGCATCCCCACAACAAGAGGGATAGAAAATGGGACATTTGGTTGTGTCACAAATCTAACATTACCAAGCTGAAACACATCTGATAAAAGTAGTTTCAAGTGTAAAACAGTTGACTTAACATAAGAATCTTATCATTTGGAATCTCAAGTAACATCATCTTACCATGCTCAAGGATCATTACTCATCAGAGAAGCTTTTGAACAGCATCTAAAGCAAAACCTTTATAAATCTACTAACTTGGAAACAAACAGGTGTAACATGCAAACTTCATTTTAAATTGCCACAGGAAAATTTTGGACATCCTCGTGCAACATCCTCATGCAACAATCTTCCCAAGCTGTTTGGAATGAGCTGGCTAGCAAACCTGGCATCCAATTGAAGAAACTGTTTGCACCAGTTGTTTGGCAGAAATCGCAGCACCTTCTACTGGCAACATTTTCTATTTGTTAGTGATAGTTTTACTTGACATTTAAGATCATTCAAATTTTAAAAAGTCCCTAGAGTTCCAAAGGGTATGGGAAAGGTCCCATTTTATGACCCTGAACAGATGGCTACCAGTCTTCACTGTCAACTATCATATTGTATCCCAGTTCAGGTCATTTGACTTTTCTTTACCAGGTGAGTGGTAACATTGCTAAGATCTGATTGGCTGATGCCAAGGACAGAACTGTGCCCTCCCTGCAGGTTTTGAGTTGGTACAAACTTCTCGAGCAGAGATTGGCATTTTTTGGCCACAGGAGTTGACAACAAATCAACAGCTGCAGGATCCTGTTGAGGAATTCCAATCTCTAGGGATAATATTCCACCACTTCGACCCTTCCCCAAGGTAGACCCATTGCTCCACAGGCTTTATGGCCCCTTTATTTACTCTGTCTTCAAGTTATGTATAGCCCAATGCCCAGTTCCTGTACTGTCCTCTATTCCAGGAGTTGGCTTATGGCATTTTGGAGCAGGGGGCTTCAGCTCTGTGCCACAGTGGGCCAAAGCATTGGCTGGGGGTGCCCTCCCCATGCTGCTGCAGAGACAAGAAATGGCAGTGGGAGCAGGGTCTTAACACCTGCTTGCCCACCTGTGTATGACATGCAGTGAGTCAGTCCAGCTCTCAGCTGGAAGAAGTTACCTACCCTTGCTCTATTCAGTATACCCACAATGCCAGGAAATGCTTCACAGGACCACTGTCCCAAATGCCAAAAAGAAGTTTCAGGAGTAGATACAGTTTCCTTCCCCTACAGGAGCCATGGCAAAGAAGCTGTTCCCTGTTCCTCCTATCATCTCATCCAATGACTTAACAGGCTGGATCTGAACTGCCCCACAGTCTTTGCAGTTCAGTTACTGAGAAAGAGGAAGCATCTTGCAAAACAAAACTAGTCTAATACTCTCTTTATAACACCCTTCTGTTCACATGGGGAGGAATCACTGGAGTCTACCTATCTGGAAACACCTTCCCAAACCAAACAGGCCTGTCCAGCAACAAAAAGTGGGGGAGTGGACCCCTGGTGCTGTTTTTTCTAGGAAACACAAGTCATCAAGGGAATGAGTTCATGCTAGTCTTCCTTGGCAGTCTCCTCCTTCCCCATGCCGCAGAGAAAAAGCTAACATACTGCTATCCATGAAAGAAGAGGAGAAGAAAGGAGGAAAGGAAAAAGGAAGTTTTTCAAAGGTATATTGCGGTTTAAGACTTATGGGGGAAAAGTTATTTCAAGCACTGATACCTTAAGCAGATTGTTTCTGGCAGGGCCTAGCATTACGGAGGAGTTATTTTGAGGAATAAGTTAATGTAGTCACATCAAGCTTACTTACCCATGTCAGACAAAAAGCTGACAGAAGTGCAGACTGCAGCTAAACAGGCTCCTTCCAAGATCCCCCCCAGCCAGAACCAATCAGTGCTGGTGAGCTAAAAGAAAAGTGTTCGCCTTGCCACAAGTGGTCAGATTCCGGGACAGACATTAGCAAGAAGGATTATGTTCAGTTTTAGCAGTTAGGAGACTTTTTTTCTACAACCCCGGAATGAGAGTAGTGTAACTCATTCCTGCAGGACTGAAGTGAAAAGGCAGGTGCCAGCCTGGCTACCTATTGGTCTGCTCTGCTTTGAAGCACACCCTGAAGATGAGGCACTAAACATCCAATTGCTCTGTCTCACTGCACATCAAAGCCTAAGCAGCACAGGGCTGTCCTACTAAATGCCATTTCCCTCACAGCAAAAAGACCTATCAGAACTTTTTTAACTCTGGCAAAGAAAAGCCCTGTATGTGGAGTTATTTGAGAGAGGGAAATATAGAAACAAACACTGTAACTAGTAAATATACCTATAAAAATATTTAAAAGCTTCTTGGTTTTCAACTGGTAGATCCTGGTACATTTTAAAATCATTTCAACAATTTGTTTATAGTTATGTTTTTCTAGCCTAATTGTTTGCAATTCACAGGAAAAACCTGGAAAGCAGTGGTACAGATTGTAAAACACCTGGCATTCAAAGTCAGGA
The DNA here is from genome assembly GCF_001723915.1 of Gavialis gangeticus. NCBI lineage: Eukaryota > Metazoa > Chordata > Crocodylia > Gavialidae > Gavialis > Gavialis gangeticus. The sequence continues at coordinate 56,717,502 of NW_017729024.1, read as the reverse complement.
AGGATGGAGGAGAGCTCTTATTTTGCTATGCTGATTTATGTATAGCTATAGTAAGTGGGGAGTATGTTGCATTTTCTTTTGGGGTCTTCTGATCAGCAATTAAAGCCAAAAGACATTGATACTAAGGTCGATGCCAGTGATTCTTAATCAGGGTACCCTAACATGCTGGGGTGCCTTGAGATACTTCCAAGACTGGCCTAGGGTGCCACACAGTGCTATTGCTATTAGGTGTACAAACATAATTCACATGATAAACTCAGAGATTTGAAACAGAAATGTATTGCGTTAAAAACATTCTGACCTGTTGTGGTCTTTCTGGGTTCTTTGCAACAGAAAAATTGCCCTATTATTTTTCCTTAGTCAAAAAACAAGTGAAAGCTAACAGTTGGCATTTTCTGAGGAGTGCCTTGAGTTTAAAAAGGTTGACTACCACTGGCTTATATAAATCTTTTCTTCCTCCTACTCCATGGATTTTCTTCAAGGATGCAAGATATTTTTAGGTGCCACCAGATGTCACTGTCACAGATAGATAGTCTTAAGAATCAAGCTGGTCAAAGTTTTTGATAGAAAATGGTTTTTAGAAGGTAAAGCATTAGCCGTCTTTTCAGCTAGTGATGTGTGTGGGGGAGAAGTGCACTCACATATACACTTGTAAGAAGGAAAACAACAACAAATGTTTTTTACCTTATTCATTCAAATTGAATTATTTTTCACCATCAATGGAAAAATTCTTGGAATGTTTTAATTAAATTAAATTAAATCAACCCCCCACAAGTCTTTCTATATTGAAAATAATATTTTTTCCACCAGCTGACTAGACATAACTGACACCCCAGGCAATAGGATCTCACAAGAAATGCTGTATTACAGCTGTGGCACAGTTCATTTGAGAATCTGAGCACGTCACCAGTACATTTGCTCACTGTCTGGGTCTCTGACTGAATTCATTGCTTAGGTGCTGCTCCTTTCAAGATAGGCTGCATTCCTTCAACCAAAAAAAATTACATGGTGTCAAAAACATGATGAAAATTGGAGACTTTTTTGCCCTAAAGCTAAAAATAGATAACTTTTTTCAGTTCACCATCACTATAATTAGAATCACTTAACTGATGCTTTAGGAAGGTGAGCAGGATAATGCAGGAACTCATTCCATGGCCAATATGCAAGACTTATCTGCTGACCCAAGGAAGCAAGTATTTTGGCACCCCAGCTATATTTATCTATGGGAAATTGCTTTAGAGTAGTGGTAGCAGCTGTTATAGGACTGCATGAGACAGCAAAGCCCAGCACAAAGCATAGAAGAGGTAACCAATGTACAAATACAGTCAGACAATATACTGTCTCCTTGAACCAAAGGAGTCGGAAAATGCTTCAAAGGCCTGCTGACGGCACTGACTCCAACAATAAAATCATTGAGAAAAATTTGAGATGTAATAGAAAGGTCCAAACACATAGTATCCACATCTAAGGGCCCAATCTGTCAGCATTCCAAATCTAACATGCCTCTTCCTAGATAAGGAAGGGCGAGTCTAACATGTAATCCAGTGGCATTTTTCTTTCAATAGCTGGAGCACTACATTCAACCACTTCCAGGCTTCAGAGGATGCTTGAAACAGCAGTGGGTGTAAGATGGAACATTGGAAGAGACAGATTCACAGAAAAATCCAGGCCCTCTCTAAGTGCTTGATGCTGCAGACAAGAATTTCTTCACTGCCCCCTTGATCCTGCCTAAATATGGTGGAGGCATATTTGCTCAATGGGATCTGGATCTGAAATTTGGGAAGTATATAGTTCTCACTGGCTGCTTTGGGGTGATCTTTTTTTTTTAATGGTATCAGATATCAACTCTATGAGCCATTGTCTGGTATTATCGCACAATGTGCAAATCCCATCTACCCCGCCTGGGCATTTGCAAAGATTGCAGCTTTCACTTAACTGCTGTGCTGTTTGTTGGACTCCATATTCACACAGGGGGCTGTCCAAAATGTTCATTTTGTGAATATTGTTTTGAAGAATCCGTATTCAGATCTCAGTCTGTTCAGCTTGTCCCATGTTTCTCTGTCAAGGTCATGCCCAATAGGGGGACTTCTTCTGTGTTGGTATGAAACACTAGGAATAGTCGGCCCACGCTGTTGCTGCCCAAAGATTTCGTTCAGCATCCCCAATCTCTTCCAGAAGCTTGTGGGCTTCATGTAGAAATGGTTTACAATTTTTGAGCCTCTTAAGCCTCAATCTGTTCGGGTCTTCAGTTAACACTTGATGGAGCAGATGATTTTTGTCATGTCTTCCCTTTACCACCAGTAAGTATGTTATGGTGTTTTCTTACATTACTTGGCCTATTGCCCAAGGAAGTACATCTGTATTAGGGCTGTGCGAAGCTTTGGGTGATGATTCTATTCGGAGGAGATGCAGCCCAATTCGGTGGCTGAATCTCTGAATTCAAATTGAATCAGGGGAACAATTAAAATGTCTGAATCTATTCAAAGCTCTGAATCTTCGAAAATGATTTGGAGAGCGTTGATGATTCAGGCAGTCCCTGCTGGCTGCAGCAGGGAGCTGCAGCTGGACTCTGAGCTAGTAAGTAGGGGTGGGGGATGAGGGGGAGGAGACCACGGGGGGACCCCCACAGGCCCCATCCCCTGCCTGCTCCCCCAGCCCCCCAGACCTGCTAGCCCCTCTTGACCCCGATCTTGCCTGACCCTCCCCC
>NW_017729024.1:56695924-56713497 GCF_001723915.1 Gavialis gangeticus | reverse complement strand
CCCATCCCCTGCCTGCTCCCCCAGCCCCCCAGACCCCCGCCCACTCCACCAGCCCCCCCATGGCTGCGCCGCTCATCCCAGCTCCCAGTGCTTTAAAAAAGAGCCCCCACTCATCAGGTGCTGCTGGGCAGGGGGCGATCCCCCCTGACCCTCACTGCCCCATGCTACATGAGCCCCGAGACCTCCCCCTCACTCCTGCAGCCCTCCATGGCTGCACCGCTCACCCCAGCTCCGGCCCTTTAAGGAAAAAATACTGAGAAAAACCCCAGGACTCTCCACTCCTGCAGTGACCTCAGGGCTTTGCGGGGCTCATGGAAGAGCTAGCAGGAATGGTGGCGGGAATGGTAAATGCAGGGGTTTTCCACTGGCAGGAATGGTAAGTGCAGGGGTTTTTCCCTCATTTTTTTTTCTTAACGGGCCAGAGCCACGGTGGGCGGGGCAGCCATGGCAGGGGCTGGGACAGCAGGGGGGTCAGGGGTCTTGTGTAGAGCCCCCCATGTAGTGTGGGATAGTGGGGGGCAGTGGGGATCGCCCCCCTGCCCAGCAGCACTTGGTGAGTCGGAGCTTTTTTTCCAAAGCGCCAGGAGCTGGGGCGTGTGGGGCAGCCATTGCCAGGCTGGGAGAGTGGGCAGGGGGATGGACCTAGTTGATTCGGAGATTCGGCACCAGCCGAATCTCTGAATCAGATTTGGCCAAATCAATTCAGGACAGTGATTTGAATCACCAAATTGAATCACTGTCCCCCCGAATCAACAGAATCTGAATCCAAAGCAAATACTAGCCACTTTGCACAGGCCTAATTTGTACGTGTATCAATTGTGCAGTCAGTTATGAGTCTCAGCACACTGTTAAATAAAGCGCGGAGCTTTTTAGTGGGGTAACATCTGGACCATACAGGAGCACAGTAATCTCTTGGGGCATATACCATTGCAAGTGTGGTGGTTCTGAGCACTGTGAAGTTGGTGCCCCGTGCTGCACTGGCTAAACATCTTAAGGAAGGGAGCTACCCATGCAGAGACTTTACTGTGGACCTTCTGAATGTGGTGTTTATAGGTGAGGGAACAGTCTAATGAGACTCTTAGGTAGGTTGGGATTAGGTTTATGGAGAAGGTTGTAGTTGCCTACTCCTATATGCAGTGTGCTCTTGATTTGATGACTGTCCAAGTGGAAGAGTAATGATCCTGATTTATTGACGTTCAGCATCAAACACCATTTGTGGATATAGTTATTGATGAGTTCCATGTCAGTACTCAGGGGTGTACTTGGTAGCCGTGTTGGTCTGAGACAAAAAGACATACAAAAAACTAGAACTCTTGGTTCCAAAATGATACCTTTTATTATTTTCTTGTCATTTCCCAGTTGGTCTAATAAAAAGGTATCATTTTGGAACCAAGAGTTCTAGTTTTTTGTATGTCAGTACTCAGTTTCTTTTTCAGTTCTGTCATATCTATTCCTTGGGGTGCTATGGTGACATTGTCAGTACACTTGCATCACTTAGATGTATGCAGGAAGTCTGCGATTGAAAAGTACATCGAAAAGTACTGACCCTTGGGAGACTCCATTCTTCAGGGTTTGTACTCTGTTTTTTCCTCCTTGACTAGTTGTGAGTTTGAGTGAACTGCTAGAGAGCATGTTCATGATGAAAGTACATAGCTTGCAGTCAGGTATCTTGGAGTGCAGTTTATATTTGAGGACTTGATGCCATACAGTGTCATAGGCAGCTGTAAAATCAATAAAAAGACTGTGCCTGTTGATTAGCATTTTCTATACTGGATGTAAATAATGTAACTTGATCAGTAGTACACCACTTTTTCCAAAAACCACTTTGTTCTTTTGAGAGCTGGGGATTGATGATGTTCTCTATTCTATTAAGGATTATGTGCTCCATGACTCTGTATGTAACGCAGGGTAGTGAGATAGGTCAGTAGCTGTTTGGATCCTCTGGTGGCTCATTGGGTTTCAAGATAACAATGTCATCAGCTTTTCTCCAAATTTTCAGAAGTCTGTTACTTTCTAGGCATTTTTATACATGGATTTCTGAAGTCATCTTTTTCTTGCGGTTCCAAGCCTGATAATGAATTCTGGAAATATCTTATCTGGTCCAGCAGACTTGCTGGTCTTGAGTGCTTTAATTGCTGTGGCAACCTTATTGTCAGAGGTGGGGGTGCTTAAATTAAAGTTGGCAGTAGGTGATTTAAGTTGTTCATGAGACAGATTTCCAATAATTTTTGTGTGCTGCTTACTTGGGTTACCGTACTTTCTGTTGTAGTGCAATGTTTTTGAGGTGGAGTTTGCTGACACAGCAATGTTTTTTTTCAGTGACTTTGCCTGTAAAGTGTTTAATTGTGCACCATGCTTATCTACTTGAGTGAGTCATATCCAGTCCTTCTATGGTAATAAGCCATCTATCCTTTTTGATATTATTCAGTGTGGTAGTGAGCTGTTCTGTAGTTCTTTTTTATGGTTTCAGGGTCATTGCACTGCTTGATTGTACTGCTCATACTTGCATAGCATATTGTGGCATCTATAGCCTCTAGGTAAGCAGAGTTTGGCTATTGCAATTCGGCAATTTGTAAATGTACTGTAACCTTGATCTTTATTGGTTTCTGATGAATCCTCTAATTGGTTTGCTCTCTTGTTGGTCAACCTTTGATATTTCTGCCAATCTGCCTTCCGAAATTTTCATCTTGTGGCTGGTCTGGATGGTATGGGCTGAAAAACTGTATTACCGATGCTGAGGAGCGCAGGTCTGTGCTGAGATGATGGAAACTTATCCAGTACTTTACTCAAGTCACCCTTCCACCAGGCAAGATCTGGGTTTGTCTGAATGTTCCAGCATCCAGAGTGGAAGGTATGTGGCTCTTCCAGGTCATATATGAGGGTTATATCAGTCAGGCTTGCCAAGAGACAAAGACTGTCTCCCTTTCTACTGATGATGTTGTATCCCCAATCTTGATGTTGACAATGTAAGTCACCTGCATATAAGGTCATCTGGTCGTAAATAGACAGGGATATGACTGACAACACGGGAGACGGTGGCTTGTATATGTTGATGATGATGATGAAGTCCTTGACCTGGACAATGCTCCTTTCTATTGCACTCTGGGAGGTGATCTGTCCCATCAGAAAGGGCAGGCCTGCCGGCTACAGATCTTTTGGGGGGAGGTGATGTTCAGTTCAGATAACCAGGACCACAATAGCCAAACTAGCCAGGATCTTTAAGAACTACTTACAAAAGAATAAGGTAAAGCTCCTGTTAGATTTCACCACCCTCCTGGTCTCTACAATTGAGACAGTTATGCACTTGGCAGACCATTCCATCTTCCTCAATGAATGCACAAAATATTTAATCCTTTACACTCCATACTGAAGTACAGCTTGCAGTACCATGATGAAGCTAACAAATAACATTACCCATTTTAATATCTGAGGCAGGCAAGACAGGGAGAAATTAAGACCAACATCTCATTTACAAGCCTGAAGTCAAAGGGACATTCAGGTGCTTACCGGTTTTGAAAATTAAGCTGGATTAAGCACCTACATTATGCCTTAGGAATTTAGGAAAGCAAGATATGCAGGTTCAAAACCCCTGCTTGAGGTGGGTCCAAGACTCTGGGTCTCCTACTTCATGGGTAAGAGCTCTAACCATTAGGATAGTAGGTTAAACTGCTACCTAAATGGCATAATACTATCTGGCCCTAAAAGTTGTTATCTAACAAACTCTGATGGCTGGCTTTTATAAAACCACCACCAATGAATACTTGAATTCATATCATTTACCAGGAAAATAATACCAAAGCATGCCTTTCATTTATACTTGTTTTCACTCTCAGTACTGATACATCTCATCAAGTTTCTGTTTGTCTGTCTTTTTTGTGTTAGCAGCAACAGCAGGAAGGATGGCTTCTTTCCAGAAATGTATTAAAACAAGAAAAACAGGCAAGCTTCTCCAAGATGCTTGTATTGGAGATCTCACATAAAATATGACTTAAATGAATTAAATATTGATTGTTGCAGAAACTACTTTAATCTTGACTGGTTGTTTAGACAGATAATTAGAATTAGAATGTAATGTTAAGAATCCCATCCCCACTAATTTCAGTAGCTTAATTAAATAATGGAAAGATGACTTAAAAGAAATAGTAAGTACCTACATTTTGCTTATCAATGAACTTTTTAATTATATAGCAGGAAATACTGAGTTGCTGAAGTCCCAACATGCAAATATATTGCCTTGATCACAACTTGCAATAGGCAAACAATTTTTTGAAGTGCATTAAGTGGGATTTCATTTTGTTCTGGACATCTGTTGATGAAAAGTAAAAATATGTTTGACTTCAGGGCTATAATCATGGTGAAAAACATGGTCTTACATTCAAATCCCTCTTTAAAGCCCTCTGCCATGATGCTTGCCAACTCTCAGGATACAGTCAGACCCACCTATGGGGGGAAAAAATGGTAAGATATAGGGCATTTCCCTGTGATTGGCTGACCTTTGCCGTTCACATCCCTCCTAGAACGGGGCAGCAGAGGCCCAAAGAAAGGTTGGAGGAAAGGGATATATGCATTGTGGGGAAGCAAACATATAAAAACTTGATGAAATATGAGCGCTGGTGATACGGTAATATCACCAGACAATGCCAAAAATGGCAAACTGCTACAAACTCACAGAATCTGGTAGCGTATAGGGCCAGATTCTCCACTGAATTTTACACTGCAAGATCAAGGTCTAATGGCCATAAACTTCTGGAAGGCCGATTTAAACTGGACATAAGGAAAAACTTCTTTAGAGTCCGAATGTCCAGGGTCTGGAATAGACTCTTCCCAGAGGTGGTGCAAGCACCTACTCTGGACTTATTCAGAAGGTGTTGGGATGCTTATATTGCTGGGATCATTTGAATCCAGCAGACTTCCTGACTATGGTAGTGGGGCTGGACTTGATCTTGCGAGGTCCCTTCCAGCCCCGATGTCTATGAATCATCGAGGCTCCAATTTAGCCTTAAACACATATTGATGTCCCATTAATGTCACTGGGACTTAAGACTAAGTATGTCTTAGGTGTTTTCCTGAATTGCAGTCTGATAACTGTACAAGTGTGAGTACAACCTAGCTGTAAACCATGAGCAGTTGTGATCAAGTAGTGCAGGGATTGGAAACCTATGGTCTGTGGACCACATCAGGCCTGCAGAGCTGTGGCTCCAATGACATTTGGCAGCAGGACACTCTGCCCATGCCACACCACAGCCAGGTGGCAGTGGCTTCAGTGATGGGGGGCTGCACCCATTCTCACTGCAGATGGGCAGAGAGAAGAAACAGTTGAGGTGTCTGGGTCCTAGTGCCAAACTTTCTCTGACCCAAGTTAAGTCATTTCTGCCTGCCATCAGGATACATTGCTGAGGGGTCTCATTATTATGCCTTGACCTCTAAGGTCAACCCCTAAACATGCAGAAAATAGTCAATGTAAATAAGGATGATGCTTTCTTTTTAATTCATTTGTTCACCATGCCCTAATACAGGGGTTTTTGACCAGGGGGATGCATACCGCTGGGGTAACTGGAGAAGGCTCTGGGGGTATGCACGGGCGGGTGGGGATGGAGTGCTGCCCGCTCGCGGCGGAAGCTTGCACATGGCAGCTACCGCTGCTCCGCTTTCAGCCACATGCCACCCCGTCCCTGCTCCGCATCTGGCCACGCAATGGCACCACTGCCGTTCCCCTTCCCTCTCCCCCCTCCCCATAGCCAGCCACCAGGGGTACACTGATCCAAAAAGGTTGAAATCCCCTGCCCTAATAAATTGGACTGTAAAATTACATTGCCTCTGATCATCATTCCATGGACTAATTTAAACACCTCCCTACATTTGAAATCCATCTTGAGAGACATTGGACTGAAACACACACACAACACAGGCACATTTTTTCTTATACTGCTGCTCCTTGATAACCCAGATGGATTTCTGCTGCTTCCTTAGCCAAGCTAACAGGCTGGTATAGCTAATGACGAGACATAAATTCCCATTACTGATTGGCAGCCACTGAACTCACCAAAGCTGACCAATATAATTTCATGGGAAAGGTGGCACTTGTTTTCCAGCCAGAGCAGCAGCTCATGTCATTAGGGAGCCAGGCACTGAATACACAGTGCCATAATTAAAGTACATTCTGTACAAAAACAGAAGCTGCTTCTAAACGTATAATTAATATGTATGACAGCATTCTCCAATTGGTGCCCCCAAGCATTTTAGTTTCAAGTAGCCAATACTCTGGAGGGCATATAACTTTGTGCCTCTGAACAGGAGTGTCCAATGAGAATTTGTCTTGGTTATGTAATGATTCTAACAACGTTCTTATGCTTGGGCTCACATACATCAGACCTTGTATGCACTATGATTTTCCAAAGGACAACTCTGTGATTCTCAACCACAGTGCTACAATATCCTTTGAAGGATGCCACAAGAAGTGTGAGCAGATAGGTGACACGAGATTTAAGCAGTTAAGAGCAGGCTCAGGCTCTCTCTGCCTGGTTGCTCCTGCACCCCCACTACCTGTCCCCATTGTAATAAATAAATTAGTCTGTGAAATAAGGTGCCACTCAGTTCACAAAAGTTATGGAGGAGTGCCTTGAGTCTAATGAAGGATGCCTCATACCTAAAATGGTTGAGAACCAATGATCTAACTGTTCTGCATGACCCACTAATTAGCTGCCCACTTTGAAGCACCTTAAATTAGCCGGATTGGTAAAGGGTGAATGGTCAGTTACCCAAATCGACATCTGGCATCTAAATATGGCACTGAAAGACATACAATTGTCCCTGGACAAGTTGTGCCTGTGTTTGTCCTGGTATTGGCAGGAAGACACATCACCCTTCCAGTCAGGGGTTAATGCTGAATGCACTGCCGTTATTCTAGCATTGATTCAATAATGCAAACCTGCGATAATCATACAGACACACTTTGCAATGTTCCAAGATAAACTGTAAGTACTTCTTAGCCTGAAAAGGTTCACAGGATTTGTCCCGGTACAATGGACATGAGCACATGAATGACTGTGCTTTGTCCTGGAATAAAACGGTTAATCCTGGGACATATGCAATGTCTTTTTGTTGCTTAAAGTGGAACACCACCTTTCTTACTGAGTGAGCAACTCCTCTTCCACAGTGCACATGTCCTGAAACAGAAAATAAAAGAAACAGAACATGTCCTGCTTCATGGCTCTCCACCACTGCATCATTGTTTACATCTGAGCAAAGCAAGAGTGAAATCCCTGCTTGCTCAGCACTTTACACAAATGTACATGGCAACACCAGGTTACAACAGGAGAAAATCCCACTCTTGAAAGCTTTGCCTCAATGAAGTCAATGACAAAGTTTCCAGGGACTTCTGTGGGGCCTGATTTTCCCCCTTTTCCACAGGTGGTTGTAACTGTAGTGCCAAGTATAACTGCTTTCAGGAAGAGGATGAGAAATGCAGTCAAAATATCCTTCAGCTCTTCCTTAGAGTGTGCATAGCACATCTTGGAGTTCCACGTCGCTTCATTATGGAAGGACCTGCAATGTGCCTAGAAGAGGTGAATTCTGTTTCCCCTCTGCTCGGTGTGCCTGCATTTTTCTTAAGGACCAGACCCCAGGTGCCACAAATCTGTGCTGCTTTGGTGCACTTCAACAGCAAACTGCTGCATGATGCTGAAGCCTGGAGCACAATAGACTGGCAGTGTTTCTAGTCCCTTTTCTCTAGCCATACACCTTTCATTCTCCTGAAGTGCAGACTGGGAGAGGGAGTGGCATTAAAACCTGTTAGACCAGCCCTATGCCACCAGGAGCTCACTCTGTCATAGCAATGACTCTTCTTGACAAGAGACCTTTCCCAGCTTAAAGTGACATGCAACATAGAGAGAGACTGTTTCAGTGAGGAATGGAGTGTAGTTCCCAGAAGAAGAAAGGCACTAGCTCTTCTCCAGAATTCAGCAATATCACACAGGCCAGGCATGGGAGAGCAATCATATTGAAGGAGCTACAGGGAACCCATGCACAACAAAAAGGTGATTCAGGAGTGTGGCTTGAGCTCTGGTTTAACAGCCATACTTTGTGGCAATGGACAATTAATGCCCACTAGGGGTCAGAGCCCCAGCATTACCTCTCAAAAAGAAATACACTATGGACTCAGAGGGAAGAGCTGAGGATGGAGCTGGGGCACATGCTCACGGCCCAGTTAGGCTACCTATTCAGTCAATTTGTAAGCCCAAGCAGGACATCTCTTGGCAGCGTGCCTGGTCCCTCAAGAGGTGTACAGACATGTCCTAATTGTCTCCTGGAGGCTATCATCCAAACCCTGACAGGCCCTAATCTTGCCTGCTTTCTTACGGTTGACATAATCATGCCTTTCAGGGTTTTAAGTGCATACTGGTTATCTTCCATTTCATTACCGATGTTGTTACGCCTTTATTATACCCCAGGGAAAGCGGCTCTCAAGATTTTGCTAGACAAGTAACAAACACAGCGAGCTTCTGAGACCTGCAAAAGCTGCCTATCAACAGTCTCTTCAAATACAGTCACTCTCCTTATTCTGCATGAATTCCTACTGGTGCTTCTGTACGATCAGTCACCTCTACAGGTGTTGAGTGAAACAAGGGGGGATTTCCAGTCATGCTCACTGTTGGTCTAACTCTCTCTTTAGTGAAGGTAACTGAAATACTGTCTCTGACATCGATGGAAACTGCATCAAACCAATGCTGAACATGACTGAAAGCACAGGCACAGTGTGGGAGTTTCCTCCCTTTTATTGTGGTTTTCCTTTTTGTAATAATTCTTTGTCTTTGAAGTTGAGAAGCTACTTTTAAGAAGTCAACCACCTTTACTTATTTTCTTTACAGCTTACTATAGGCCTCTCTCATTGAAGGGAGAGGACACTACACTTGCTAGAGTATACACATAGTATAGTCAAAATTCCCCCATACATTAACCTCTTCAACTTATTCTCCAATGCCAAGAGCTGCTCTGTGGCAGCCTGAGTCCTCTACCAATTACTGGTTGCCAAGCCAAGATCATGTTAGTGTTTTCTATGAACATAAAAGAGTGTTAGTGCTAGGCCATCAAACTCATATTGGTCATTTTAGACTCACATCTGCAACAGTTGTATCCAAGAGACTGGTGCCTGGAGATGCTTATTCTGAACCACAGCATATACTAATGCCAGACAGCAACATGTTAAAGTGTCTCACACAAATAAATCTGTTGAAAGTAGAGAGTAAGAAACCAACACTGCTTACTGTATTTATCTGAATCCAAGATGGCTGAATTTAAGACAACCTGTCATAATTACAATCTATATAAGGAAAATGATGAATTTGTTACAATTTTCCATGTGAAGATTGAATTTTTGGAGTGGCATCTTAAATTTGTCCCCCAACACTGTTGCAATGGGGAAAGCCATGGTAGGGAGGCAAATGGCAGGAAAAACAGTGGCAGGATTGACAGGCAGCCTGAGCCCTGTCCCTTCCTCTCTCCATACTTTAGACCCTGACGTATGCCCCCCTGGTGCACCTCTGGTACCTGCCCCACTGCCTCTCCTGCTGCCTGCTCTCCCCCACACCCCTTCGCTTGCTGCTACTTACTCTATGCAGTGGTTCTGCCTCCAGCTCTGGCTCTGGCCTGGGGCATGGAGCACACTGATAGCCTTGCTCCTGGCCTCAGCAAGGCAGTGGCAATGGCTCTGGCCCAGGTCCCAGTCCTGGCCAGGCAGGAGTGGCAGTAACAACTTCAGCCTTAGCCCCATGGTTACTCACTGCAGCTGTTTACAAACGGTAAGCAAGGTTCTGAGTTCATCATTCATGCTGAGACACACCAACAAACCTCTGCAAAAGCAGAATGATCTGCCCCAGTGTGCTGTTTTAAACCCAGGATTAGTGTTCCCATTTTATCTTCATTCAGGGATCTCGCCTTCCCAGAGAAGACCTATTCACCTAAACTGTGTGTTCTGCTAAACAGCCAAGCTCTGTCCTATACTACTTGCCTATCTGCCATTGTAATACTGTATTATTACCTGGGTTGTAAAAAAAGCAGCTTTCTTGAGACTCACTATCAATATTGCTGTATGAGTCACTCTGGTGAAGGACGCACAGCTGAGCAGCACAGAGACAATCCCCTCCGCTGGTCCGTGGCCAAAACCCCTTATGTAGCTCAGTAACTCAGTTTGGTTAAGCAGCATGCTATACAGCGCCTGCCCCATGCTAGCCTTTGCCCTAGTGATGATGCTTAGTTTAAGGGGAAACCCTAGGGAAAAAAAAGGGGTGGAGCCTGGAAAAAAGACACAAGGAAAACCCCCTAGAGGATACAAACAGATGAGGTGACCTTCAGCTATACAAATACCATTCACAATACATAAATAATCCTTGGATCATTTCAGTTGAAGCTAGTCTTTTCTTAATATTTCTCCGTTTCCGTCAGGAGAATACCACCAATAATAATAAATTCCTTCGGTGTCTTTGAAACTTTGGCAAATGAAAGATTCTTATCAGGAGAATTAATTGCAGACAGCGTATAAAAGGATCCCTGCTCACAAGTAGTTTTCAATACCCACTGGACATACTACATGGGAAATTAATGTACCTGAATTTTTTGCACAGAAAATTCAGGCTCATTAAAGTGCTCCCTGGCTCATGTCCACACATGTGCCCCCAGTGGGAGCAAACTGAGCCCAACAGGAACAGCCCACTCCAGGGTTGCTCCTGCCCTGCTGTGTCCTCCTGCAGCAGGCAGGGGGAGCTCCAGGCTCCCCTGGGTGTCAGCCCCTGGCTGGTAGAGGGCACAGGGACTTAGTCCCAAGCTCCAGAGGCTGGGGGGAGCTGTCCCAGCTCAGTGGGCAACTCCGTCCCAGCTGGGGTGAGGTACTAGAAAAAAATGCATTAGAGTGCATTAGACTAATTTACTGAATAATAATTGCTGCACATGTAGAGATGGTGATGCTTTACTGTGCATTAGACTAGTCTAATGCACAGTGAAGTGTCTCATGTAGATGCAGCCCCAATATCTGACATCCTAATTCATGCTGCAGTAGACAGTTTTCTTGTGAATATTACTAATTCCATTTCTCTACTGCCAGATCTCTGTGCTTCTACTAAGAAGCCACTGCAGGCTACAGTCAACCTCTAGTTTGCTTTCACAGACCAGTTTGAGACCAATGCCTAACAGTAGCAAAGGTGAAGCAAATGTCACTACCTGTTCTCAATCCTGGAAAACTAGGTCAAAGCACACTGAAGTCAAAGAAAGTCTTAACGCTGATTTAAGTGGCTTTCATGAGTAGGTCCTAAGTGCTACCTATAGCGTATAATTTTTTATACTGCGTTACTCTCAACTTTCCAGCAAGGAAAGCCACTGCTAAAAGTGTGCAGGACACATTAAATGATGATTCAGGTTCTGTAGCTCTGATGACAAAGATAACAAAATTACTGACAAGAGAATGAATTTTGCCTCAACACCCCTTTAACTACCTGGGCATTCAAGGAAGAATGAAATGACTTAGCCCAGCTGGCAAACACCATTTCTGAATTGGGAAGTACATGCAATGCAAGTTTATTCAAAGCACTAGCTTGATACTGATCCCACTGGACAGAGATTTCATTTAATCCAATAGAAACAGTTAACCATGGGTGAGCCTACATGAGACCGCACCATAGACTAATTAGCTGTGCAGTAAACATCGAATGTCCACATGTGCAACCCTATTAGGCTGGAGTAAACTAATTTCCTCTGCAACAGAATAGTACTTGTAAATACAAGTACTATTGTGCTGAGGAGTTAAAAAAAAACTGCTGCCCCAGCTGGCTGGGGTAAGAGGGTGCTTTGGTGTGGGGACTGCCTGCTGGCTAGCCCCATGTTGAAGCACCCTCGTACCCCAGCTAGCCCCTCTGCAGCATGTTGGACCGAGACAAAGCAGCCCCTGACTGGCAGGCTGAGCTCCCAGGTCCCCTGACAGCAGGGGCTGCTCAGACCTGGCTCAACATACTACAGTCTCGGGAACACATGCAGATGCATGCCTAGAAGCAATAAACTCCAGGGCGTTAAGCTCCAAAGTTTATTCAAGCACATTAATATGCACATGTAGATGTGCCCACTGTGTGCTTTGGAAAATCTTACCCCACCTTATTCATTCAATATTTTTTTTTTTTAACTAGGAAAGTAGTGGGCCAGACTTAGCGCAAAAAGCAGGAATGATTATAAAGAAGGCATGTGGTAGACATGTAGGTACGCTGTGTACAGGAGACCAATGAAGCACATTTACTGCTTCTCCCTACCTCCCCCCAAATTGTAACACCATGGGTAAAACACAGTAGAAGAACTTATCTTTTATCAGGAATAGCCAATCACATTGTGGTAAAGTAGTAAGGTCACATTGTGATCAGGAGGCCAGTGTTTGCTCACTCCAAGTGTCCAAAGGGCTCAGTGCCCATTGGAGATAAAGTGCACTGTTACTTACACCTCACTACAACCTACAGCACTTTGTTTGATTTGACTGTCATGAATCAAAGAGTTGCTTATAACTGCCCAGCGTCAGCGTATCCAACTAGAATTCAGAATCATATGCCTTGAGAGTAATTTCAATCCTGCCTCCACAGTTATAATTCTTAAGGCACTTATCAAATCAAGGCTTGTATCATTTGGAATTATAAAGTGCCCAGTAAATGCTCCTGCCATCTTATTTTCTCCTGCAAATGCAACATTTGGCAATGACGTGTATGCCTGCCAAATCACAGAGCAGCTGCAGCAGGTGTTGTAAATCAGCCCAGGATGCCTGTATTCCACTGAGGCCTGAAGCCTTCCAAGCAGATTATCTGCATAGATTTCTGGGTGGCAAAATGTCATTATAAACATATACCACTTGTATCCATTTCCTCTTCATTTACTAAATGTGCAAGTTTGTTCAGCAAAAGAAATACATCATTCGACAGGGAGAAATTTGCAAGAAAACTGAAGGGTACAACACAATAAAAGTCATTGTAAGGCATTCCAAATTAAGATGTGTGAGGAAGATGGAAGAAGATTTTACACACTGATAAAATATAAAAGGATCCTTTCTTTACACAACAGGAAAATATGTTCCTAAAGAAATGTTCTGAGAGAAGCCAAGATGGCAAAACATTCTCAATAGGTCAGTTCTCCTAGCCATATATAAAGGCTATGTATTCAGCACACAAGGGCTGATCCTCTTGCTATGATCCTTTTTTAGCAGAAGGCTCTATCTTTGGCTACAGGGCCAATTAATAGACCATCCACCTACTGGACTCCCAAGTTATAGAGCATCCACCAATTTGAGTGTTGCACAAGTAAAGTACCCATGAGGCTCAATTCTGACTGTACATGGTCAGAAGTCAGTAGAGATGCTTGGAAAAGTTTTAAACAACATATTTTCTCAAAAAATAATTTTTAAAATTCTGTCTCCAAGAGACCCTGCATTATCTGGGCAGCTATATATCCAAATAAATTTACACTGCATTGGTGAAGTAACATACTGGCTTTATATCTTAATACTTCAGTGGGAATGTTGTGGGGTAAGTCAATTGGCTCACAGAAATCTAAGCCTCTTATCCACATCAGTGTGATGAATCATAGATCAGCACTGCATTTATTATGCACTTCTGACCATCTCATTATTAATCCATTTGTTCCTGGGGTTGTCACAAAGGAAAGAGCAAGTGGCTTTCACCGGGGTATGCACTTCCTGTCATGAAACGTTTTGAGGTATCGGTGTTTTCCAAAAACAACTTTCTAAAATTTAGTAGAACTATTTCAGTCACACTATTTGGAAGTTTCCAAGGGCTTAGTTACCTAAGAAAATGTTAATTTTCACACAGGTAAAGTTATACCCTCTGTATTGACACAATGTTTCTTGTAGTAGATTTTTTTTCTAGCTTATTTTAAACACTTTCCCCAAGCAATAAACACCTAATTAAAAAAAAGCAGTCGTACACAGGAAAACCAGCACCTACTCCAGGCAATCTACTGACATGATGTTTTTTAAGTGCAAACCTTGGTTTATGCTAGTACTATAACTTTTCAACACAGGCAAGACAAAATACATTTGCTTCTTTCCCTTTCCCTTTGAATCCTACACAGTCAAGCTGAGGAAACTCATGGGTTACAGCCTAGCTCTACAGGTGAATTCTAAATATTGCTATGGTGTAGTTTCTATGCAAGTTATATGGCTGGTACAGCATTGACGATAGGACAGTGGGAAAAGGGCATAGGAGGTCATTACCAAGTAGTGACTCCAGAGACCTGGGTTCTAATTCACAGCTCTGCCACTGACCAACTCAATGAGCCTAACCAGTCACTTTACCTCTGTCCTTAACCCCTTCACTGTCTTATTCACTCAAACTGAAAGCTCTTTAGGACAGGGACTGTTCTCTTACAACATTGCTACTCAAACTGGGAGCGTGACTGCATCTAGCTAGCATTGTGGGGGGTGGGGGGGAAGGGACGTGCTGACCTGGTCTTCAATACAGGTCAGTCACTTAGATACAAGTCTGCCAGAGACTGTTAACACACACTCCTTTTATGAGCCTGAGCTAACTAGTTTGGTTATCCACATGCCAATCTTACCTCTTGATTGTGATGCCGGGACAACATAAGAGCTTTAGCCAGAGGTGTTAGCAGCTTAGAAGTCCTTCCACATAGGGACCAGGGAAGAGCAGGCAAGATCTCCCACTGTATGTAATGAACTGAACCCTAGAGATACTTCAACCAGTATGTGGCAGAGCAGCCAGGGAGAGGGGAAAGAGAGCCCTGCTTGTACCCCCTTCCTTGCCTGCAGTTCATCTGGGATCCTCCCAGACTGTGGTTCCCTCCAGGAGCCAAGCAAGCCAGACTGGGGTGGTTCCCCACTTACAGATATGCCAGAGGGGCCGGTTCAGCCAGAAGTAGGTGGTGGAAACACTCTCCAGCACGATCAGGTTCCCGGTTTGGGGGTAGAGCCAGAAAGCTGCATCAGTTGTAATGACCGGGAAGCTGGCCAGCTACTACAGGCCCAGTTATTGCCTCAGCAGAGACTGTGAGCCACAGCTGTGCAGAAGAGGCGGGCTCCAATTGGAGAAGAGGACCAGCTGGAGGCCTTAAGAAGCCCCTGGAATTGAGGCATGATAGGGATCAGATGGCAGAGAATGCAGGGCAGCAGATGGGTGTGGAGCTGCTGAGCCACTCACCTTTTGCTGTATTTATACCATGCATCTGTCTCCAAGAAGGCAGTTTTCCTGACCTGCTCTGCAGGAGAACTGTTCTTCTGGTGTGGTTCAGTACCTGCTGAGGTACAGTGGCTTTAATCCCAGTTTATGGAAATGGGAGTCTCCTTCTTTGCTTACTTCAACAGCCTTATGGCTAAGGGCAAGCAAAACTCAGGGGCATCCGAAGCGCAAGCCTGCAAGTAGGATGCCCGCCAAAGGTTTTGGAAACATATGAAGCCCCATGTGCAGGTGGAGGATGTCTGCTAGTAGTAGGGCCTCTTACGGTTCTGGACTCTTGGATTTGGACTTAGTTTTAGCTAATTTGGCCTCAGGTACAAATTAAATAAATAAATAAAATTATCCAAAATGGACTGCTAGATACCTTTGGGCAGGAGTGAGACTTCAGGTTGACGCTGAGTGATTGTCAATTCCTTCTGAGGGTCTGAGATTCTATGATGTATATACAAATGGAGGTTTGAGGCAGCAGTGTAGGAGCTGAAGGAGCTCCCATTCAGGCCTCTAAGGCCTCATAGCTGATCCAGAGGGTTCAGTTGTATAAGAGACTGGTAATGTCAGTTTTTTTCCCCTTCAGGGGTTGGACTGCTCCTAGAACAAACATCACCTCCTGAAATGTTCCATCAAAGTCATGGCAGGAAAGATTGAGTGAGGACTGGAGCACTCTAATGGTGGGAGGGGGCAAATATACTGTGGCCACCCTACAATGGACATGGTCATCCCAGGCTACCGAAATGTCCTTAGCCTCACGTCCTTAGCTATGGCTTGGTGACACAGTAATGCACTAGGAACTGTGCAATACATTCCCAGAAATCCTAAAGCTAAACGTGACAATGTAATGTCAGCTACATGACTGTGGAACACCTTTGCCTCAGCACTGTGGTCAGCCAACACAGGCAGCAATAGCAGTGAAGATGATGTGCGGGTACAGACTTCAGCATAGGCTAGCCATCACAACGTGTGCCCCAGAATCCCAGCCATCTTGTACACAAGTGGCTGGCCTACACTGAAATCTAGGCCAATGCATCATACCCCATTCTAGCTAGATGCAATCACACCTCCCAGTAGTAGTGGAGATAAGATAATGACATCTGCCTAAAGAGCCTTTGATCCACAGAGAAGAAATATTTAAAAGGTGGGCTTGACTTTATGGATATCAACAAATGTGCCAGACCTGCAGTGCAGACATGCCTCTACTACATGAGCCAGAATATCTAGCATTGTGGTGCCTTCATCTGGGATGGAACCTATAGGTGCTACTTGTATTCAAGTAATAATGACATCTTTGCCACTCCCTTTTTATTTGAATAGGGACATTTATATGGGGGAGTTCAGTGGAATCTAGAAAGCCACCTGTCTGCATGTAGATAAGAAGCCATTTACATGAACACAGCAAGTGATCAACAGAGGCTGACTGAAAGTTGGAGGGAAAAAAAGGGGTTTTAGAAAATATTTCCCTTCCTAATCACGTGGACAGACATTCCAAATGCTGTAACCAAATTATCAAGTAGTAAGCATAAACACTTTCAAGAGTAGGGTGAGAGGGAGGAAAGATATAGAAGCTCAAGACAGAGCCATCCAAATGCTGACAAAGTGAACTAACTGCATTACAAAAGCGCTTTAAGCTCTTATCTACGCATACCACTCTGGTTCTACAGAGGTAAGAAGTTAAAATGTACAGAAGCTTTGAAGTACCACAAGGCACAATTCTGAACACTGGAAATAAAATGTGCATTGTGGCAGCACTGAAGTGACAATTAGAGCACATGTCTTATCCCCCTGAACACTTGTTTCAAAATAAAATACAAAAGTAACAAAAGTTTGTAATTCTCGGTGGGATTTTTTCTACTGTTTTTGACAATATTGGAATTGCTTCTGTTTCTTCAACAGAGCAATTCAATCTTATCTGTAGTGGTAGAGATAGTTGTATAGAAAATTGCAGGAACTTACTAGAGTAGAATAAAGAAGAAGACCAACTGCAAAGTCAGGCAAATAAAAAGTGTCACATGATTGGAACCATATTTGCACTGCAAATAGCATGCAAGATCAGCTTTAAAACACCTGTATTGTTTTCAATCCATTGAAACTTTGGTAAACCAGCTATGCAATTAAATTCAAATTCAATACTATTCAAACAGCTTCTATTTATATTTACTAAATTTGCAGGCTTACTTAGTGTAAGCCTGTCAGTGATTTCAAGATGATTTACACACATGGGAAGGACTGTATGATCAAAGCTCCTGTTGTTAGAAATACAGAAATGTTACTACATAAGCAAACCAAGTGTCTCTTCATTATCCTGTTGCTAAAGGTGACGAATACAAGGAGGCATGCAGATTGTTGTTGTGA
>NW_017729024.1:56694465-56695913 GCF_001723915.1 Gavialis gangeticus | reverse complement strand
ACAGAGGTAAGAAGTTAAAATGTACAGAAGCTTTGAAGTACCACAAGGCACAATTCTGAACACTGGAAATAAAATGTGCATTGTGGCAGCACTGAAGTGACAATTAGAGCACATGTCTTATCCCCCTGAACACTTGTTTCAAAATAAAATACAAAAGTAACAAAAGTTTGTAATTCTCGGTGGGATTTTTTCTACTGTTTTTGACAATATTGGAATTGCTTCTGTTTCTTCAACAGAGCAATTCAATCTTATCTGTAGTGGTAGAGATAGTTGTATAGAAAATTGCAGGAACTTACTAGAGTAGAATAAAGAAGAAGACCAACTGCAAAGTCAGGCAAATAAAAAGTGTCACATGATTGGAACCATATTTGCACTGCAAATAGCATGCAAGATCAGCTTTAAAACACCTGTATTGTTTTCAATCCATTGAAACTTTGGTAAACCAGCTATGCAATTAAATTCAAATTCAATACTATTCAAACAGCTTCTATTTATATTTACTAAATTTGCAGGCTTACTTAGTGTAAGCCTGTCAGTGATTTCAAGATGATTTACACACATGGGAAGGACTGTATGATCAAAGCTCCTGTTGTTAGAAATACAGAAATGTTACTACATAAGCAAACCAAGTGTCTCTTCATTATCCTGTTGCTAAAGGTGACGAATACAAGGAGGCATGCAGATTGTTGTTGTGAACCATTTTAGAATTGACAGAAATATAAATTTCATCAGTCAGTGACTGATGCATAGTCTTGAAGATGAAATTTCTCCTTTTCACATACCTACATATGCTTTCAGCCTTCCTTGTAAGCTGTTAACATAAATGAGATCTTGTGGCAGCGAATTCCATGGATTACTCACATACTCTCTAAAAATCCTTCCTTTGGTAATCTTTTCTTTTGCCTTTTGGTTTCATTGAACATTTCCTTGTTCTTATATTACGAGAAAGGTTAAAGGAAGCTCCTTGCTTCCCTGATCACAGTTCCCTTCTTAATATGCTTGTCTCATCCCCCAAGACTCATTTCCTCTAATCAAAACAGAATCTTTTTAGTGGAATCTTTTCAATCTTTCTTCACATATAGCTCTTCAGGCTTCTGATAACTTTTGCTACCTGCCTCTGAACTCAATCTCTTCTCTTTTTCTCTTTTGAGACAGGGTGTCAAGACCTTAGCCTAGTATTCCAAGGGAAGGTGGCCCACTGCTTTTTGTTCTGCTCTTTGAAGTAACACTAAGGGCCTGTTTTCAGAACTCATTCAAAATCCAGCCTCATGCCTTGGTACCACTATGTCAGTTTGGGGCACAATCTAGTCCTTAGGTATTTTTGTTTTACTCTTTTCTTCCCCAAAAATACCAGGTGTTGCTTATACCTCAAAGAAAATATAGCCTACCCTGAGAAAGCAAACATGCGCACACACGCATGTACACACACACACACACACACACACACA
>NW_017729024.1:56681153-56694454 GCF_001723915.1 Gavialis gangeticus | reverse complement strand
TGATCTGAACATGTATTAGCTCACTGAGGACCTTCAAGAAATCCTGAAATGTGAAGTGCTACAGCATTTCATTACCTCTAAACAAAACTTACAGAAAGACAAAAAAAGAGGACCTTGACCGTTAACTTATACAAAAATGATAATAATACAACATTATGGACAACAATTTAAGGCACAACTCAGGAAAGTGCTATGGTTTTCACAGCAACTGTAACTAAGCCAGCTTCTCTATTGTGTGCTGTCTCCTGCCTCTAATTGACAGGAATGGTAATTAAAGCGACCAAAACACTGGCTTGCATCCATAGATGCTTCTCAAGCAAATCCCGGGACGTCATTCTCCCCTTGTACTCAGCCTTGGTGAGGCCACAGCTGGAGTACTGCGCCCAGTTTTGGGCTCCACAATTCAAAAAGGATGTGGAGAAGCTTGAGAGAGTGCAGAGGAGAGCCACGCGCATGATCAGAGGTCAGGAAAACAGACCTTACGACAACAGGCTGAGAGCCATGGGGCTCTTCAGCCTGGAAAAGCACAGGCTCAGGAGTGATCTGATAGCCACCTATAAGTTTAATCGGGGTGACCACCAGTATCTGGGAGAACGTTTGTTCACCAGAGCGCCCCAAGGGATGGCGAGGTCAAACGGTCATAAACTACTACAAGACCATTTCAGGCTGGACATAAGGAAGAATTTCTTCACTGTCCGAGCCCCCAAGGTCTGGAACAGCCTGCCATCAGAGGTGGTTCAAGCACCTACATTGAACACCCTCAAAAGCAAACTGGATGCTTATCTTGCTGGGATCCTATGACCCCAGCTGACTTCCTGCCCGTTGGGCGGGGGGCTGGACTTGATGATCTTCTGAGGTCCCTTCCAGCCCTAATGTCTATGAAATCTATGAAATGTATGAAATTACTGTATTTACTAGAGTACAAGACAAGTTTTTTCCCCAATCAGCCTGACAAAAAAAGTCCCTCATCTTACATTTGCATACAAGAAAACCTCAAACATTGTCTATGATTACACTGCTGCCAAAAGCTATATGTGCTCAGTAATGGAAACCAACTATAAAATTGATTAAATGAAGCCACCACTGAGCATGGCTGTAAAACACATGACCCATATTAGATAAACATAATGATGGGAACCTAGTACAACAATAGTACAACCTGTGCAGCGCATTAAATAAGATATATTGTAATGCCCACTGCACCCAGTACCATTCAGTGCTGATTCTTTTCCAAGTCATAGTGAACCACTACACTCAACACATTTAAACTTTCTTTTCATTCCCACAGCTGAGCTGCACCTTTCTTTCCCATTTCCAGTGACTCCTGTTTGATCACTAAACTTAAATCTCTGGCAAACATCACCAAACAGGGACCCAAATAGTTTACCCAGAATTCCTCTGTTTCCCCCTCTCTCAGCCTGTTGCATATGATTAGTGTGGCCCAGCCCCCCATGAGGTGGAGCTGGACCAGGCTGCCTCTGCGTCATCTGCATATACATTTTTGGGGGATCTCAGGACTTGTGACAAGAATACCTAGTTCCAATCATGAGCGTGGGGCTAATTATCACATGGATCCTTTGGTTGCAGTGGGGGTGGGAGTGTAATCTGGAGTACAGACACATACTGAGCAGTGCTAAATTGTGGGGTCACCATGGACTGAAACACTATTGACTGGTGGGGCCCAGCCCAATGAACTATAAGGTAAAATCATGAGCCTTTTTTGCTTTGGACAAATATCATGCACAGTTTGCATTATATAAAAGTAGATACAAAAGTGCTGCTTAAAAGCATGTTTATGAAATACCTGTGCTAAAACTTGCAGCAATTTCAAAATAGGTTAAATGTATCAACTCTGGATAAATTATGTCTATGGGTATTGTATGCACATTATTATAGGTATATTTATTTCAAGGTCAGTGTTTTCAATTTTGCTTCTATGTGCTCAGAGAGAGCAGGGTCTGACAGTAAGGGAAGAGTGAAGGGGTGCCAGTTGCAGGAGCTGGGGGGAAGCAGAGGGCAAAGGGGCTACCTGACCCCCCCCAGATTTATTTTCCCTGCTATAATACTAGGAAGAAACCAATTCAGGGCAAACTCCAATAATTTGATTATATACCTGGAAAATTATAAAAAAATTTATAAATTTTCCATATATAGAATTTAATTATAGAAGTGGTCATCTTATATTCAAGTAAATACAATAGGTTGTAGATTTTGAAGGGAAGAGGTCTAAGAGGCCACAATATGGGTAAAAATTGACGTCTCCCTCAAAAAAAAAAAGACTGGGGGTTACTTTTTTTCAAAAGCAGGCATCAGTGAAAGTCATCCTCATTCAAAACTCACTTTGTTCACGAAACTGCTCGTTTAAAAAAACTAAAGTGCGTTAACCAAGAGAAACAAAAGCTTTTAATATTTTAAAGTCCACAAAGCACTACCTTCCATAATCACTTAGTCACCAATTCAGTGCTTAATCATGCTGTTAATTTTAAACATGTATTTAAGTCCAGGCCTATTCAGCAAGAGTTTAAGCACATGCCAAAGGGCAGTGCTTTTTTAATGTTATAAAAACCTGGTAACTGGGTTTTATAATGGAAGACTCTCTAAAATGCTTTAATGAGAGAAAGAGATCTAAAGCCAGTTCTGATGAGGTTTCAATACTGATGTGATCCTCATCTGTTTGTTGCAATTATCTCCTCATTTTCATCCTGAATTGGTCAGCCAATACAAGAAGGTCATCAGAAGTGATTCAAAAATGGCTGGAATATCCCAACAGGAAATGTGTTGCACAGTGGGAGCCTCACTGCCATTAGCAAGTGGATGATTAAGGTTATTTTCTGTTGTTAGACCTCATATAAACGTAATTATTTTTTAATAGCTCAAAATCAAGAACTAAAACCAGCTAATTAATGGTAAGCCAGAGCTTGCCTTTCCAATTCCCATATGGGGTCATCAAATTGTTTCATCACAGAGATTTCATTAGAAAATGGAACCAGTTACAATGATTAGACACAGGATTTGAGAAACTCCAGCCAGGGCAAAACAGACTGTGGACTTCCACATGGCAGGTTGGGGAGGAGGGGAGAAAGTGGGATAGGGGAGGCAGCACAAGCTGCCCATAATCTCCTGTACCCTGAGCTACCATAGCAGTCCCCATAGTAGCAAGGAGAAGACCAAGCCCAGGATCAAGTGTGGTCTAGTCCATTAGGGGATGAATAACTGAAATCCACAAGGCAATTTGGCAGTGGTGATACTCCTGTGTCATCCCCTGCAGTGAGTCCTCTAGAATGATGCCCACAGAAGCAAATCTCTCCCTGCATCTTCTCAGCAGTCACTGCCCACAATGGGGATGGTGCAACAATTCCAAACATTGTTGTTAAGCTCTGCAAAGGTTTTAGCAGCACGTCTCTGTCCAGTCTTCAGTTTTCCATTCCCCAAGCTCATCCAGAAAGTTTAGAATGACAGCTCTAGTAATCACCACCTTGTTTTCTCAGGCTGTATTTTAAAGCAATGCCTCTGCACATAAAACATTTATGGTACATGGCCATTGAGAGTGATAAAGTATTCAAAGCTTGGCCTGAGCTTTCACAGCAGTAAGTGAGCAAATGATCTGAGTAAGACCAGATATTTGCAATATTGCAATGCTGCCTCTGTATGAGCACAGCGTTGGAAGCATCAGTCTTCTGTAGTCTGTTTTCCTAATTTACTTCCTGCCCGCATGCACCTCCAAGAGCAGTGATTCTTTCTCCTGAGTTCAATAGTGCTCTTTCCACCCAAATCCTAATAGACAATAAATTATGTGGGAGCAGGAAAAAATATTTACTTCTATGCTATGTACTATGCTTGATCACATGCATGTGGGAGTGGATTTTTGGCTTACAGAGATTCTGAGTGCATGTTAGACTGCTTCCCACATGATCTTCCCTTAGCCAGTTAGAGGCATATATTGCAGAGGTGGCCTGCAGCAAAAAGCCATACTGCTGGAACATCCTTCAGAAGGGAAATTGAGCTAGATCATGGACGATGGTAGGAGATAATAACCAAAGGCCAAAGTTAGATGCAACACGCACAAAACAAAAAGGATCCACTGTAGTTTAAAAATAGCGTGGTATGGAAACCATAACCCCTACAGAACAAGGGCATTGTAAACCAGGGGTGAGCAAAATGGCCTATCTAGCCAGCAGCTGGACTCCATGTCCGAGCAGCCCCTTCCCGCATGGCTGGGGCCAGTCTCCATGGAGCTGTAGCTGCATGGGAAAGCTCAAGGCTGGGGCTGCCATAGAGAACAGCTGGAGGTGCGTGGCAGTACACAGAGGAGCAGGGCAGGTGCAGCTCTGGAGCTGCTGGGGTCTTGGGACGGGGCAGCTTGCTCTGGATCCAGGGAAGAGCTGCAATCTGTAGCTTGCACACTCCGGCCAAGGACACACAAGCAGGGGATCACGGCTCTGCCCCAGCTCCTTGCAGCAGTGATAGCCTGGTCTGAAACAGGGGCACAGCTGTACTTGCGCATCCCTGCCCGGAGCATGCAGGCTACAGATTATGGCTCTGCCCTGGCTCTGGAACAAGCTGCCCCCATCACAAGTTCCCCCCATCTCAAGTTCCCAGTGGCTTCGGAGCAGCCCCCTGCCCTGCTCTGCCATGCAAGCTGCCTGTGCATCGGTGGCTGGTCTCCATTGCAACTCCAGCCTTGAGCTTCCTGCGCAGCTGCAGCTGGGGTCTCCATGGAGACTGGCCCCAGTCATGCACAGGGGCAGCTGGGAAATAACAGTCCACTGCTGAATGGATCCGGCCCATGACCCGCACTTTGTTCATCCCTGCTGTAAACCCAGGCTAGGAAACTTGCAACACTTAAACCGCTAGCACACCTAAAATCACCTACCAGTAGTGCTGTGCGAAGCTTTGGTCTCCGATTTGATTCAGTGGAGATTCAACCCAATTCATTGGTTGAATTTCCAAATCCAAATCAAATCAGAGGACCCTTTAATATCTCCAAAGCGAATTGGAACCCTCCTTATCGATTCGGAAAGATTCGGCAATTCTGACATAGACTCAGCTTTAAATATTTTTTCTACATACCTCTAGGTAGCAGGGGCTCGTGAATGCTGCAATGCTGGGGTGCATGGAGCATCCCACAGAAGTTCAGGGGGCTTCCCAGTGTGCTCAACAGCAGACCTGGAAGTGAACCAGAAACACTTCTGGGCCACTTCCAGGTTTGCCAGGGAGCATGCCGGGCCCCCCCATGCCCACTCCAGCTTGGCAACTGGTGCCTCCTAGGTCTGGGGGGGGCACCCGGGGTCCCCCTGCAGCTGATCATTGAGCCGGGAGGGTGCGGGGGTGGGAGGCAGGCCCTCTGCATGCTTCCCAGCGGACCTGCAAGTAGATTGGAAGTACTTCTGGTCCACTTCCAGGTTCACTGCTGAGCACATGGAGGGCTCCCCCAACTCCTGTGGGATGCTCCCCAGCATCACAGCATTCACGAGTCATGCCTGGTACCTTGAGGTACACAGAAAAAACATTTAAAGTTGTGTCTATGGCCGAATCATTGATTCCCTGAATCGGCATCGAATCTTCAGATTTGGATTTGGGTGAATCGAATCCAGGACAGTGATCCGAATCAACTAATCAAATCACTGTCACTGATTCGTGCTGAATACAAATCTGAATTGAATAGGGCCCGCTTTGCATACCTCTACCTACCAGTATACCCAAGGCACAAGTCCATCTGTCAATAACAGGCTGAAGGAAAGAACCTGAGTGGTAAAAATGATGGTCACATTAAAGGTAACATGCGGGTCCACATAATCACTACCCCTCTCCAGAGAAAACAAGCAGACTTTCCTGGTACATGGAGGCCAGTTTGCTGGATGTACACTACATGTGACACTTAATAGGAAGACTGTGCATGCAACTGCTGTCTCTGGGAGACCAGCCATCTGGTTCCAACACCATCTGGCACATCATACATTAGAGCCCAAGTTTCACTGCAAAGCACATGATACAGGACTTCAGACTTCAGGACTTCTGAAGAGTGCCTAAAATCTGGGCCCAGCTGCTCACATGTCCCCACATACCTCAGCTATTATTCCCCTGCTTTACCTGTGGCAGGTTAGGACGTTATGTCTTCTGTTGCATCAGGGTTGACTGTGTAGCTTTGTTAAAAGGTTAGACGATGGATTTGTATAAGGTTGTTTGGATAGGGATGATCCTATCTCAGGCTAAATGAACTAAATGACCTATGGAAGTCCCATCTAGCCCAACTTCTCTATGACTTCATGATGTTCTCAGTTTTGTTCAGCTTTCTGCATTTGACTTGCTAGGTTATTACATGTCCATTCAATTGGAACCCCTCCTCAGAGTGGTCATGGAGAGCCCAGGAGGGTTCCATCTATATGGCCATAAACTGAACATCCTGGCCTATGCAGACAACATAGTCCTCCTTACCCACAAACTCAACAAACTTCAGAGGATGCTGGATATCAGCTCTGGGGCACATGGGTGGATGGGGCTCCACTTCAACATTTTCAAGTGTGCCTCCCTGCATATCAATTGCAGGAAAAGAAATGACATTCTGGATCACCATGAGAAATGCATCACCATGAGGCACCTGAAGGACAGAGAGAGCTACCTCCACCTGGGCACACCCAACAGCCACCAGTTGAGACATACCAGAAGAGTGTCCAAGGGATAGTGCAGGACACCCACAAGCTTAACTCCTCCCTTCTGGCCCCTTGAACACCGTCCTCATTCCCCAAGATCCCTCTCAGGAAAGCACACAGTGAAATCAGGCAGCTTCTGAAGTGGATCAGCCTATCACTATAGATGAACAATGAGAGCCTGTACATACCCATCTGGCACAGGAGTGCCAGCTTCTTTCACTTGGAAGACCTCTGGGTCGTCACAGTAGTCTCCCATATCCTCCGCCTCCTGACCTGCCCCAATGACCTGGTACGCAGCACTGCCACCAGTTCCCTGAAGGAAATCACCAAAAGAATCATCACCAGTACACAATCCAGCAATCACCTGGACATGTTTCTGCACAGGTCACTGGACTGTGAGTTAGCAGATGACTTTGCCTTGCTGTGGAGCTGAGCCCATAACACCACACAGCAAGTCAGAAAATATGTCAGTTGCTGCTAGACAGGGTGCAAAGAGTGGCAGGAGCTCAGCCCCAACTGCTAACTGTATCACTGTCATCCTGAGGCAAGACCTGCCTGAAGGATGCCCTACAGGCCAAGTACATTGGTGATCTGAAGCCAAAACCTGATCACAGCAAAGTCTTTGAGGTCACCTCAAAGTGGGAAGCCAGCAACCACTTTATGTCCTGCTGGAACTTTGCAGACTGGCCTTTCATCCATTGGGACCAGCTCAACTGCCTCTCACTCAATAGCACCATCCGCTATGGCCACTAAGACAAGAGGTGCTGGAGGTGCAGCTTTGACAGCAAGACCCTGCCCCATATCCTGTGCAGCTGCAAATCCCACACAAGAGCCTAACAACTCTACCACAATGCCATAGAACTGGTTGGTGAAGGTCAATCTCAGAGTCAGTTGGGATGGTAGCTATGAACCATGCCATTCCAGACTCTGACAACCAGCTGCGTCCAGATATTGTGGTAACAGAAAAGGACAACAAAAAGATACTGATCATTGATATGACAATCCTGTTTGAAATCTGATGGCAGGCCTTTGCCAAAGCCTGAAAGCAAAAGCAGTCCAAATACAGACCCTGAGGGAAAAGAGGTATGATGTGATGGTACACGCACTGATCACTGGAGCACTTGGAGCATGGGACCCAAGCAACAAGAGCATCCTCAGAGCATGAAGAGTACCCTGCCACTGTATAAAACTGATGAGGTGCTTCGTGGTATCTGATACTGTCTAATGGTTAAGGGACATCTATGTCAAACACATCACAGGCTAACATGAATATGAAGACAGCCGGCCCAGACCACCCACCAGAAGTGAGAGCAAGGGGACAGACTGAAACCCCAACACAAACCATAGACTCTCAAAGACTATTAATTCTGTTAAATACTACCTGCCCCGGCAGTTGTATACTGCACACTAAAGCCACTGTCTCAGAATCTCTTACAACCCTGCAACTCTGTACAAAAGCAGTTACCATGCAAGGGTTCTTGTTTCTCTTCTCTCCATGGCGTCACATTGGAACTTCAGCCCAGCTGCCTGAGGCTAACATAGGCTGCATGACTAACTGGATAACTTAAATTGTTTTAAAATACACCAACTATGTACCCATGTAGCTGCCATGCAAAGAGTCGAACATTGATACCAATTCCACAAAGCCATGTCAAATAACCAAAATTTTTAACATTTTCTAATAATCTTCAGCGCAGTGCTGAAGATTTGATGGGAAGATAACTAATGTGGCCATACTGTGTGTTATGTGTGCAACCTGTTTTCTGGGCTTTATGCTCATAGGGTTTGCAACTATTACAGAATGAACTGGGATGTAAATGTAAAGCATAATAGCTATTCTGTACTAATTTTCTGGGTGGACATTTTTACACCAATTGGGAGTGCCTTTTTCCTTTTAGCTTAATCCACTTTGGAATAGCTGTGCTTGGGCAATTTTTCCACATAGACAAGCCCTTATTAAACACTGGTTCTAGGATATATCCCACATAATGCTAACTTCAAAGTGATATTCATGGGTTATGCTATGTGTTTAACAAAATTTTCCAAGATCACCTCTATTATGTTATCTGGGGGTAATTAATTTACATTAAGGAAAGACATGAATTTAAAGTCAAATAATTACTCTGGAATAACTCCTGGTTACAGCTGCTTTTGTTCTAGAATCCAAAAATGGATTAAACTCATTTGAAATAAAGCATGCTGATTCTAGAATAAGAGCATCCACAGAGGATTAACCAAGGTAGATAATCTGGATTAAATAACCTGGAATAACTAATTCTGAGTAGTTCACTATGGGTGCACCTACATGTGCAATTAGCACAGCTGAATAGTCTGGTGCAGTTCTATCCTATGGCAGAGTTTAGTTCACTGCAATAGATATGTAGATAGTGACCAGGGCTAGCTGGGGCGCTCCGGCCTAATAGAACCACACATATAAACAGTGCATCTAGACAGTGATGCTTTGCTGAAAAGCTAATTAATCAACTCTGCAGTAAAGTGCACATGTAGATGTCCCCTGTGTGGATAAACCTTAGTTTATTATATGTTAGGATGTTTAAAGGACTCATCTCCGTAGAGTCCCACTGAATCGTCACTGTTTGTGTTCCCTCTGTCCCTACATGGGGAGAAGCGAACCTCTGGAGTTCCTGCAAAGCTCTCTGCTCCCTGGAAGCACTTTGATAACCAGGAATGGTTGTCCTTCCTCCTTTTTCATGTACTTCTTTCTTTGGGTATTGTCACTGATTGCCTGCTTTACTACTTCAGTCACTGACTTATTATTTTCCCACAGTGTATCCTGGATATTGATGTGCACATTTGCCTGCTGCTGGATATTGCTGCAGTTTATGTAGCTGCTTTATTTGTTATTTTGGGAGAAGAGGTACAGATTTCTGAGAACAGAACAGAGAGATACTGACTGGGACATACACTTGACACTGATCTATAGGCCTCCTAACTGCACTGAATGTGTCCCGGGCACATTTTACTGCCTACTATTAAGGTGACCATATGTCCTGGTTTGCCTGGGATAGTCCCTGATTTGAAAAGCCAGTCCTGGCTGGTTGGCAAAAATTAAAATGAGAGCTGCAGAATCGCAGGGTGCATGTCAGGAGGAAGGTAGAATGGCATGGTGTTCCAAGCAGCTCCAACCTCCCTACAAAACTGCGCCTGTGCCTCTGCCTGCAAACCTTGGCCCCTGCCTGCAGCAGTACCGCTGACTTGGGGGGAGAAATGGAAGGAGGGAGTAGTGTCCCAGAGATCCTTATGGTCACCCTACCTACCATCTTCTTTCTTTCCATGACATTGGTTAGGCATGCGACCAACAGTCCTTATTAGTCATCTGGAAGATCTCTGAGAAAAAAAAAGCAGGATAGGCATGACCTGCCTCCCATTTTCTACACACACCTCATGTATTTGAACAATACCCATCCATGGCTTAGAATCCATGACAGCCCTATTAGCAGAGTTAAATTGCACTGATGCTTTGCACCAAGTCTTATTTCTTTTTACAACTATCATTCTTGCCATATTTTCTGTTCTTGGCATATTTGTAAAGCACACAGTTAAGACAAAAATTTCAAACTTACAAAGATGAAGTGCTAATCATGGACTTTAGTTTTTTCTTTGCAGGATGGAAGTTTTGAAACCAGGCCATCACTCTTTCTATTCTTGCACATGGTGCCAAGATGAAAGACACTGACCGTGCACCAGTCCTATTGTACTGCACTGTGAACAGATACTAATGATTTTGAATGTATTTTTCACAGAATTCTAAGATGAACTAATGACTCCAATAGTCCAGATTTCAGAGCCTCCACTTCTTTTATGTGATTATATCTACAAGATGCAAAAACCAAAATCTATGGAAAAATGTTGCAAGGAATGCTATGCAGAAAAGGAATATGTAGTTTTTCCTTTCATCTATATTAACATAAAAAATCATCATTGACTTAATTTAAAAATGGACTAATTTCTGCAAACCCTCCCTATCATATACAGGACTTGGGAACAAGAATGGTTCTATTTACTGCAGTTGACCTGTTCATTGCAACAAGTACTTTGCATCATTAGTGTGGGTTTTTATATCCATTTTCAGGCAATGGCAATCAATACAATCTGAGTTTGTCCTGTACTCCCTAATAACTTTAAAATGTCTAGCTATAGCATTCAAAACTGCACTGATGATATCAGTCTTTGAAGCTGTAGAGCCCTGTGACAATATGCACTTTTAATGGTCTCTGTAATCTTCCTCCATGGGGATTACTTCCAGCATTCCAAGACACAAAGCAACTAAACAAAACAGCCATCATATTATGAATGAAAATAACAAGTTAAAATTGTTTCCTTCGTCCCTACCTCTCACTCCACTAAAAGATGTGTACAGGCAGTTCTCAGACTTACAACATAATCAGTTCCTGAAAACTGTGTCTTAAGTCGAAATGTTGTAACTCGGAACTGTTTTTCCCATAGGAAACAATGTTATAAATGGGGAATGGTTCCTGAACCAAGGCCTGACACCCTATTTTCACCAAAAGTAACCCAGAATTTTGTACTCAATCAATTATAGATGAATAATATAGCTACATTAATGCATGTATACTGTAAATAGCAATCATATTGATTTGGAAGGACTTCTTTGAGGTGACGTTGCTGGACTTTTTGAAAGGTTCTTAGTTGGACTTTTTGAAGGGTTCTTGGCTACAGTCTTCTCAGGAGTCTTGGCTGCAGGTTTTTCTGGAGTCTTGTCTGCTTTCTTAAAGAAAGTGTCAAAGCAAGTTTGGATATATGTTCTCCAAGGACACGGGTGATGCAGAAAATTTGTTACTGGTGTGGCGTCATGTCAGATCAAGCGTTGTAAAGTCGAAACTGATGTCAGAAAGTTGAAGCAGGTGTCAATTTATAAACGTTTAAGTGCGAAATGTTGTAACTTGAAATGTTGTAAGTCAAGGACTGACTGTAATTTCAGCCTTGTCCCCAATTACCAGAGTCCAAAATGTGGAACCATCATCTCCAGATTGGTGCCCCAGATCTGATGCAGTGGCTGCCAATCCTGCACATACAGTGATGGGGTTCTAGGATTCAGGAAAAGTGGGGAATCCCAGATCCTGCTTCAAGGCCAAGATCAAAGTCTGTTACCATGACACTCTCTGAGAAAGATCTGTTTTAGTGGTCTCTATCAATTCTGGTCTATAGTTATAATTATTCATACAGCAACACAGAAAAAACTACAAGACGTAATGGTGCATTATAAATGTTATGGTATGAGCTTGGGAGACCTGCATTGCCCCGCATATGCCAGTCAAACAGTTAAGTAGCTCAGCAATGTATTAAATCTATAAAATATATTTAATGGGGGGAGAGGAGAAGGAAAGGGGAGAAGTTGTTTTAGAAAAAAAATTAGAGGTTTTAATATTGCATGATGCCATTTTATATATCCCTTATGATAAGCCACTCATTTTTTTACAGAACAAAAATATCTGAAGAAATACAAGAGCATAACCGAATGCCAATAATCACATTTATTAAATGTATACAAATACGCAAGACCCAGTTACACAGGTTCTGCCACTCATGCAGCTTCTAACAAAATGTCTAGGGACATAAGTTACACATAAATCAGTTTAAATGATCAAAACAGGTTTAAACCTGTAACAGAACAGAAGTTCAATGCACTTAAACCACTTTCAAAATGGCTGAAACTAGTTTAAGATAAACCTGGTTGAATGTAGTATCAGACTTAGCTGATTTGGGTCAAACTGGTTTATGGAACTTCTTTCCCATCTTCCCAGTTCAAGTTTACTCACAGTCCCCTAGCATCCCAGGATGCTATGCAGCCCTGGGCTGTGCTGTCTGCTTCAACAAAGCAGGGCCTGCCCCACCCCTTTGCTTCACAGCCAAAGCACTAACGCTCCTCTGGCTGGCTGAGGAGAGGGTATGGGGAGAAAACCCACCCCTCTGGCCCAGCACCAAACCCGCAGCCGGATACAACCTGGTGCCAGGGGAAGGGGGGGAAAAGGAGGGCTTGGCTTCACCCTGGGAGCCCAGACCCAGGAGCAGGGTTGAGTCCTTCAGCTATGCCCCACTCCTCCATCAGTTTGCAGCTGGGCTGAAGTGTGTGTGGGGGGGGGTGGGGAGGCAGAGGAAGCCCGCATGGGGGCTTGGCTCTGCCCCCCAGAGCCAGGAGTGTGGCTGGAGTCCCTCAGCTATGCCACCTTCCTCAGTCTCTGGCCTGGTTGGGGTGGGAAGGGTGCCCACACCTGGGCTTGTCTCCACCCCACAGATCCACTAGCGAGGCTGGAGTCCCTCAGGCACCAGTCTCTGGTCCTAGTGAGGGGGAGGGCCCCAGAAGTAAGCCTTCACTGGGCCTTGGTTCCATCCCCCTGGAGATGGCTAGAGTTCCCCAGGCAGAGGGAGGGTGTGGGGGAAGCCCACACAGGGGGTTGGCTCTGCCCCCCCAGAGCCTGGAGTGGGACTGGGGTCCCCCAGTTTCACCCTGCTCCTCAGTCTCCAGCCCCCTTATGAGCCAAACCCCAGTGTGGGCTTCCCCCACCCCTTGCCCCCCTCAGCCAACCAAGAGACTGAGGAAGGGATATGTCTGGGAAACTCCAGCCATGCTTCTGGCTCCAGAGGGCAAAGCCAAGCCCCCCACCCCCC
>NW_017729024.1:56679396-56680855 GCF_001723915.1 Gavialis gangeticus | reverse complement strand
CTGAGGAGAGGGGCATGACTGCAGACACCTCCAGGGGGTGGAGTCCAGCCCCAGTGCAGGCTTTCCTTGGGCCTCAATGTGCTGTCATGTGCCTGACCACACTCCCCTGCTCTCCGCCCAAGCAGGAGTGGGGAAAACACTGGCAAGGGCTGTTTCTGCACCCCCGAGCAGGCCCTGGCTGGGGCTAGTGCAGCCCAGGGTGGGGGTTTAAAACTCCTCCCCCACATCATACTCAGCAGGGCAGCTGGGGCCTGACCATGCCCCTCCCCCACAGACACACACTCGAGGAGGGAGATGGGGAAAAGCCATGGAGGGCTTCTCTCCCAGATTCTCTCCCTTCTTGTCAGGAGTGGCCGACAGGCTGAAAGGCACACTCTAGCACCCCCCCCCACCAGCTTCTGGCCTGAGCAATTGCAGGAATGTGGCTGCATTTCTGGAATCAAAAGTACATGTCTGTTTACTTGCTTCTCAGTTCAATCTACGCAGGTTAGACTAACCTGCAAAGATTGAACAGATTCAGCCTCAAGCTTTTTGACTGTACTTAGCCTAAGGTGTCATGCTGCCCTGTCTTCTGTAGTGAAGTCATTATCATATTCACATGGCATGCAAAAGGTATTTGGTTTGTAACCAGGCAAAAACACCATACACTCTTGACCTCTGCTGGTTCTTTTACAATCACCTTCCCCTCTCAAAGACCATGTACCAACTGTACTCAGTACCAGGGGGTCAAGATACCAGTCACACACAGTGGCAGAGAGTGGATGCTGAGGGGGAGAGCAACCAGGTCACGTTCAGAATTTTGCACCCCCTGCTTCCCTCCCACTGCATCTTCCAGAATGCAGAGAGTTAGGATTTTTCTCTTATAAAACAAAAAGAAAGAAAGAAAAGTTTTGGACCTCTGTCAATGAAAACAGAATTGTCACATGACAAATAAATAGACTTGACAGTTTATCCAACTATCCAAAACAGACTGTGAATTAATTGATGCTGAGGTGGGACCCAGTAGCTGGGCCACTGTTCTGTGTCTCAGAAGATCTATTCTTTACTACTAACATCACTCTGTTCCTGTTTAGCAAATTTCTGTGCACTAGAGACTGTCTCTTCCTAGGTGTTTCTACAGCACCTAGAAGAGAGTCCTAGTCTGTTGAGGACATTCAGTATTATTGCTTATTTTCTCTTTTACAACAATATGTCAGCAGCACACCAAGAGAAGTTAAATTTTCTTGCCTCCATTAGAGATCACTGCACTGGTCTAATAAGTCTTCTTGCATTTGGAGACTATGAAACATCCTTACACTAACATAACTAAGACTGGTTCGTTTGCAAATATTATCTGGATTTTGCATTCTCTCCAGCTACCCAGCAGTAATATGGAATAGAATCTTTTAACATTTTCTATTTATACTGAAATAGGCTTTCACTATTAATATTCATGACTTCACTGACTATTTTTTCACAG
>NW_017729024.1:56673334-56674396 GCF_001723915.1 Gavialis gangeticus | reverse complement strand
CTAGGGACATAAGTTACACATAAATCAGTTTAAATGATCAAAACAGGTTTAAACCTGTAACAGAACAGAAGTTCAATGCACTTAAACCACTTTCAAAATGGCTGAAACTAGTTTAAGATAAACCTGGTTGAATGTAGTATCAGACTTAGCTGATTTGGGTCAAACTGGTTTATGGAACTTCTTTCCCATCTTCCCAGTTCAAGTTTACTCACAGTCCCCTAGCATCCCAGGATGCTATGCAGCCCTGGGCTGTGCTGTCTGCTTCAACAAAGCAGGGCCTGCCCCACCCCTTTGCTTCACAGCCAAAGCACTAACGCTCCTCTGGCTGGCTGAGGAGAGGGTATGGGGAGAAAACCCACCCCTCTGGCCCAGCACCAAACCCGCAGCCGGATACAACCTGGTGCCAGGGGAAGGGGGGGAAAAGGAGGGCTTGGCTTCACCCTGGGAGCCCAGACCCAGGAGCAGGGTTGAGTCCTTCAGCTATGCCCCACTCCTCCATCAGTTTGCAGCTGGGCTGAAGTGTGTGTGGGGGGGGGTGGGGAGGCAGAGGAAGCCCGCATGGGGGCTTGGCTCTGCCCCCCAGAGCCAGGAGTGTGGCTGGAGTCCCTCAGCTATGCCACCTTCCTCAGTCTCTGGCCTGGTTGGGGTGGGAAGGGTGCCCACACCTGGGCTTGTCTCCACCCCACAGATCCACTAGCGAGGCTGGAGTCCCTCAGGCACCAGTCTCTGGTCCTAGTGAGGGGGAGGGCCCCAGAAGTAAGCCTTCACTGGGCCTTGGTTCCATCCCCCTGGAGATGGCTAGAGTTCCCCAGGCAGAGGGAGGGTGTGGGGGAAGCCCACACAGGGGGTTGGCTCTGCCCCCCCAGAGCCTGGAGTGGGACTGGGGTCCCCCAGTTTCACCCTGCTCCTCAGTCTCCAGCCCCCTTATGAGCCAAACCCCAGTGTGGGCTTCCCCCACCCCTTGCCCCCCTCAGCCAACCAAGAGACTGAGGAAGGGATATGTCTGGGAAACTCCAGCCATGCTTCTGGCTCCAGAGGGCAAAGCCAAGCCCCCCACCCCCC
>NW_017729024.1:56667008-56673086 GCF_001723915.1 Gavialis gangeticus | reverse complement strand
CCCCCACAGACACACACTCGAGGAGGGAGATGGGGAAAAGCCATGGAGGGCTTCTCTCCCAGATTCTCTCCCTTCTTGTCAGGAGTGGCCGACAGGCTGAAAGGCACACTCTAGCACCCCCCCCCACCAGCTTCTGGCCTGAGCAATTGCAGGAATGTGGCTGCATTTCTGGAATCAAAAGTACATGTCTGTTTACTTGCTTCTCAGTTCAATCTACGCAGGTTAGACTAACCTGCAAAGATTGAACAGATTCAGCCTCAAGCTTTTTGACTGTACTTAGCCTAAGGTGTCATGCTGCCCTGTCTTCTGTAGTGAAGTCATTATCATATTCACATGGCATGCAAAAGGTATTTGGTTTGTAACCAGGCAAAAACACCATACACTCTTGACCTCTGCTGGTTCTTTTACAATCACCTTCCCCTCTCAAAGACCATGTACCAACTGTACTCAGTACCAGGGGGTCAAGATACCAGTCACACACAGTGGCAGAGAGTGGATGCTGAGGGGGAGAGCAACCAGGTCACGTTCAGAATTTTGCACCCCCTGCTTCCCTCCCACTGCATCTTCCAGAATGCAGAGAGTTAGGATTTTTCTCTTATAAAACAAAAAGAAAGAAAGAAAAGTTTTGGACCTCTGTCAATGAAAACAGAATTGTCACATGACAAATAAATAGACTTGACAGTTTATCCAACTATCCAAAACAGACTGTGAATTAATTGATGCTGAGGTGGGACCCAGTAGCTGGGCCACTGTTCTGTGTCTCAGAAGATCTATTCTTTACTACTAACATCACTCTGTTCCTGTTTAGCAAATTTCTGTGCACTAGAGACTGTCTCTTCCTAGGTGTTTCTACAGCACCTAGAAGAGAGTCCTAGTCTGTTGAGGACATTCAGTATTATTGCTTATTTTCTCTTTTACAACAATATGTCAGCAGCACACCAAGAGAAGTTAAATTTTCTTGCCTCCATTAGAGATCACTGCACTGGTCTAATAAGTCTTCTTGCATTTGGAGACTATGAAACATCCTTACACTAACATAACTAAGACTGGTTCGTTTGCAAATATTATCTGGATTTTGCATTCTCTCCAGCTACCCAGCAGTAATATGGAATAGAATCTTTTAACATTTTCTATTTATACTGAAATAGGCTTTCACTATTAATATTCATGACTTCACTGACTATTTTTTCACAGCTTCTCCATCTGCAGCTTAGATACAATTCAGAGTTTATGCTTCTGTCTTCAAAGAAGTGATGTGGCCAGCAGGTAAAGGTTAGGCTGACAGTATTCAGGAAAATTACTTTTTTTTCCCCAGCTCTGTTTTCCAAAAGGAGAAACTCCCAAGTGCTTTAAGGTTATGGCAGAGGTACCATAGGTGGCATACAGCAAAAATCGTATTTGTAGAGCTGGGTCAGAAAATCATCTGCAAAGCGGCATTTATATTTCTAGCTATTTTCCCATTAACTTTGAAGAACAGGTTGAATGGGCATATTGGGCACCTATACACGTGTAAGCAAGACTGTTCCGACGTGCCGTTATTACAGTGCGTCGGAGCAGACTCAATTAATTGAGTCTACTGGAGTGTAGTAAATACCATGCTCCAGCAGATTCCAGCACCACATGTATCAGTATCCCCACACTGAAAAATGGTGGTGGGGGTGCCTTAATTAAAGCTCATTCAGCAAGCTTTAGTTAAAGTGCCCCTGCTGCCATTTTTACACATAACACTCCAGGAACTCTAATTAGACAGGCTCTCAGAGCTCTTCTAATTACAACGCTCTCTCCCCCACCAGAGCATGTATGTAAATGCCCTTAACTGTGCTCTTCAGCCCTAACATTTGCAAAGAAACAAATAATTTGGAGTTCTAGTATGATGTTGAGGCTTAACAAGGGCATTGCACTTTGAAACCAACAGCATCTGTAACTACCCTTCTTAAAACAGGCACACTCCATTCTCACACAGCACTTTTCAACCTCATGCTCAAAGCTCCAGACATGGAAGAAGCCAGTATGTCCATTTTACAGACAGTGAAACTGGAGCTTAAAGAGGTGAGATTTATCCAGGGTAATTCAGCAGGATAGCCAAGAGAAGAAGTCTGAATTCTGGCCCTCTGGGCCACAGTGTTTCCCTTTAAAATATTCCTTAAACTATGAACATGGCTCTCAACCATTTTTAGACTCAAGGCACCCCCTCAACAGACTCCACAACTTTTATGAACTGAGTAGCATTTCATTTCAAACACTACCTTATCTATTACAGGGTTTAACATGGCTATTATGGGGCCGGGCAATGAGGCCAAGGCAGGGACTGAGTTCGAGCCTGTACTTATCTTCTTACCTCCCCTCAAAGGATCTTGTGGCACCCTGGGACTTCAGCTGACAATCACTGAGCTAGGAGAATTGTAATTTTTTCCTTGATTTCACTATCCAGATAGTTTTATAAGGAGCAAAGGTAAAGACTGTGTGGGATTGGCCAATTACAAAGCAATAACCTTTTCAAATATACTAGCTGAATTAATTTATTTGGAACATATTAAACTACATTTATAAAGTACTACCCAAACTCAACAATGTTAAATCAATCCAACTCCATGTTTGCAACAGTAGTTCTCATTTTTACTGATATTTTGCCATTACCTTTAAACAGCAACATAATAGCAACGGGAAAAATTGCTAGCAAACTGGATTTGGTAAATTTCATCATATTGCCTGTTGTCACTCTGTATAATTCTTCCCAGTGCAGCACTCTCCTTTGGGAAAATCTCTCCACTGCTGGCTTGTTTCAGCATTAACATCCTGCAGCCTTGGGATTAACTGCAGAGTCTGCCATCCTGCAGTGTGATCTGCCCTCAGGCTGAGAATCAAGAAAGTCAAAGGGGTTGTGCATACAAGGATTACAATGCAGCATTTAGGGGCACAGTCCTGTCTTTAGTTCCAGATGCATTTATTAAACTCAACAGAGGTCACATTAACTCTAATTGGTCCTGGACCATTTCAATGATTTGCCTTTGCCTAGGTCCTTCAACAAGCTTTTTTCATGGCTAAGTAGCTGTTTTTCTTTCACTTCCAGGCACACAAGAAAACACTTTTGATCAGCTCTATTAATCTCTGCTTTTTCTGCAAACATGCATATGTGAGGATCAAGACAACCCTCCCCTTCAACCCCCATCCCCACCTCCAAGGTGTTCTGTTCTCTGAACAGTAGTTTCTGCACCAGTGACCTAATCCTATTATATAAAAACTGGCTGGGAAACTATCTTCCTGTCCCACAAAGCTTGGCAAGATTTCCAAAGTTTTTCCATTCTGCATCGGTATGAACTGTGGAAGGTTTTTTTGTGACAATACAGAGCAAGGCATCCACTCCAGAACAGTGAATAACACACACTCCTCTAGATATGGCAAGGTTCAAGTTCCTGTTCTCCTATATCACTGGTTAATAACCATGAGCCTACTAACTACTCTGTGGTAGGGCCACTTTCAATAAATCCTTGAAAAGCCATTGGGACAGGGCTTTGAATTGGGATCTCTATCTTCCCTACCTTAATCATTTGCTCTTCCTCCATAACTAATGGAACAGTTCCAGCAGGAGAGACAGAAACAGAATCTATATATTCCTGCATTTAAAGAGACAGCGACTGATTCAATATAGCCCTAAACTTAGACACATTCCAGGGATGAGAAAGACCCAGGTTCACATCTTGCTTTTCCTGATTCAAAACATCAGGGGATCCCTTGGACCTGGTGCCCCTCCCTCCCCCTCCTGCCCCACACACACATATTACAACCAAATGTTTACACCAAGCCACTATTTATCCTTCTTGGAATGAGAGGCAAGGAGGAGCATCCTGTCTCATTTTGACACGAAATTCCATCCTAGACCTGAGACACTGTAGCTTCAAAGGAAGAGTCACTCTGACTAGTAACTCTCCTATGAAAAGTTTCAAATTTTGACAAATTTGTATTTTCCAGCCAAAAACATTTTTCTCAGACATTTCTGTCCAGCTCTACCAGTACCCACTGAAGTGAATAGCATGCCTTCTCCTCCCCTCTCCCCGCCATCCAGCCCCATTTGCTTCACAGATGCTGCACCAGGCATCCAAGTCCGCCCTGTTTAGTTATCGGCTCTACAAGCTGCTTCCAAATCATTTTCCTAGAATTTGGCTTCTACGTTTTGCAGTGCACAGAACAGCCATGCTCTCCCCGATTCTGAAAGAAACCATCTCTGAAAGCACCTGGTTGTTGCAGAAGCTAAGCACTTAACCTCATGCTACTTTGGAGTCAACCTAGAAAGTAGATGTTATTTGTATTGGTTGAGACATTCTTAACTCTGTTATTTCAGATGGATTCTGCCTTCCTGTGTCAGAGCATGCAACAAGGACTGACAGCTCCTTCTAGCTGTACTCTCCATGTAGCCACACTCCCAACTTCCCACATGGACTACTCAGCTGTAAATAGCCAAGCAGCCAAAAGGATTTGCATACTCGGTTATATTGATTTTGTTTTTAGTTGGGTCTACAGATTATTTTGATGTCATTAACAGTCTCAGCCGGTGTCTACACCAGCACACCTCAACCTCCTTAGGGTGCTTACACAAGTTACATTTTTCATGTCATCGGGCCTCTGAAAGAGTTCTACAACTGTGACTTTACACACACACACTGCTGCCAAGCACTTTTTAAAATGGCTGCTTGTGAGAAAAATTAGCCCTGGCCAAATGAAATATTAAATTAAGGTACTCTAAAGCATGCCAGCAAGCACCAGCCCATCCCTGCCTCTGAGGCTGTCAGCAGCGTAGGAAGGGGGAGCAGCAGCATAGAACTGCCAGCTGCTTTGAAGGCCCTGAGCCGGGGGGGAAGGGGGGAGGGCTGTGGATTGGAGCCCCCTCACCTTGTGGGCCCAACCTGGCTCCCCACAATACCCCAGCCAGGGTAGCTGGGGGAGGCGGGGGCAG
Organism: Gavialis gangeticus; assembly: GCF_001723915.1. Classification (NCBI taxonomy): domain Eukaryota; kingdom Metazoa; phylum Chordata; order Crocodylia; family Gavialidae; genus Gavialis; species Gavialis gangeticus. Next base: position 56,668,135 of record NW_017729024.1, on the reverse strand, counting down.
CAAGGCAAAGGGGCTCTGTTCCACCCTGCCCCCTCCTCAACTCTGGCCATTCAAAGCACCAAGCAGCTGCATCCTGACACTCCCTCTTCCTCTCCCTCCCCCGCCAACAGCTGGGGAGTAGAGGAGGGATGGACAGACTGGGGAGAGGAGTGGTTCAGTAGCCTCCTCAAAGGTGGTGGAAGCACCCCTGCCTGCTGGCCAGGACCAGTACAGGCAGGCTCCAGCACCCCCAACCCAACAAGTGAACATCTGTTGGGTTGGGGAGCAGAGGATGGGGGGCTCCAATTCATGCCACTTTCTGCAAAGGAGGGCCCTGAACATCTGTATGCGCTCTTAGACTCCAGGCATCCCTCAAAAAACGCCAACTTTTGTCTTCCACTCAATTTTGACTGTGGAAAAATACTGGAGCAATTCTTCTGCTGCAAAAAACTCTAAAAGGTCATAAGAGGCCACAAGAGGGTCCACTTCGACTCGAGGTCGAAGCTCAGTCGAATATCGAGCTGCTTCGACTTCCCCATAGGCTATAATGGGGAAGGTCAAAGCAGGCTATAACTTTGGCATTTCTTGTCTGATCTTGATGAAACCTGCAGTAATGGTAGCTCCTGAGGAGCCCACAAAGTGTGCCAACTTTTAACAAGATAGGTTCAGGGGGTGCAGAGAAACTGCACCCCAAATTCTTGAGAGCAAACCGCCTGTAATTTCTATGTGCAAAGCCACAGGGAGCTCAAACATGCAGGAATGGTAGCTCCTGAGGAGCCAACAAAGCCTGCCAACTTTCACGGTGATAGGTGTAGGGGTTTGGAGGAAACTGCACCTTACACTGCTGACAGACAAAACTTGTGATCCAGATGGAGCGAGGAGGGCAGCATTCGCTCTGCCTGCACCTGGTGCTTGGGGACCCCCAGCAGCAGGAGGCTCACCTTGACGAACACCAGCTGCTCCACCAAACCAGGATCCAAGCAGGTGCGGTGGGGTGTCACAACATCTGCAGCCATGCTGAACACCCTCCTGCTTGGCACACTGGTTGGTGGACAGGATAGGTATTCCTGGGCAACTGTGACCAGATCCAGCCACATCGGGCTGCACGTTGCCCAGTAGGCCAAGGGGTTGCAGTCCAGGGGCTCCAC
>NW_017729024.1:56661295-56664115 GCF_001723915.1 Gavialis gangeticus | reverse complement strand
GCAGAGGTGCTGGAGAACACCAGCAGCTCAGAAACTGACCCCGAGGCAGGGAGCTCAAAAACTGCTGCCTTTTATGCATTTTCTCTGGCCCTCCCCCAGAGCGCTGGGATTGGAAGGGACCTCAGAGAATGCTGACAGGTCACTGGCCAGCCACACATGTCAGTCATGAAAGCACTCCTTCCCCCTCTCTCCCTCCCTCCCCTTACTTTCCTTTTTTTTCCCCTCCACAGGGAATCCAGTATAGGCCACTCAAATATTCAACCCTTGTCAAATATTCGACTCGTGCTGTTAATATTCGACTTCCGGTATTTGATTCGACAGCTGTTCGACCAGCTGCTATTCAACTCAACTTCCACTTTTCAAGGTCGAATATATCGAATATTTGTCCAATTGAATATTAAGTCAACGCTTTGCACAGCCCTAATATTTATGCTACTTCCATAGCACATCCAGAAGTGTCACTATGAAACATATAACCCACTCAACATGCACCAACTCCAGAAAATGGCAGCTGCTTTGCAGCAGCAGAAGGCACACTCTGTTCCATATTCAGGCTCTTTGTCCCAGGTACACTTATGGGTACATGTTCAATGACTTTCTGAAGTGCCTATGTTGCTACATTTCCAGGATTTGGGGTATGCAGAATGGTTGCAAGTGGGCAGGGCAGGCTTCATGGCAGTGCTCCTGGGTGTAGCACAAAGGTGGTGTGGACAGGACAAGCCTGATGAGCCCCGCTTGAGCTGGCTAACACCGAGAACCGGTGCTTACCATTCATTAAAGGGGGCCCCAGATGTTTTTGGTCTTTAGCTCTGTAATTTACGAGGACAACAACTCCAGGGAGAGTAGGCTGCACATATGCTGCATCTGACTGCAAAATCCATTTGTCACAAGATAGGAGGTTTACTAAACTTTTCTGACAGGCTGAGACAGGAAAGAAAATTACGTTCATAAAAGTGTACTTACATTTGTGAATAAACAAAAGCTTGTAGGTGAACTAAAAAAAAGTCAGAGGATCTCATTGCAAATAAAAGATCCTCTCACACTGAGAAAATAAACTCCCAAAGGGCAATTCCAGTCCATCACAGCCAGCAAGTATGAATGTTGAAGAAGAAAGGTGAGAAACTGATCACTAACCCAGGAACGAGAAACCCCAACATGAACATCCAGTGCACTTCCTGGGAGCATTCATTTGAACTTGCATTGAATTTTAAATACTCATGGCCCTCTCAAATAAGATCAACTTTCCTTTATGAAAGCCAGGCCCAGTGCTGTAAAACCTTCCTTGTATAAACAGTTCTTGCTGAAGCTAATGGGGTTCCTTCTATAATTAAGGGTGCACAGGATTTGGTTCAGAGGTGACAGGCTATAATAATACCCCCCAAAAAAGAGTTTTCTGCAGCAAACAGAAATTATGCTTAGTTGGGGTCAACTTGGAGGTCCAAGCAGGGAGGTGTGACTATATACATCACACCAGCTCTGCTCTCTTCCTTGACCTAGCCCATATTATTTTGTGTGTCAGTGTAACCCAGAGTTCCTTGAACATCACATGGCAGGCTAGCAGGAGCTCCATAGGAGGCTTTTGAGTCTAAAATTGCTTTTAGTGTGGAATCAATGAAAAAAGCCATAAGGCACGCCTTTGATGCTTAGTTATTTAAGGTGCCTAAATACCTTTACAAATCTGCCCCCACATGTTTTACCTCAAGCAGCAGATGTTCATGTTTAAGTGCTAAAATGCAAGGTCTGAAACTGAGTTGCAGGCCCAAACAGGTTCAGCTGTGTAAGGGACAAGGGAATGATCTTGAACTGCAGATCATGTCAGCTTCCCCTCAGTCCTACATGTGCATGGAGCAGAGCAAAGAAAATAAAAGGAAAAAAATCAACTAGGTCATGGTATTGAAGGAGGAGGATGGAAAGGAAAGAAAACAAGTGAAAAAAGGGAAGAGGTGTGGGGGGTGGAGGTTAGGAAGAGAAGCAGCCAGGGATGGGGAGAAGTGAAAAACATACCAATGAGCCAAACCAAAGTTGTATGCACAGGGTGAAACTCACCCATTGAACAAAACAAGGTCCACTCAAAACACTCATGTGGAGAATGGTGGCAGTAGGGAGCTCACAGAAAATGGTGACTGCATGCAGCAATTAAGTCCTTGCAAGAGGGAGGATTTCACAGCACCTAAGCCAGATCCTGGATTTCTCATTCCCCTCTGAGGGGAAGCTGACATGACATACAGCCAGATGGCAGAGACCTTGCCTGGCCTTGCAAGAGGATGTCATGATAAGTGGACTGTCCTGAAATAGGCTCTAGCCACAGCTCTCCTACCAGTCTGCAGCAGTTCTCAGGGCTTCCAGGCTCCATGCTGTGTTGCTGGGACCTCCCAGCTCAGTCTGAAGACCTCAGAATCTGGGTTCTAGGCTGAGCAATAAGAAGTCTGGAAGCTCCAAGAGCTGCATCTCTAGTCAAAGTCCTTCTGGGCTCCATAGTGTGAAACAACCCTGCTCTATGGAGTGCCACTAGTAGCAGGAACCAAAGGATTCAGGAATTAAAATATAGCCCACAGGCTGAATCTGGCCTGCCAGGACATTCTATCCAGCCCCCAAGGCCCTTAAAAAAATTAGAAAATATTTATCTGCTCCTGGCTGCCAGTGAAAGATGACAGAAGCCAGGGGCAGTAGGACCCTGGGGGAGCTGGCAGTGAGACTGAGCAGCACAGCCCCCACTCCACCCCCAGCCCCATTTCCCTGCCTTCTTGCCCCCACACTGCCCCAGCACTACATGGCTCCTGGCTGCATCACAGGACCGTGGAAGCACGGAGCTGTGCGGGG
>NW_017729024.1:56651495-56660580 GCF_001723915.1 Gavialis gangeticus | reverse complement strand
AAGCCTATCCATCCCCCACAGCCACACCCACTCCCTCCTCTACACCCTACATACCCACCGCCCCCCACAAACCTATACCCACCCCCATGCCCTCCACCCCCACACAATATACAAGAGTGAGACTTCATTTTAAGCTATTATATACAATCACCTCTGTGTACACTACAGGAATACATGTAAACCAGGACAAAATATTTTTTGAAATCAGACTAATGAATGTTTTACATGTTCCCTTTTTAGAATATAATTTGATATTGTTCTGGTTCTGAGATGGCAAAACCTGTTGCAGAAAGGAGTACTTCCGGGGACAAGGGGAGGGACTTCTGGTGGCAAATGTCAGGGGTTAGGGGGTGGGACTTCCAGTCCCAATATGGCGACTGACGAGGGGACACCTGTCAAGGGGTGGGGCTACCCATGCAGCCTTCAAGAGTTTGCCAAAACTCAGTAAGTAGCCCTCTGCCCAAAATAATTGCCCACCCCTGGTCTATTGGCTCTCTATATTATTTGACTCCAACACAAACTGGAAGTGGTTGCCCCAAGAGTTGCCTTGGGTTGATCAGCACTGGTACAATCTGCATAACAAGGTTACCCCAAAATGGGGGGGCCATGTAAATCTTGGCAGCTGCCAAGAAAAACAGACACTTCTAGTTCTGATGGCAGGTTAGAGATCACACCTTAAATATCGCCCCAAAGACTCACATTACCAGCTGACCTTTCTACTAACACTGCTGTAATTCCAGCTGGATTTTAGTGGCTAGTTTCTCTGAACAATAGAAAAAAAAATCTCATCTTTTTCTTTTCTTATCACTCTTCTGCCTAAGTAGGTAGTTCTCTAGCTTTCAGATGCTATTTTGTTTACATGTACACTTGTGGTTTGTGAGGCATTGATTGATAAAGTCATGACAATACTAAAGTGCAGGGGAAAAAAAGTACTAATGAGTCTCACACTTCTAACGTGTGGGTGTCTAAGCTCTCGCTTTTCCCAAGGAAGATGTTTTCTCTACATAACTCTGATGAGCCTTCTGTAGCAATTATCCATTCCTCTTCAAGCTGTGCTTGAATAAGGACTGTACAACTGGCCCCACTAAAAAAGGGGTCAGATTATTTTCTCCTTTGCATTGTGCTATGAAAAGTCTTGCAAATACATGAGGTTGGAAGGATACATTTGTATACATTTCACGCAGAAGTCTTTGTGTTTGTATTTTTTAATCATGATTTCTGGCACTGTCTAAACAACATTTTTCATGAGGAGCTAATGATGCTTTTGTATCTTGTGATTTCCACACTATCAACATGCTGTGGGACTCCCATCTGTTACCATATCTGATTAATTATGGCCATATTATATTTTCACCTAGAAATATAATTGCTAGGAAAGACAACAATTATAATACTTAGCACTAATATAGTGTTTTATATGTTCAAAGCACTTAACAAACTCCAAGCAATTAATTAAAATGACGACAGCTTGCTTCCTGATGGTGGTAATATCACAGATAGATGCAGTATCTGAAGAAATATGTTCCTATTTGAATTGAAATGTATGCATCCTTGTGAAGCGCTGTTTGGAGCAGGAAAGCAAATATATGCTAACTCAAGTGTATTTAAACTGAGGCTCAAAAAAATCAGAATTTACTCAAACTAGTTGGAAGATGGAAAATATTTCCTTTGAAGGCTTTCACAGACTCCTTCCCCCACCCCCATTTCCTATTGCAACATTTTGAAATATTTGTCTTCCAATTTAGTTTAATATCTGGTTGGAAAATAGGAAAACCGCATATTAATTCATGAGAAATGTCTCCCTAACATTTTTTAGCAGAAAGAATGAAGTTCAACATATTTTTGACCAGTTAAAAATATACAATATTTAAAGCTGGAAAAACTAAACACTGCAAAAAACTATGGGCCTTGGCTGATATATGTTGCTGCAGATGCCACCAGGAGAGCTGCAGGGTCTGTGCCCAAGTTACAGTGTTCCCATCAGGCCAAACTGCTCTGTTTCAAATACCAGCCTGCATTCTAAATGCAATCTAATGCTGCTCTATCTGACAAAGGCATCAGGGAGCACATGGTTACTCCCTGACATTAAAAGTAGGTGTTATGCCAGGCCAGCTCACATACACTGACTCTTGTACCAATGAGACTCCATCTGCTTTTCTGATTACTTATTCAAGTCTCCGTGTCACATGGTCACAGGGGTCTGTCCATACAGAACAACTTGTAGGATCAAGGCCTTAACACCCAAAACATCCTTTAAATACAAACTCACCACCAGACTTGAAGGGCTTTCTTACTGATCCTTCTGGATGCTAACAAAATCTTAATTGTCCCTTCAACAACTCCCCACTGCCCAAGGCAGCCCTTTAGGGAAGGTAAGAGGGGCAGGAATCATAAAAACCATAGAAAGAACAAAGTTTTCAAGTGTTTAGTGACCTTGGGTGTCTCAATGTTGTCCAAATTGAGGTGCCTTAAATGGAGCCAAAGTTCAGAGACTGGGAACTCAGGACTTCTACAAATAAGGACTCTTTAGCCTGGCTTCAGGTAGACACCCACAATCACTAGTGATCATCTCTACCAGGCATGGATCACTTGGATCCTTGGCTTGATTTAGTCATCTTTCCCAGGATCCTCAGGGTGACCCTGCTGGTCTTTTCTAGCTCTATGACAGCTGGTACCATCCCTCTGGGGAAAGATAGGGACTGAGCCCTCTACAGCTTACTTTGCCCTACATCCACACATCTATGCCCCCCTCTGCTGAACTAGCTAATTTTTAACAAATTTTCAATAGCACAGCAGTGAGTGATACACCAGAAAATGTCCCTCAGATCTGGAGGAAAATGATTAACATTAGAGGTATCTGGCATGTTGACAGTGTGGAAATCACGAGATACAAAAGCATCATTAGCTCCCCATAAAACATTTAGTTTAGACGGTGCCAGAAATTATGATAAAAAACACAAATACAATGGCTCCTGCATAGAATGTTTACAAATATATCCTTGCAACCTCATGCATTCACAAGATCTTTTATAGTGTGTAAGCAAAGGAGAAAAATCTGACCCTTTGTGGTAAGGCCACTGCCAATACATCTGGCACATCTACATGGTGCCAGTGGGTGCTACCAACCATGCAGGATAGACTTGGATCTGTTTCCAAAACTTTAACCCAATAATAGAAAAGTCACCTTTCATCAGCAACAGAAAAACAGTTTAATTTGGGAAACAGTCCATTCACAATCATCCAGATCATCCAGTCTGACTTCATATATAAGGTAGCCCAGTGAATTTCAGCCCCTGGGGTTCTAAAATTTAACCAAATAATCTAAAATGAAGCAGAACATACCCCAAGGTCTGCTTCATGCTACAGCAGTCACTAACTTTCTGACATTAGAAATAAGAGAACCAATCAATTTAAAAGGTGAATATTGCACAGATTTTAATCTCATCAGGAAATATTTACACAAAGTGCAATGGTGAAGGCTTCTGACCTCTCTCAGTTCAGGAAGGACATTTTACCACTGCTTTGACTTATCTTTAATCTGCTGAACAGGCACCAGCATTCAGACATAAGAGATAAGAACAAACTTCTGTCAGTAAATCCTTGATTACTAAAGCAACCATTGAAAATGCACTGCTGAGCAAGCTCTGGTTGGGTTACTGCATTTCTTGTGTTTTACTCCCACGCTGTTCATATAACAGAATTACTGGATAAAGACACTCTAGGAAGGACTGCCAGATTTGGCTCAATGGGCAGACCGGACAAAATTTCAGGAAAACTCCAGTACTTTAATTTAATTGATGAGATGAATGTCAGCTTCTACTCTCCATATACTGCTTTCTCCCCTGTTTTCTTGAAGCACAAGACAGACTAAAGAAAATCACTTCCAAAAAAAAAAAAAGCCACTTTTCTGAGTAATGAATATTTTCAACACCTTGGATGTGGAATCTGGTGCCTGTCTGCAAGTTAACAACAACAGATGCCAAGCATATAAAATTAATCACACTGGAAATATACCTCAAACAACAGTTTTTTGTATCAAGGACCAACAATTGGTTGAACAGCTAAAGCAGGCGTGAGCAAAATGGTGGATCCAGCTGGCAGCTGGACTCCATTTCCCAGCAGCCCCGCCCACATAGCTGGGGCTGGTCTCTGTGGAGACCCCAGCCGCAGCTGTGCCCTGATAGCGCAAGGCTGGGGTTGCCATGGAGACTGGCCCCAGCCACCCTGGCAGAACATGGCAGAGCAGAGCAGGGAAGGGGGCTGCTCCCGAGCTGCTGGGATCTTGCAGCAGGGGCAGCTTGGCCTGGGGCCAGGACAGAGCCACAATCTGCAGCCTGCATGTCCCTCACCAGAGCATGCAGGCTGCAGATCACAGGTCTCCTCTGGCCCCAAACCAAACTGCCCCCACCACAAGATCCCAGGAGCTCTGGAGCAGACTCCTGCCCTGCCCTGTTGCCTGCCATGCCAGCACAGCTGGGGCTGGTCTCCATGGCAATCCCAGCCTTGAGGAGACCTGCTCCAACCATGCAGGCAGGGGCAGCTGGGAAATGGAGTCCACTGCCTGCCAGATCTGGCCCACAGGCTGGACTTTGCCTGCCCCTGAGCTTAAGTCATTACCTGGTAAACTAACCACTATTTGAATGTACAGGGCAGTGTGCTCGTAATAGTACAACAGCATTTGAATGTTAATCCATACTCACTGGACCTAAACTCCAGACATATCTCCCAGATTTAGGAAGAATTTAGGAGAGTTGTAGCAAATGCATAGATTGCTATAAAAGGCTCCTTTAATTCACCACTAGTGTCTTAGGTTTACAGTGATGCAAGTGCTTTGATTTCAATGAAGTTCTATGAGCACATAAATTGGTGACATCTTCACATGTGCTCCGGGGGGGAGGGGGGAGAGGGGGAGTGCTTTAATTAGAGTGGCTCCAAAAGCTGCTATAATTAAAGCATCCACGGCATCTCTTGTATTCATCATCCTGCTCTTCAAAATGGTGGCAGGGGTGCTTTAAGTAAAGATTATTGACAAAGTTTAGTTAAAGCACCCCGCCGCCATTTTGAAGTGGATGGATGCTGAATACAAGACATGGAGGCTGCTGAAGCATGCTAATTAGCAAGCTCCAGCAGACTTGATTAATCATGCCTGCTCCAACGTGCTATAATTACAGTGCATTGGAGCAGTGGCCACAAGCATCTATAGGCACCCTGGAGTAGTACAGTGGTAAACCACTGGATGCTTAACATATATAACTGCCGAGGTCATTACAATTGTGTGGCATGGTCATTTTAAATACAGAGGAAAAAACCCTAAAATAAATAGAAAGAAATATCCACTGTGATCAGCCTACATCTTTAATGGAAGTCATTGTATAAATGAATATGAAGGGGAAAAAATTACAAAATAAAAATCTAAGTAAATTTAGGGCTTAAGGAAAGATTTGACAGTACCTGCAGTATGATAAACACATACCATATGCTGTGAACTGAGTAAAACCTGCTTGCTCTTGTTTGCTACTGAAAGTGTTACATAATGTTCAGAAATACAATGTCACATTAACACAGGAAAAGTGCAAACCTGCATTGTGAAATGCTTCCAAAACTGTTAGTGTGGGACTTGAGGGCCTGATCCTTTAAACACTTTTCATACAAGACCTCCCCATGCCTTGGTATGTCTATAGCACCCATTAGCTGGGGGTGGGGGGGGCAATTATTTCAGCTGGAGTACAAAGAGGTGATTGCATAATAGCTCAAAAATAAAGTCTTACTCATATATTGTGCATGGGGTAGGAGTGTGTGGGGTGTGGTTTGTGGGGTGTGAGGTGCGTGGGGGGCATGGGATGTGTGTGGGGCTTGTGAGAGGGTATGGCTGTGGGTGTGGGGTGGGTGTAGGCTTGTGAGACTTGTGAGGTGTGAGGGAGAGTGGGGGGGTGTTAACCCCCCCAACACACACACACACACACACACACACACACACACACACACATCATGACTCACAGACCCATGGACTGCGCTGGCTTTGCTCCTTGCCACCACATGTAGCTCCTGAAACTGGCTGGAGCTGCATGCCATCAGTGGCTGTGCCTGCACAGGCCATAAGCACCCTGAGGGTCTGCCGCATGCTGCTGCTGCCACAAGTGGTGGAGGCTGTGTCCCCAGACCCCCTCCCATACCCTCCCTCACACCCCACAAACCCATACCCTGCCCACCCAAGCTCTGTGTTCCCACCATCCCACTGGGCATGGGCCTTGGGTTCCATGTTCCTGCCAGCCCCATCCCCACACTCCTCACTCCCACTCAGATGCAGTTTCCCTGCCTGCTGCCTGGAGTGAGCACTGCAGCAGGGACACGAGGAGAAGCCACTGGAAGTCAGGGAAGCTGAGTGGGTCCCTCAGTGGTTGCAGCAGTAATAGCAGTGGCCCTGCCTGGGAGCTCTGCATGCTGGCCGGGGCCAGGCTCCTCCTGCACTTCAGGGTGGGGGTGAAGTGCACGGGCTGGGCAGAGTACAATTAATTGGTGGACACCTGCAGGCTGGATGAAATCACCTGGAGGGCCAAGTCCAGCCTGTGGGCCAGCTTTTGCCCAACCTCAGTATATCTCACAGGCTTTCATGATTTGTCTTTACAATGCCCCAGGAATGTAGGCCAGAGCTACAACAGCATATTACAGATGGGGACCCAAGGCAGGAAGACTAATGGCTGAATCCTCATTTAGGCATAGGAATACTTGTAAGCCTGAATGATTTGTCCAAGATCATACAGGACATCTGTAGCAGCTTGTGGACCATGCAGTATGAAAGCTGGAAGCTCTAAGGGCACAGAGAACCAAGCTGAGTTTCATTCACGCTGAGCCTAGAGCTCTAACATCTGGACTACCCTTTCCTTTCTAAATAGTTTTATTCAGGAAGTTAACTGAGTGAAGTGTTACCCATGATTTCATCAGAGCTCTCTTAATGTACAGAAGTATTTGCAGGGTCAGGTAGGGTTACCATACATCTGGGTTTTCTCAGAAATGTCCTCTTTTTTGGCCCCCTCTGCTGCACCTGGGTGGGTTTTTAAAATAAGAGCAAAATGCCCGGTTTTTTTGCTGTTCCTCTTCCCTCCCAGGCTGGCTGCTCATGACCTCGACAGCCAATTGCCTTGCGGTACAGCACAGGAACAGCAAAAAACAGCCAGGAGCAGGGAGGGAGGGACAGAGAGCAAGAGAGAAATGTGGGAACTGCTTGGGTAGCAGAACTGGGGGGCATGGGGCTGTGGGTGCGGAGTGAGGGGCATCACTGGGTAGGGGGGCTGTGCGTGGGGAGTGAGGGGCACCAGCAGGATTTGGGGCGGGGTCAGGGGCTGCAGATCAGGGGTGAGAGGCACTGCTTGAGCTGCTGGGGTGCTGCAGGTTAGGGGTGAGGGGCACTGGCAGGACTGGGAAGCAGGGGGCTTTGGGTTGGGAGTGAGGGGTACCAGCAGGGCTGGGGGGCTAGGCAGGGGGATATATGTTGGGAGTGAGAGGCACCAGCAGGGCTGGGAGGGGAGCAGGGGCTGCGGGTCTGGAACGAGGGGCACTGGCAGGGGGGTAGGGGCTGCAGGTAGGGAGTGAGGGGCACCACCAGGGCTCGGTGGGGGCAGGGGGCTGCAGGTCAGGAGTGGGAGGCACAGGGGATGGAATGGGACTGTGGGCTGGGTGTGCAGAGCACTGGCAGCACCAGGGGGCTGCAGGTTGGGAGTGAGGGACACCAGCAAGGGGTGAGGGGCAGGGTACTGCTGTCTGGGAGTGAGGGGCACTGGCAGTGTTGGGGTCAGTGGGTCCAGAGTGAAGGGCAGAAGCAGAGATGCAAGGGTGTGGCTTGTCAGTGAGGGGCAACAGAATGGGCAGGGGCAGGGCTCATGACACTGTGCTGCCCCCTCCCCCAACTCCCCACGCATGCTGCTCCCCATGAAAGGTGTCCTCTTTTTTGGACCTGGAAATATGGTAACCCTAGGTCAGGGCCTAAGACCTTCCATAACCCTGGTTTTTCAATGGGCCTAGTACAATAAGCCCAGACTTCATCAGTCTCTGATACCAAAGCCCTGGGCTTGTGGCTCATTCCCTCTGTTACTGGTTTTACATGACGGCCAAACAGAAGGCAACAGTCCAGCTGTACCAAGCTTTATATGGCTCTTGGGCTTGGCTCATAAATAATAACTCAGTCCGTTGGCACTTACAGGGCTTTTTACTCCTGTTTCATTCATTAAAAGTATTTTTTTTTTGGCAGCTTCAAACTGAAGCCCTAGCTCAGGACTGATGGCAAAGCCATGGTCTGGTTCAGTAAAAACTATAACCCTCTTCTTCTCCTGGTGTGTAAAGAATATTTTCTGATTCTGCACTATCAGTACATGTAGAACTGACAGCACATTTGGCACATACAGAGTACCAGGCAGATCATAACTGAACCCAGCCCATGGCTGACCATGATGAACCAACCCTTTTTTTTCTCCAGACACTGGAAATAATTGCAGTACCGAAGTAGGGCTGGTCAAAGAAAAAAAATCAAATGTGTTCAGTGAGAAATAAGTTTTTCTCCACTCAAAACTATTCATAAAACATTTAGTCGTTCAATGACAACATTCTAAAATTTTTCTTTCATTTATTTTGGTGAGGGAGATTCCTTTTTCTCTTCAAGAGGGGAAAGGGGAAAGGAACAGGTAAAACAAAGGAAAGAAACAATGAGTGAAAGGGAGAGAGCATATATGCAAATGTAGATATAGGGGCAAGCACTCATTTTTTCCTATTTTTCCAGCAGTGGGAGGAAAAAAAAGTGGGAGAGGGGAATCTCCTGAAAAATGTTGAATGGGGATGGGGAAGGGAAAGAATTTTGTGTTGACTTTGTTGGGGGGAGGGGGGGAATACTTCTTATCAACACCTACTTATTTTTCAACGAAAAATTCCATGGTAAAAATGTTGACCAACTCTTCACCTAAAGCTGGGTGTGTTGCTCATGTACATGATTAAAGTGATCTTATTCCAGAAAAAGAATGCTTTGTTTTAGAAATATATCAATGACTTGCCCCCCCACCAAAAAAAAAAAAGAAAAAGGAGACAAAACAACCCCTCA
>NW_017729024.1:56646004-56651355 GCF_001723915.1 Gavialis gangeticus | reverse complement strand
CCAAAAAAAAAAAAGAAAAGGAGACAAAACAACCCCTCATAATACACCTCTGAGCAGGTAAAAGCAGCAGCTCTTGGGCATCATTGACAGTGGTTCCTAATTATAAAACAGTTGGCATAACGCAGGGTAGCTCAAGAACACTATAAATGAGTACCATTTCACTTACAAAAAAAATTGTTTCAAGTTGATCATTGTGACCTAGGTTAGGGAGCAGATTACTGAAACTCTAGAAACTGAAAGGCAAATAGGGAGCCAGACACAGGTTGCAGAAGGCAATCTAGGAAACCAGGTATCTTGGCAAGATTTAGCACTCTTCTGCAAGTCCCTACCCCTGCCTGGAGCAGTGACACAGCTCTCTGGAGAACTAATATGTTGAGGATTGCAAGCTGGAAACATCTGCCCAGCAAACAATGATACTGTTTAGTTTAGAACAGTATCTGCCCAGTGCTTAACAGCAAAGTTTCATGAAAGTAAGCTCTTCCCTTTGGCCCCAGCCAGCCCTGTACTTGGATCTGAGGCTATAGGCCAGGAGTCAGCAACTCCTAGCATGCGTGCCAAGCATAGCACGCAATGCCATTTTGCTCAGCACACCAGCACTGGACCTGGCTCTGGGTAGCTGCTGCCAGCCATGGAGCCCAGACTGCTCCCAGCAGGCAGCTGGAAAGCTTCAAGTCCTACTGCAAGCAGCCCAGGCTCTATGGTTGGCAGCAGCTACCCAGAGCCAGGGCTGGGTGTAGCAGGCAGGCTGCAAACAGCTGTGCCAGGCTCCAGCATGAGCTTTGTCCTGGCGCATGCGGGTGGTATGGGAGGGGCCTGAGGCAGTGCAACTCCGGTCTCTCACCCGCCCCGGCACGGAGGTGATGGCAGGGCTCCGGAGCCCAGCGCAGCTGCTTGTAGCCAGCCTGGGCTCGGGCAGCTGTAGCAAGCAGCCTGCAAACAGCTGTGCTGGGCTCCACAGCTCCGGCATCAGCTCCATGCTGGCAGTGACTGTGCGTGCACCGCAAAGCAGACAGCAGGGATAGGGCCTGGCCCTAAGGCAGCACAGGGGCTCTGGCTGGCCCAGGGCATTGTTGGGTCAGACTTTGTCCAATGCCCCAGCAGCCCAGCTCTGTGAACCCATGCATCTGGTTCTGTATGTTTGTTTTCCTCTTGTTCTGTGTATCTGTGTGTGCACACGTGTCTGGTTCTGGATGTGTGTGTGTGTGTGTGTGTGTGGATGTGTCTGTTCTGGTTCTCTGTGTTTGTGCACATGCAGTTCTGTGTGTGCATGCGTGTGCGGTTCTCTGTGTGCATGTGTAGGTGCCTGGTTCTCTGCTCTCCTTTCTCTCTCTCTCTCCTCTTTTTTTCCTCTCTCTCCTCTTTCTCTTTTTCTCTCTTTCTCTCACTGCAACTTGCTTAACAAAAAAGTACACAACAACAAAGGCAACATTTATGATTGTTAAATATCGTAATATAAAGTGTGCCCTGCCTTGTACCTCTCGCTCCCCCTCCTCCCCCCAATTTTGTTTTTCTGGCATGCCAGCAGTCCGGCACCTTCCAAGGTAGACATTGTGGTTTTTTCAGCACTCCGGCCAAAAAACATTGCCTACCCCTGCTATAAGCTAAAGCGGGGGTGGGCAAAATATGGCCCATGCCCGAGCCATTCTATCCACCCCCTGGGGCCCCTAAAAATTTTAGAAAATTAATTATTATCTTCCCCTGGCTGCCTGTCAAAGGTGACAAGGCACCAGCAGCAGTAGAACCCAAGAGGAGCCAGCGGCAGGACCCAGCTGCCACAGCAGCAAGGCCTGCCCAGCCCCACCCCACCCCTTACCCCCAACCAGAAGCCTCTGCTTAGCAGAGTCTTCTGGCCTGGGACCCTGGGGCTGTTCCCCACCTCCCTCCACCCAAGTGGGAACTCAGCTAAGAACTGGGGGGTGGAGAGGGGTGGGAAGGGAAAGCAGGCTTGTGGGCAATCACTCTGGTTCTCAGGGCTGGCCTGGCTCCTGCTAAGTCCTGCAGTTTGGCAATGCAGCCAAGAACCATGTGGTGCCAGAGCAGCCGGCAGGTGGACGAGGGGGTAGGGAGAAGCAGTGGTAGGCAGGAAAGTGGGGAAGTGGCGGTGGCAGGCGTCAAGGCAAGTGGCAGCGAGCGGGTGGGTGGGCATGAGTACAGTGATAATTGGGCAGTAGTGGGGGCCTGCACCAGTGCCCTGGGGCCAGGGCTGGCAGGAGCTTTATGGAGTCAGACCGACTCCCCTGGCTCCCTAATTGTGCAGCTCAGCATGGCTCTATAAAGCCCCTGCCAGCCTAGACCCCGTGCTCCTGCCACCCTCCTTTGGGCCCCCGCCGGCCGTGGCCCAGGATACAAACACAGGCCCTGCACTCCCACCAAGCTTTCACTGTGCTCCCACTCACCCGCCTGTTGCCACTCACCCCTCCCCCTACCCCACCTGCCACTAAAATTTCCATGCTTTCCTGCCTACCACCTCTGCTTCTCCTCACCCTCTGTTCTGGCACCGCACAGTTCCCAGCTGCATCACTGGGACCACAGGACTCAGCAGGAGCTGGCCCAGCCCCTGCAATTATTGACTGACTCTGTGCAATGCCAGCCAGGCTGGCTTCTGCTGCATCCTGTGATCTCAACCATAAAGCTAGGAACCTTGTGGTGATGGAGTGGCAGGCAGGGGGGGATGGGGAAGCAGCAGAAGCAAGCAGTAAGGTAGGGAAGCAGTAGAAGGGCAGTGGTGACAGGAGGGAGGGGCAAGTAGCATCAAGTGCCAGTGTCCCATGGCCAGGAGCAGCAGGAATGTGGAGCCTGGGCTTGGGGGAGCACTGGCAAGGGCTCCACCTGCCATGGCGGGGCCTGTAGGCAATGAAGGAGGGAGAGAGAATGAGAGAGTGTGTATGTGTGCACTCATAGGGCGGGTCCCAGAAGCACACATGCCTACACCCCCTTCACACTGCCATACATGCAGATGCCAACCCCACAACCCCACCCCCTCACATAGCCAGGCCACCCTTCCCCTACACACTCCATACCCATCCACACCTCAAATATCTACACATACCCAAATGCTCCCTCACCCCACATACTCACTCACACCCCCAACCTCATATACCCCCACACCCTCCCCAACACCTTACATACCCACACACCCACAGCCCCACACAAACCTATACCCAACCCCCATACCCTCCACAATATACAGGAGAAAGACTTCATTTTAAGCTATTATACAATCACCTCTATGTATACTACACAAACACATGTAAATCAGCACAAAAATATTTTTTGAAATCAAATTAATGAATGTTATAATAGATGTTTGATTTTTAGACTATAATTCGATATTTTTCTGGTTCTGTGATGGCAAACCCCCTTGTTGAAAGGAGTACTTCCAGGGGCAAGGGGAGGGACTTCTGGTGGCAAAGATCAGGTGTTGGGGGTGGGACTTCCAGTCCCAAGATGGTGACCAGGGTTTGGGCTGACCAGGGAACCAGACACCTGTCAAGGGCCAGGGCTACCCATGTGGCCCTTGACAACTTGCTTAAACTCAGTAAGCAGCCCTCCAGCCTAAATAATTGCCCACCCCTGAGCTAAAGCACTCACCCAACCCTCAGGTCCAGTCATACCGGCATGGGGCCTTTGATAGTCATGGCAAGCCTATGCCTCACACAGTTAGGTCTTGTAAGAATCTTGCAAGATACTAAGCTGTCTGACTCAGTTCCAACATCTGCTTAATTTTAAACATATGAGTAGTCCTTCAAGTAAAGCTGTACTGCCTTAGGACTGTGCTTCAGGGAAGCAAAGTCTTTCCGCAAACTCCTTAGGGCACCCTGGGGTTGCCTGATCCATAACCCTTACCTAAATCAGGATACTTTTATGGTTCTCAGTTGCTGTGATATCTGAGCACATCATGATCACCAGTGTACTTAACCTCTAAACACCCCTGTGAGTTCTGGTCATTACTCTTGCATACAGATAGCAAACCAAGGCACAGATAGAGTAAGTGATTTGCCCAAGCTCATGCAGAAAGTCTGTGGTACAGCAGGCAATTAAGCCCAGGTAGCCTTACTGTAACCACTGGACCAAACCCTTATGTCCCCACTGATGCGTCTAAGCCTTTCCAAGTCAATGCCAAGAGGCAAAGACTGGAGCCATGATCAACCTGATCCTCTCCACCTTTGGGCAACCTGTCATGCAATTCCTGTCCACAGGTTGCTATTGCCTGTGGTCACTGTAAAAGACCCTCTGTACTTCTCCCCTAACCCCTAAAGCCTATTTTAATCCTGTTATTTAATTGCCAGTTATCTTAGTTGCCCCACAGTGCCAGATCCCTCAGCTCCTATAAAATGGTTCCATCTTTGGCCATAAATATGTAATCAGATCATCTCTTCCTGAACACTGCAATGGCTTGGTTATTCTGATTGTGCCCTAATGAAAGGAAATACCCCTTGAATACTGTAAGTTCCAGGCTCTTTTAAACCATATGTCCTAGCTAGGCCAGGACAGTTTCCAAAATCTGGGACTGTCTCAGCATCCCGGCTGCTAAAGAAAATTAAAGCAAAATTCCCAGATTGGTGAGAACCTGCTGGC
The DNA here is from genome assembly GCF_001723915.1 of Gavialis gangeticus. Taxonomy (NCBI): domain Eukaryota; kingdom Metazoa; phylum Chordata; order Crocodylia; family Gavialidae; genus Gavialis; species Gavialis gangeticus. The sequence goes on along the minus strand of NW_017729024.1, from coordinate 56,646,777 downwards.
ATTTGTAGCTCCTGAGTTAGAAGCTAGGCATTTACAGGCGGGTTCATGCCAATCCGGGACTTTTGCTTCAGTTTTCTCCATGGAGCCCAGCCAGTGACCTGCTCCAGGGTCCTCCTCCCACCCTGGCCTGCAAACAGAGTCAGTTATGCAGTAGTTGGGGTGAGGGGTGTGCACATGTGCCCCCCCATCCCAGATTTCCTTACCCCTTCCTGTATTTCCCTCAAATTGTTATGGTTACCCTATCTATAACTACAACTACCTGAGAGATGAACACCTTTATTTGCAGAGATAGTAAAATTAACTTCCGTCTGAAAACACCTATCAATGCAGAGGCTAACAAGGACTGGTGACAGACTGGTCTCATTTATGCGTTGAGAGCACTGGCTTGCACAGGGGGTAGGAGTGGAGTCACAATACCCTGGCAGGAGGTAATTAGCCTGCTGCCAAAATACTTCTGAGATTTAATCTCACTTCTGCCTTCCAGCACCAAGGAACGCGATTACTTTTGGTTCCTAACTTTAAGGATTTCCTACTTGTAGTCAATTAATTTCAATGACACTGCACTGAAATATGCTCATGTTACTAGATCTTGTGCTCCCAGGTCTTTCAGCATTCACCTATTAGACCAAGTCTCCAAGGTTCCTCTGGCAGCCTGGTCAAGTCATAGAAGTATATGGTTAGGAGGGACCTTGAGGACCATCTGCCCCAACTGCCAGCTTGGATGTAGGAATGCTACTCTTAAATCATCCTATACCAATGCTTATCTAACCTCT
>NW_017729024.1:56644169-56645394 GCF_001723915.1 Gavialis gangeticus | reverse complement strand
CATCCCAGATTTCCTTACCCCTTCCTGTATTTCCCTCAAATTGTTATGGTTACCCTATCTATAACTACAACTACCTGAGAGATGAACACCTTTATTTGCAGAGATAGTAAAATTAACTTCCGTCTGAAAACACCTATCAATGCAGAGGCTAACAAGGACTGGTGACAGACTGGTCTCATTTATGCGTTGAGAGCACTGGCTTGCACAGGGGGTAGGAGTGGAGTCACAATACCCTGGCAGGAGGTAATTAGCCTGCTGCCAAAATACTTCTGAGATTTAATCTCACTTCTGCCTTCCAGCACCAAGGAACGCGATTACTTTTGGTTCCTAACTTTAAGGATTTCCTACTTGTAGTCAATTAATTTCAATGACACTGCACTGAAATATGCTCATGTTACTAGATCTTGTGCTCCCAGGTCTTTCAGCATTCACCTATTAGACCAAGTCTCCAAGGTTCCTCTGGCAGCCTGGTCAAGTCATAGAAGTATATGGTTAGGAGGGACCTTGAGGACCATCTGCCCCAACTGCCAGCTTGGATGTAGGAATGCTACTCTTAAATCATCCTATACCAATGCTTATCTAACCTCTTTGTGATAAACTTCCAGTGAAGAAGATTCCATAACTTCCTTACAAATCAATAAGCATAATGTATAATTGTGAAAGTTTACAGAAGTGGGGTTGAATGGGTGATTTAAGAACAACATTTGACCCAATGTATCTTCTTTGTGAGATTCTAGCTGAAAAGAAATGTGAATAATTTATGATCCATCCAGAATACTGTTAAGTTTTTTGTTGTTTTTTTTTACTGAAACTCTTTTACTTCACTTTGCAATAAAAAGGAAGGAACTGAGTAAAGCAGTGAATTCATATTTTTCTGTCAGGTTTGTTGGTTTTGTCTCCAAATCAACAAAAATAATAAAAAGCACATAAGTCACTTTATTCTCTGACAGTATGAAAGGGAACAGCAAGGTATAAACTTGAGTTATACTAAATTCAAGTGTTCACCAATCATCAAGGTGCCATTTAAGAAAAGAGCCTGTGTTTCTCTGCAAGATTTTCAAGAAAACAATAATTTCAGCTGTTGTATAAGTAACAATCAAGTAACTGCAGCATAAGTTACAAGTATCTTGATCTGAAGATGAGAGCACAAAATGCATCCACAGGTGCATCCACAGGTGCATCTCGTGCTTGTCGTGCATCCACAGGTGCATCTCGAGTAGAGCCA
>NW_017729024.1:56630167-56644158 GCF_001723915.1 Gavialis gangeticus | reverse complement strand
TAACAAGGAGTAATGGGCACAAGCTGATGGAGAGGAGGTATAGATTGGACATCCGCAAAAACTACTTCACGGTTAGGGCGGCTAGGAGCTGGAACCAACTTCCAAGGGAAGTGGTGCTGGCCCCTACCCTGGGGGTCTTTAAGAAGAGGCTGGATGCCTACCTGGCTGGACTCGTTTGATTCCCGTTTCTCTTTTTGGGGTTTTTTGTTGTTCTCCCGCCCTGGCGGGGGGTCGGGCTAGAAGATCTACTAGGTCCCTTCCGACCCTTAATCTATGAAATCTATGAAATGGAAGCCCAAGCCAAAACCTAGCTCATGACTTGGACAAAAACATGAATTACTATGGCTATAACATTAAATGGACTTCCTTAACTCCGTAATCTATGGCCCTCCCTCTCTGACCTCATGTATAATACAAGCCAGCAATTCCTGCTTCAATAATAGCTGAACTTTCTGAAGCTCCATGTACTTGTGGTGCTTTAGTATCTTCTCCCTCCCTTCCAATACCAATACAATACATTGCCTTACTTCCTATAGTAATCACTGCATTCACTTATGTGGCACATAACCATTGTGGTGAATCAGGTAAACCATGCTGAAACTGCAACCTAGATATCCAGCAGAATTATGAATCTTGGTGTTTTCCTTGTTTATGGGATCTTTCCCTTGTTTCATGTGACAAAGAACCATAGAATGAGTTCCATTTTCAATTGCAAGTTTGTTCAGTGGATGCCACTGAGCTGTCCAACTCCATATGTTTAGTGCTGTACAGTGGGAAAGAAAGATCTATGCCTCAGGGACACCACTAGCCAATGTCAGAAACTCAAACTGTAAAACACTGAAAAGTAAACAGTCCTATAAGACTGCTATAAGACTCTTTGCTTGTTTAAACATAAGCCCATGCCCTGCTGGTCAATGAGCAAGGAGGGGAGGGAGAGTTCATGATTGAAGATGAAAAGTAGTCCTCATATTCCCCTGGTCCTCAAACATGTAAAGCACCCAAAAGAACACTGCAAACAGCTTGAAAACCACTGGTATGGAATGAGAGAGAACAGCTGTGATCCCAGCCTCTGCTCACTAGCTTACCTAAAGCAACATGCTAGGATAAACTTATGAGGGTCTCTGTGGAGCAATGCTCTTACCAAAGGAGAATCTAGGCACTGAGGCTGGTTGGGGACCATGAGAAAACAAGATTCTTTCAATGCAGATGTGGTGATGGTGGAGATGGAAAGACCAAGGCTTCACTGAGAGCTGCCCTCATCTCTGACAGACCCTGTAAGGGCCACTGGTCTATGATATTCATCACCTGTCCATTCCAGGTGGAGATATGGAGAATGTACAAGATGCAGTGGCCTGCCCCAGGTACACAGAGAATGGAGAACACAGGGGCAAGTCCATGTGACCCAGCTCAGTGAATCTTTAGACCCCTGTACAGGGTCATTTCATATACAGGATACAGGACAGTATCCCCCATAGGCTCACAACCACCCCCCTACTTACATTAATGTCAACTGCTTGACATAATCCCTTGAAGATCACTGTTAGCTATCAACTGATGACATTAACTCTGCAATTTGCGGCCCCACTAAGCCCATAAGGCTGTGGTCTATTGGAAAGGGCACAGAGTCATGAATCAAGCGACTTGGTTTCTAGTCTTTGCTCTGCCACTGACTAGGTGTTTGTGGCTTTGAAGAAGTCATTTCTCTCTGTCCCCTTTCCCATATTATGGGTTCTTTGGGGCAGACTGTCTTACACAATGTGTATATAAACAACACATAGCACAACAGGACTTGCAGGTACTACCATAATGAATAAATAAAAAACTCGACCCTCTCTGAAAGTAACAGTAGTCGAGTGTGTAAAAAGGGACAAGGTATGCAACAGGTTTGGTGTTTTATTTAAAGGCATCATATTCAATATTTCAATTCTAAATTTGTGAGATCTGAATTTTTATAATTAAAACAGGCTTCAACATGGATGTCCATGACCCAGTCTTTTTCAGAAGGAATCTTAGGGATTTACATGATAACTACTGGCCAACACCATCACCTGGCACCTCTACAGATATGTACAGAAGATGGAAGGAGGAACTGAGCGATGCATTTCTTGCAAATGGTAGTCTTTTGGAGGTAGTTATTGATGGGTCTGAAGCCAGGCCCATCAATAGCAGCTTTCCCCATTTGTCTGCATAACATGAGACATTCAGAAATGCTGCTTTAGTTGATGTTAAAGTGATAAATCCCCATAAAAACTTTCAAAAGCAGGTTAGACAGACACTTGGCTGGGATGGTTTATTCAGATGTGATCCTGCCTTGAGTAGGAGGCTGGACTAGATGACCTTGTGAGGTCCCTTACAGCCTTACTTTCCTATGAGCCTATGAACTCACATCAAGATTAAACGTGACAGAACTAATCTCACTCCTCAACCGAATCAGCTTGACACTTGTAAGTAACCTTAATTTCATACATGTACAAATACCAGTACTATCAGCCATTCAAAAGAATATAACACTAGGATAAATGCTCAGATCCATAGTCTACTAAACTATTTAGATTTACCTATCCTGTGAACACTTTCTCATATCTACTCCAACACTTTAGTCAATACAGGATACAGTACTTGAGCAAGTGAGCCAGGGAATCACGTAGAATATGTACATTGGAGTTGAGCACTTTCTTTTGCTTTAACTAGACAAATAGATACAGAACATATTTAAAAATGAAACCCTGGGGAAATGTTCCAGCTCACTTCGTAGACAAAGATGTTATGAAAATATTCACCAAAAAGGTGCTTTCACAGTTTTCACATTATTGAATGGTTTGTAAAGCCATTTCTTTGCATACTTTCCATGGAAAACCACAGCAGCCTTTTTAAATTCACTTGTGATTGTGAGTCACATAATTATGTTATCTGTCCTTGGGAGCAATTAACATGAAAACAATATTCTCAATACACCAAAATGTGAGAATTTCAGCAAAATGAAAGTACTGGCACTGAATTTGCCAAAAGGTATTGAACTAAATATGGAATTAAAAATGTAATTTTCTTTGGCAGAAGGGACAGATTTTCAAGTCTACAGTTGGAGCTGAGGACATGTTTGGACTACAGACTCACTCAACCCGTAGCAGTGATCTCAAACATACTGCATAGAGCTCCATGCCCCCACCCTTTCCCTTCTGAACAGACACACTGTATCTGCATCTTCAGGGCCCAGAGGGCTGTCTGAGAGACAGCACCAATTAGCCAGGTCCCAGCATCAAACACAGATGGCTACATTAATTCTGCCTGAAGGGGTGCACGGAACAGCCTTGTATATTTGAGGGCACTGATGCTGAGCATGGGAAGTTTGTGGTCTAGGCATGGCTTAAGTTTTCCAAGGAGCTGAGCTTCTCGTCATATACCTAAGGCCAGATTTCCAAGACTCTGTACCCAACAGGACATCTACACATGCTATTAGTGCAAAGAAATAAATTCCAGTGCAATTTGCATTGGAGTCAGCTGCTCCCTGGCTCAGCGTTGGTCTTTCTCACTCAGGAATTGTGCACAGATGCAACTTGTCCTTTTATGTTTTCTGAAGTCCTCTGCTATTATAATTGCTGCTTTGGATAGAGATTTTAGATGTACACAGCAGTTGTCAGTCATCCTCTGCCCCTTTGCTTTTAATGTTTACAAATAAACCAGCTCCACTCCAAGCCCTATTTGTTCTAACCTAACAGCCATTCCTCTGTGTTAAGCATCCTAGCTTGGGTATGTCAATCTGAATCCAGCTGCTTTTTAGAAAAAGAAAAAACAGGGTGTTTATTTTCCAATAATTCCCTCTTATTTTTATTCACTACTGTATCAAATCTCAATTACTGTCAGATAACAATGTAAGCAGAATGGGACTGGGTCAGATCAGATACGTGATTGAACCTCACTAAAAAAAAAGTCAGCTCTGCATACTTTTGGGGGCAGCTTTGGGATGCAATGTTAAAAAAAGAAAGTACCTCTGCAATGGAAATAGAAATATTATTGATTTGGTGGTAAAGGGAATGTCATACATTTTAATACACGTTTTTCAGTACAAGGAATTGCCCAAAACCACCTCCTGTTTTACTGAAAAGTTAGAGGATCTAGTTTTGTTCTTCTCTACAAAAGATGCATCACAAGGTAACATTTTCAAAAGTGCCCAAGTGATTTACAGTATGGACTATGAACAATTTACCATGGGGTCAAAGGAGATATGACTTTGCCTGGTGTGGATCTGGGGAGGGTGCGGGGGAGTGCAGTGGTGTGGTCACACCCCCACTTTCACTGCTGATGTGGGCACAGAGATAGCCCCAGAGCAGCTATTACCCTGCTCCAATAGTTGGCTACAGAGAGCAGCTTAGCACGTCCCAGGCTTGGCAAGGGACAGCAGCAGTGGCGCTTTACTCTTCCTGTACCTGCTCCCTGCCATCCCTCACAGTGATCCCTACTGGCTGAGAGCAGATGCTGGAAGGAGGAACCTACCCCAAACCACCCCAGCTGCCCCGAGCAGACACAGGCCTGGGGAAGCCCCAGAAGCCCTCCTGTCCCACTCCATCTACATGGAGTGCCAGGCTCCTCCACCCCTATACCAACTGGGGACCATGGCAGCAGTAGTGGTGGTGGGCAGTAGGGCTGTGCAAAACGGCACCATTTCATTTTGCGTTGAGTTTTGAGGTTTGACGGAACAGCGTTCCGTTTCAAATTTAATTTCAATTCGAAACAGCTGTTCCATTCCATTCCATTGAAACAGAAAGGCTGTTTCAATGCTGTTTTGACATTTTGCTGGGGACAGGAAGTCAGCCCAGCTGAGCTGACTTCCCATCCCCAGCGCTAGACTGCACCAGGGTCGGGATCTCAGCCCAGTTGGATTGACTCCCTGCCCTTGGCCCAATCTAGTGCCAGGGATGGGAAGGCAGCCCAGCTGGGCTGAGTTAATTTCCCCAGCGCTATGGTCGAAACATTTTGACTTCCAAAACTTTTTGACTAGCCTCATTTTGTTTTGAGGCCGTTTTGCAGCCCTTTGTTTCATTTTGATTTTGCTGTTTCAACCTCAAAATGAGTCGAAACAGTGTCGAAACAAAATGGCTGGCGAAATTTCGCACAGCCCTAGCGGGCAGGTCCCTCCCTGGGTGTGCCTGCTCCCTGCCTGGTTCCCCCATGTATCCCACCAACCCACCACGGCTCCAGCTATACCGCACTCCCATCCCCTCATGGTCTGAGTAGTGGTGTGCCACACTTGTTTAGTAAATCCTGAATTCATCCATGGGTTCCACCACTTGTCAGCTTCTCCAGACTTAATGCCTTGCAGGTATGCTTTTATCCCACGGTAAGTGTCAGGATATATGACAAACAGCATGGATGTGAACTGACCGCATTCTCTCTTAAGTGAGCAAATGATGGCCAGATATGATAGGGAACATGTAGGTAGGATTTGCTAGACTGAAATGAGATATTATCTGTTTTGAATCTTTCCTCCGTTATAGATACAGGCCAACATCAGCTCTAGCAACCAGGCCTGAATAGAAGCAGTAATGATCTATTTGTGACAAGGTTGTAACCTCAAGCCCTTACATTTCTCATTTCCACCTAGACTCTATCCACCAAAAACATCAGGGAAGTTCCCATGGATGTCCCCACGAAGCTGTCAGCCATGAAGATGCCAAAAAAGGAAGACACAATTGTGACTTGCCACCAACTGTGCCACTACAGTGAAGTCAATCTTTCACTGTGAATTTTATCTTTCACTATTGTTTTAATTTCCTATGATTTCTCTGTTTCTCTTTTCCTGTATTTAATGTTGAAATCACTTTAAGCATTATCTGTAAGGATACATTCTTCATATGATAAAGGATTGGATAAATGCTTTGGGAATTAAATATCCTCAGTAATACCAAATATCACCATTGATACAATCAACCAACAACCCAGGAGGTCTAGCTAGGCCTGATTTTTTGGCATCAGGTCTTTGCTATCAGAGGATCAGATTCTGTCAGCTGACACTGCAAGCAATCTCTGTTTGGCTTATTACCTAGGCAACAGGAAAAACTGGCTGGGGCTTCCAAAGTCTCTATCACAGAGTACTTTAAACTGTCTCAGATATTTTCCCTGTGATGTCAGACTGTTCACTCATTTTTAGCACGTCAGCTACAGTTCCAATGTGCATGAGTAATTGCAAATTCATTTGTTTTCACAAGTGACTGAAGGAGGCTTATTAGCCAATTAGCGTGCACTTTGTCTAGCTATAGAAAACAGGACTAGGTACAATGGCCTCATACTGCAGCAGAAGAAATTTAGGTTAGGGATTAGGAGGAACTCTGACTATAAGGGAGCATAGAGCATTGGAACAAGCTACCTAGGGAAACTGTGGAATTCCCATCCCTGAAAATTTTCAAGGCGGGGTTGCACAGATGCTTGTCTGGGATGGTTAGTCAGGGATGATCTCCTCTTGAGCAGGGGGCTGGATTAGATATGGGGTTCTCAACCTTTTGTGGCAGGCTGGCCGGTGGCAGCCTGGCTTGATGGCTTGAGCCAGATGGCTCAGGCTGATTGATGGGGCCATTTCCCTTCCCCACCAATCAGTAGAAGGCAGGAGGAACACTTGCCCCACCATGACCTAGGGGCAAGGTAAAGAGGATCTGAGGGTGAACTAACCCCTCAGGCTCTCATTGGTCTGCTTCCAATCTGGCTGCACAAGGCACCACGTGTCCCTAACCCTGCATGAAGTAAGAGCCCTTGGTGCATGGATCGGTGCACAGGGCTGTGAAGCTGAAGGGATTGCCGTGAGCTGCACAAGGCAGAGTGGGTCCCCAACACTGCATGAGGTAGCCGCCTTCAGTGCACAGGGCTGAAGAGGGTCTGGGAGCAGACAGGACCTTGGTGGCTGCTCAAGATAGGAACCCTTGGTGCATGCATTGGTGCACAGCATGGTGCATGGGGCAGAGAGGGTCCCCAGCGCAGGTCCCCATCCCTGCATGAGTCAGGCACCACTTCGGTGCATAGGGCAGTGCACAGGGGGCTGAGGGAGGGCTCACAGGCCTCGGCGGTTGCATGAGACAGCTAGGGCCTTCCTGCAAAGAGTGGCAACCAGGTGGGTCAACCACCCCAGCAAGGGAGGAAGGGAGGACGTCCCACATTCAACCCACAGATAGAGATGAGCCTAACTCTCCAAAGCTGCTGGGAAAGGGATTTGCATGGAGGAGGAGCTCTCCCCCACTTGGGTGATCAAAGGGAAGTACCTGACCTAAAGGGACTCTCTACCAAAGGGAATAGAGAGAAACCTACACCCTGCCTGTTTGTTAAGGGTGGTTTCCATGGTTATGGGGCCCCTCCTAGCTGTGGCCTAGGGGAGCGTAATGGTGTAGCTTTAAGGTAGCAGCTTCCTTCCCCCGGTACCATTTCTTCTTTGGGTATAGCTGCTGTGCCATTGTTGTGTTCTGGTTCCTCATGTTGTTGGGATTCTCATTGTAAACTTGTGTCTTTAATGTTGTATTATGAGGGGATTGTAAACTACTCTATTTAGCCTGTTAGCAGGGTCTGCTATTGCAGCCCCAACTCTATACCTGAACTTACCATATTGGTTATTGTTGTGTATTCATATCCCATTTGATGTAATATCACTGTGCATGTTCTGTTATCATTCCATCACTGCCAGGTTTTCCTTTGTTGATTTGCTGTCTAATCTGTGTTTTAACATCGAGTGTCCCCAGACTTGCTGCCAGGAGGGCCCTGTTGAGGGTAGGGCCTGCATACCAACTGGAAGGCCACAGAGAATCGAGGCCTGTGCCTGAGTTCAGGGTTAACAAGAGTTATTGTCTTTGTAAACCTTTCTTTTCGCATATGAGTTTTATATAATGTTGTATAATTAAAACTGGAAATAGTTCAGTATCACTGGATGTTCCTGTTCTCTGCTCCGCTCTGTAGGGAAAGGAGGTGAGCTGGCCTACAGCTAGGCTGTCACGCTCCCACAGCATATATGCACCGGCTGAAATCTCTTCAATTGAAGAGGGGGTACCAGCCGCGTACCACCCGGGTTACTCTTTTTCTTCCTGAGGAGCCCCCTAGCATGCTATAAAAACTCTACAGCCCACCTCTGCCCTGTGAAACAGCTGCCACTCCCTGGGCAGGAGAGGAGCAGCCTGGCTTCCCAGCCTTACCCGCATGGTCCTAGGTGCAGCAGATGGGCTCAGTGGCAGGGAGCCCCAAGGTCCCACTCATCTGAGCAGCAGCAGCGTGGAGCCTCACCCGCTCGACTGCAGTGCCACCTGCAAGATCATGCCTGTGGGGCCAGGCAGGGCAGGATGGGTCCACCCCACCCTTTCTTTTGGATTCACCAGGGGACTGAGGCAACTCCTCCCTGCGCTGGGCCAGGCAAACCCCCTGAAACCTGCTTGTGGCACCCCAGAGGGCCACAGATTCCTGTTTGAGAACCGCTAGATTAGATCACCTCTAAGGTATCTTCCAGCCATTCTTTTCCATGATGTCAGGATCTTAAATGTTACAGGAGTAAGTCTGATTTGCCTCAGTCTGTTTTTTAAGAGCTCAGGAGACTCACTACATAGCATCCTATGTAGAGCATGTCTTTCATTGATCTTGTACAAGTGTGTGCTGAGCTTTGACATAAACGTAAGTGACTGGAGAACTGAAAACAGGAAATCCTTTGTGGCAACTCAGTGATCACAAGGGGGATGCCATACTTTCAGAGGTGTGGATTAAAGGAACAAGACTATTGGCTAAACTTCCCTAACAAAATTAAAGCAGGCAGAGTTGAGAGCTGAGAATTCTCAAAGAGCCAGTGATTATTTGCAAACCGAGTTAGGCAGCTGATGGCACACTGTGGGATGGCAATGCCTTCCTTTACTCAGCCGACCTCCGGGTCATGGCAAGAGTTCTCCCACCTTACTGGACTCACAATACTAGAATGGGGCACATCAATATTCTTTTTCAATGGCGTGAGCTGTAATCTTGTTAGGTCAATAAGACTAAGCTAATGTCTACCGGTTACTATATTGTTATTGTATTGCTTATTGTATTTTAATTTGCCTATTCAGTTTTCTGGACTGTTCAGATCACAGGATTAGAGCCTTTGGGTCGAGAGCCTAAAGGCACATGTGAAGAACCTAAAATTTCCAAAGAGCAGCAGTATCAACAAAAAACTCTCACCAACTATTGTTTCACAACAGCTGCCACCTACTCAACACCTTCTCTCACTCTGCAACCTCTCCAAAGCCCAGAAAATGCCAACAGGGAGGAAGTCATGCGACATGCCCTGACCTTCATCAAGGTGTATTCACAAAATCCCCCTCATCAGGATAGCACCTACAGAGATACTTAATTCCCACTGGAATCTAGGCATGCATTTAAATAGCATCCTGAGTCTAAACTCTGGGAGACCAAAGAAGGATGTGTATGCCTGAGCTGAGGGTGGCTTATTAAAGACACCCTGCCAGTTGGCCCCTGTGGCCAACTACCATCAGAAGTAAACCTGCATCTTGGCATCTCCAATAATCCTAAACTTGCCAGGATGGACATGTTTACATAGCAGCAGTAGTGTGCTGAGCAGCAGGACATATTAGGAAGTGTAGATTAGATTCCCATCAGAGAAGGAATTATTTATTTTCTTAGTGTAACATCTTTCTTTATATTCTTGTAAACACCCAGTCCTGGAACAGCGGTGGTAACAAACTACAAACAGGTGATTCCATCTATGAGGAATCGCAGCTGAATACTAGTGCCTTGTTCCCAGGCAGCAGCTCTGCACCTAGAGATTAAGGCCAAAAAACTCCCTTGCTACTTGCAAGGGTTCATTCAAAAGAAATGACAACAGAGATCCTAAACAATACAACAGCCCTTTCAAAGACTATATGCTGCTTTTATGCTAAAGCAAAGAATCTGTAAGACTATATAATAGCTCCATCCGGTGACTTCTACTGTAATAACAACATGCATTTGATTTCAAAGTACTTCAGAATAATTCATTAGTCCGTAAGACATCCATGAAGCAATAAGTGAATTGACTTGGGAAAACTTAGGTCCAGAGATATGTAGAGACTTAAGTCCTATATTCTTCATCAACTAAGACTTTCTTATTTGAAAAGGAAAGTGTCTTGGTCCAGGAGGCCTGGATTTGCCATCAAAGAGCATACTCTGAATACAGCAGTTCCCAGATATCATGGAAAGTTGGACAAAATGCTTTTGAGCTGTTAATTTAAAAAGCACAGGCAGCTTAACAAATCCTTACTATATGAGCATCAGACTTTGACTGTAGCTGAAAGAAAAATTAGCAACAGTACAGACATTACTGTATTTTAAAACAATACACTTCACAATCCCAGAGAAGCTGTTCCTAGGTATTTATTCATGCTAAAAGATCATGCTGTCTTTCCTCATATTAACTAAACAAGACCAGTCTATTACATTTAGTGATATTTTTAGAAGTTCTTAAATGCAATGTTTGTGGATATATATTGAAGAAATGATAACGAAACCACCTGACCTCCTCTGTGTCACTGTGCAGGTACCAGAAGAATTAGTGCCTTGGTAACTCTGACCTCTTACTGATTTGTGGACCATTCCTGTAGTGACAGGTACTTCTTCCTGTGTAAGGAGGACCTTCTTCCTGCTACGCAGTGAAGTGTCCAAACTTCTCAGACTGAGGTTGAGACATATTGTTGCTAAAAGGGCCACAAGCAAAGGTCTGAGAGGGCCTGTATGGGGCCTGTGCAGTGCAAAGAGAGCAAAACCTCCCCCCACTTCCCCACAAATTCCTCTCCTCAGTGGAGAGATTTCTTAGGGGGGAAGAAGATGGGCAGAGAGGGCTTTCACTTACCAGGCACAGGGTTTGTGTCAAAGGAAGCAGCTGGATTGTGCTGTGCTATGGCCAGGGCCAACCAGCCTGGTGCACTGGAACCATGGCAGAGTACCAAGGTAGTCATTACTGGCCACTGGTTGTCTAAACACCTCCTCCTGTCCTCTTCTGAGCTGCTCTAGCTCTCTGATGATGATAGAGAAGAAAACAATGGGCTGCTGGGAGCTTCCATCCTGCTCTCCACAAGTGCCACTCCAATCCCCTTCTCCTGCACAATTTGCTGCTCTGCTTTCTGCCCTATCTACAGCTGTGCTACATGTCCTCTCCCCAATCTGCCCTGTGCCATGTCCAGAGGCTGCTCATACGACCTGTGGCATGTGTGCTGCATGTTAGGCACTGTTGCCATAAACCATCAGGAAAACCACAGCACTTTCCAACAACAGGATGAGACAGATTCAAATACTAGTTTGGACATCACAGAACACAGTGCAGAGGTTACAACTGCAGTCCGAATCCAATACTGACCTTGATCTGTCAATTGTTGAAAACTGCAGGATAGAGTTTCTGGAGCTGCTTGCCATACACCTCTGATTTAGCAGCTACTATGAAAGGAAATTAATTCCTTATTCTCTCAGGTGAAGCCATTTCCACTAGTAAGCCCCAGAAGGAGCTGCCAAATGAAACTGCTGTCCAGCAATTTGGTTTGTTTCCTTAATTGTCTCTCCTGCCAATAGCTGAACTATGCTTCATATAATGGGGTATTTAAAAGCCCCCATGGAGAAGCAGGGCACTCCCACAGAGAATGATATGTAAGCCACAAGAAAGCAAGGAAAGAAGGATGAGGTGAAAACAGAAATAGGGAAGATGGGTAGCAAGATGCTGACAATTGCTTTGTCTGTAATGTTAAGTGTCTAATTTTTGCTTCCTCAGGGTAATTGCCTGAGACCTTCTGGGCTTTAGCAGCTGGTTCATTGCAGAAATGGCTTCCTCAGCTTCCTCTCAGTGCCCTCAGGTGGTCTCCCTTTCACCAGCCCATGACCCCTTGGTGAGGGGGGAGATGTCTCAGCTCTTCAAGTGCTCAGCAGAGCCATCAGTCACCTCAACGGTCTAATGACAGGCACCTAGAACAGTAGACTGCTGTCTGGATGTGCCTACAAGCTATGGTGCTAGGTGCATAGCTGCAAAAGCATGAGCAAAAGCCTAAGATCTAGAATGGTGGAAAGTTTACCTCCAAAATGTATGTTAACTGCAGTAACTTGACATGTAAAATCTTGAAGAGAAGAACAGACCCTACCTGTACAAGTTGCTGCACACTACAGTTTTGCTTCTGTCAGGAGACTCAGTTTTGAAGCAGACACCCATCTATTTGTACCTTCAGGGCCACATGCGTTCTCTGGAACCAAGAGGAACCAGGGCATTTGCTGGGGGAACTGGGGTCTGTGTCAGGATTGCTCCCGAGTGCTGATGTTTTTAAACAGCATTACCCCGTGTTAGGAATATAAACTGCAGGCAAGGGACTACAGCTCCCCAACCCTCCCAAGGAAAGTGCTAGCTATTAAGGAGTAGCTTTGTTTGGTTTTCCACTGATTACTGGTGGAGTCTCATCACCTGGCTTGAGAAGAAACATGGAAAAGTGTTTTAATGGAGAAAAGGCACATGTGTATGCCTTTTTGTATGTGTAAACGAACACAAACATATACACATGTATATAGATGCACACACAAACATGTATGTAGAGATGTGTCTATCTATCCATGCATGTATACACACACATATAAACATAGCACACATACACTTAAGTTTGAGAAGATGAAAAGCACTGACTAGCTAAAGTCAACAAGATGTGGAAGCAAGAGGAAATGGGAAAGCTAGTCCTGCAGTTGTGGCTCAGACTAGTACAAGAGTCCATGCTAACAGGCAGTGGGTGTTGGCTGGAAGAGCACTTACCTGTTTTAAACAGTGGGTTTTGTGAAAGGCTAACTATTCCATATTGTTGTTACAGGGATTTTGTGAGCTAACATATTTTAGTGGACTACCACCTATGAGATGCAGTAGTTTTGATATTTACAACTATTTTTGCTCTTCCTGTCCCTTGTTTCTCAGAACCTACATCAAAGATTTCTTATACTATAACTGTAATATGAAGTTCTCTATGAAGAATCCCCAGAAAGCTGATGATCTCTCAGATGACTGCTTCTTGTGGATTGTGTGCAGATGAATAAAGAACTGAACTTGTTTTAGCCTGTTTATTATGACTAAGAGCAAGGAATTAAAATTTCATATAATTCCAGAAAATTTCTGTGATGGGTGAGTATGGTTTACTTAATCTTTCTGGTTCGATTACTTTCAGTTTTCTGTCATGAGGCTCTGGGTAAGGTTGTTTGGGTGCAGTTACAGAAAGGATATACTCAACATATTTGCTACATACTTTCCAGGGGGCATTGAGCTTCTAATGCACTGGTCACCAACCCATGGCTTTCAGGCAAACAGACTGCCCTGGAGACCTTCTGATATTGCTTGTGCACATTTGAAATTAAAAAGTTAAAAATGAAATTGACGAGGAGAAGCAAGGACGTTGCTCCCCACAGCGCATTACTTTCTGAATGCTGTTGCAAAAGTTTGGAGGTCACTGGTTTGACTATTCCCATTGCAACAAAGGAGAGAACAGTATAAGCATCCAGAGCCAGTGATAGGGCACAGACAGATGTAACAATTAAAATGTCAGAGGCATAGGCACCAATTTTTATTTTTGCCGGGGGAAGGGAGGACTAGGAAGATGCCCCCTCACACAGCATGGGCCCTGCTGCCCTCCCCCCAAGGGCGGATGCAGGCTGCCTGCTGTTGCCTTGGGGCTCCCCACCCTGCTACCCTCCTACCTGCTCCCACTCATAGTTAGTTTCAGAGTTGGTAAGGTCAGAAGGGACCTGAGCAGATCATCAAGTCCAACCTCCTGCCAATCAAGTCTGACCCCACTCAGCTGCCCCAGACTTCAAAATGGGCCAGTGAAGCAGCTTGTAAGGTGTTCGTCCAACCCCCCCCCCCCCCACACACACACACACTTTTGACCATGTTGGAAACAGGAACTCAAGAATAGCATTGGAGCGGGGGAAGGGGGGGAGCTAGGGGGATGACTCCCAAAGCAGCTTCACTGCCTCCCTCCCAGGCAGGATTGCTCACT
>NW_017729024.1:56617025-56625167 GCF_001723915.1 Gavialis gangeticus | reverse complement strand
AAAAAAAAAAAAAAAAAAAAAAAAAAAAAAAAAAGCTAAAATTGCCTGTTTGTTGGTAAAAAAAAAAAAAAGAAAACAACTAAGCAATCATGAGCTTGATTGAAGCTCCACTGTAGGAAAGAGATTGGAAGCAAGCACTGATGGCAGAAAGAGCAAAGCAGTAGCATCTGGTATCTGAGCAACAACATAGCACTCCACAAGGAGCACTTTCTCAGGGCTTTGTAACTCAGCATAGAACCAAGGCGCCAGGGGTAGCTATGATGGCCCCTGGTGGCCAAGCACTTCCCACCCCACTCTGGCTTGTGGATGGTGTAAAGGCCTGTATGAGTCCTGTATAACCTTTCAAGGGAATCTCATCCACAAGTTTCTCATTTCCCGCTGCTTCTCTCTTTCCTACCTTTCACTCACAAAACTGGTTTCCTCAGGGCAGCAAATCCAGAAAGCCCCACTCAAAGCAAAAAATATTCTTACAGCCCTGCTGTTCTTCACATCATTTTCCCGAATCATTGCTTTTATGACAAATCTTGACTGGAAACAAGTGGGCATGTTCAAGACAAATAGATCCATTTACCAGCTAAATATCCAAAGAGCAGTTAGTGCACAAACACCTTTCTGTATGAAGTAGGACTGGTTTGTCCAGAAAACACTTCCTTATTTTTAGTTTCAGAATATATTACTTAAGAAATTTCCCTTCAGCACATTTCTCTTTACAGATATGCTAGTAATCTTCTACTTTCAATAGGTAAGTCTAGGGAGCTAGAATTATCATAACTTTAATAGAGTAATTTGGTTCTATACTAAATCTCTTTAACCCTGGCACTACAAGCAGTCTGACCCCTTCCATCAATCACTGTAATTTGATTTCCATTTTTCCTCCGTTTTTAATTTTGCCTGATATGAGAGACTATATTTGCCTCTTAAGGTTTTATACCAGGGCCACCCAATAGGCCACATTATGGGCCACATCCAGCCCCTGAGGCTAGGGACAGAAGTTATACATAAACCAGTTTAAGTGATCAGGAACTGGCTTAAACCTGTAACAGAACAGAACTTCAGTGCACATAAACTGCTTTCCTAATGGCCAAAACCAGTTGAAGATAAATCTGGTTGGATGTAATATCACACTTAATTGATTTAGGACAAACTGGTTTATGGAACTTCTGTCCCAGATCCCTTCCTGGTTCAAGTTAACTCCCAGTCCCCCAGAATGCTTTGCAGCCCTGGACTATGCTGTCTGCTCTAGTGGAGCAGGGTGCTGCCTCATCCCTCTGCTCCTCAGCCTGTTCCTGCCTGCATCTGTCAGCCCATAGAGACAGGACAGGGGTAGGGGAACAGACTCACAGACCCTCCTAGCCAAGGTCTACACAGCACATTGGGGAAGGAAAATCCCATGTGGTGGGGGCTTTTTTACCCTCAGCAGCCCTTCCCCACTTCCAGCTGATGACTGCTTCATCTGCTACCACAGGAGGGAGGGAGAAGTAGTCTTCAGGGCTAGGTGCCTGTCCATACAGCCCAGCATAGGAGCATCAGCAAGCCCCTGTCTTGGGGGGCTTCCCCCCCACCCCAGCCCAGGGCAGCCCCTGGGAGCTGAGGGGAATTCTTCACCTCCCAAATACCAGGGCTGCTTGCCTTAGCTGCTGCCAGTCTCAGGGATAGCCCCAGCCCAGGGCAGCCTCAGATAGCCTTAGGGAGTGGAGAGAAATTCTTCTAATCCTCCGCAGCCCATTTTACCTGAGCTGCTGTGAGTCTGAAGCAACACTTTTTCCAGGGGAGTGAAAGAATTTCCCTCCATTCCCTGAGGCTGCCCCAGGCTATCCATGAGACTTGCAGCAGCTAAGTCAAGCTGCTCTGGGGTTTGGGAGGGCAAAAATTCCCCTCATTTTCCTTAGGGGGCTGTAGGCTGTGGGAAGCTCCCCTAAGGAGGGACTCCATGGTGACTCCATGCTGGGCTGCACTGCCCTGCCAGGCACCCAGCCAGAAGGACTTCTTCTCCCTCTCCCATGGAGCAGTAGCTGAAGCAAACAGCAGCTGGGAATGGGGAGGAGGGGAATTCCTCTTAGTTCCCCAGGGCTACCAGGACTGGGGAACACAGGCTGGGGGAAACCTCTTGAGTGGGAGGTTCCCCCAAGGTGGACCAGCAACTGGACCGGGGGCTCCTTAACCCCCTGTGGGGGGACAGCTGGGAACATTTACTAGGGAGACAATTGGGAACACTTGGCTGGCCTAACAATGGCCAGCAGGCTAAGAGATGTGCTCTTGCACCCCCCATCTCAGGGGCAATGCGTAGTGGGTACACATGCACCCTTGCGCATGGCTGTGCATGCCCTGCAAAAGGGCATCACCGACACTGTTGGCAGTGCCTGCTGGTAGTCGCCACTCGCCACCCCACAGCCATACCCTGATCCCCCCTGGCCGCCACTGATGCTGCCAGTGGTGCCCACAGGTGGTCACCAACCTATGGTCGGCTTTCGCCACCCCCCTTCCGCCACTGCTGACAGTGCTGGTGGCATCTGCGGGAACTCCCCACTCACCACCACTGGGCTCCTGCCACTGCCAGCTCAGCCTTGCCTCCCCACCTGCCAGGGGAACGTGCCGTTCATGCCCCACCTACTGGCCTGGGCAGACCTCCCCCTGCCTTTCCCAGCTGAAAATTGAAGTCAGTTCAGCTGGTTATCAGAGCAACCTATACAACTTAGAGGAGATGTGCCTAGATTTAATTGATTCTATCTCAGGCTTTTTGACTGGCTGTACTTAGCCTGAATGGTTAAGCTGAAGCCCCCAGGTGTTTGCCTAGCCATCTCCTGCCCCCACTACTCTGGCTGCAATGCAGCTAGAATCTCTGGGCTCCCCTTCCCTCCTTAAGCTTCTGCTTCCTGTCCCTGCCTCAGGGAACAAGGCAGTGCGGCACAGTGTGGGGAGCTGAAGGTGAGTGGGGTTCCATGGGTGTGGGGTGCAGTGGTATGTGTGGGGTGTCTGCACAGGCATGTAGTGCAGCG
This sequence comes from Gavialis gangeticus, assembly GCF_001723915.1. Taxonomy (NCBI): domain Eukaryota; kingdom Metazoa; phylum Chordata; order Crocodylia; family Gavialidae; genus Gavialis; species Gavialis gangeticus. Next base: position 56,622,171 of record NW_017729024.1, on the reverse strand, counting down.
GGGGTGGGGAGCACCTGCAGTGTGGGAGGGTGCCCACATGGTGTGAACCTATAGGCATTCAGTTCCATTCATCCCTGTTTTATATTTCACTAAGTCTGAGGACAGTCTGGTGAGCAAAAGCAATTTATTTTATGTCATAAGCTAGTAATAAAAACAGAGCAAAATCTGGTAAGTTCATTAACTACCAGTCAGAGGTGTATTAGTTTATGTTTTTCTTTTTTTAGAGATCTTGTTAATAGGTGTGCTAGATGCATATTAATTTATCCAAATACAGTGATAAAGGACAGGAAATGAAGCTAGCCATCTTATTACTTGAAAACTTGTTATTTTAAACAAACTTGGCCAGTTACAATATAATTGCATACTGGAGAGACACTAGTTGGCATGAATTGGAGATCTTGGCCATTCTTCAGCAGCTGCAGCTGTTACATGTTCAACATGTCTCATTACTTAATGAGCGGTCTTAATTCCCATGGGTGACTCCTGCAGGCCACTTTGAACTCAGCTCTACTGAAATGTCATGCCTAAATTGTTCCACAAAGCAAAAACAAGGTCTTCCACATTCTTTAGAAGAGCCTATTTATGACCAGCCTTCCGGTGCCTCCACAAACTCTGGGTAAATGAACCTTTAGACATGTCTCCCCTGTGTGAGGGACCAGGGTGCAGAGGTAGAAGTTGGAGAGCAAAGTCCTGCTCAGCATGCAGGTGTTCTGGAACACCTTTCTCAGGGATGTTAGTCTTCCTAATCACAGCACAGGGAGTTTAGGTACCAAACTCTGGGCTTTAGATTCCACTTTGAGGCCAGGCACCCAAATTTCAGGTACTGCAGTGCCTAACTTGTAAACACCCAAGTCTTCTATTGGCTCTTGCCTTGTCGCATTACTCCACGAGGAGGTAATTTTCTACAACCCCTTAGCATGTGCCATGACATCTTTCCCTTGCTGCAGTTCAACACAGATAGCCAGGGATCCGGGTTTTCTGTTTCCCATGGAAAAATGGAGTAAAATGTGGATTTTCCCCTTTACTGGAGTAAAACATGGATTTCTCATTTTAGCAAAAAACCCTGTAGATTTTGCAGTTTTTCAGTGAGCTGTCAGCAGGCTGGCAGAGTTCCAGCCTGCAGGGGCTAGGGGGAGTGGGAGGAGGGCGGTCAGGCAGGGGGCACCATGTGCATGTACATGCACATGGCTGCCAGGCAGCCTGGAGAGCAGCTCCCACAGGTAAGTAGTGGGGCAGCTTGAGGCCCCCATAGGGAGGGAGGGCAAGAGTTGGGTAGGGATGGGGCTGGGGCTGCTGCAATATGTAGGGTGTGGAGCCTGGAACCGCTGTGCATGACTGGAGGGCCTCAGTGGGGAGTGGGACTGGGCCACAGGCAGCTCATATGGGGTGGGGTGGGGCTGGCTCCCAGTTGCTGTGTGCACTCCCAGTAGGGCAGGGGACCTGTGTCCCCAAAATCTGTGCGCAGGGCAGGGCTGGGGTGGGCTGCCTGCTGCAGGCTTGGGATTCAACCCTGCTGCTCTCCCCTAAGGCCTCCGCAGCCTGGCAGGTGTGACCTGGCACAGCAGGGAATGGCGGGGCTGTGCAGGAAAGCTGCTTATCGTGATGAGCTCTGCACTGCCCTGGCAATGTTTCCCCTGCACCCACGGCAGTAGCGGGGGGCAGCAGTGCAGGAGATGCAGCACCAGGGCAGCGCAGAGCTCACAGCTGCAAACACCTTTCCTGCATAGCCGCACTCTCCCCTGCAAAGCTGGGTTGCACCTGTGGGCTGCGGAGGCCCTGGGGGAGAGCAGAAGGGCGGGAGCCTGAGCCTGCAGCATGCATCTGTACTGCCCTGACCCTGAACACAGGTCTAGGGGATGCAAGCTCCCTACTGCCCTTCTGGGAGTGCAGGCAGCAGTGGGGAGCCAGGCCCACTCACCCACCCAAACCCACAGCAGGCAGCAGAGGGGGAGCCAGCTCCATGGTCTGGTCCACTGCAGCAGTCACTGTTTTCTGTCGGGGGCAGGGGGCTGCATACACGGGTCCCTGGCCCCATGGCCCTGGCAGCTGGAGGCCCCTCTAGCAGGGCCAGGGGGGCAGGGCTGTGGGCAGGGGGTAAGCGGCACCAGTAGGGCCCTGTCTTGGGGACCTGAGAGAGAGTGAGGGGCATGAGCAGGGAGGAGTGAGAGGCACCAGATCCTGGGGGGGAGCTGTGGAGGGGCCTTTAATTTTATAATGGATTGGGGGGGGGTTATCAGAGAATGTACAATTTATTTTCTTTTTATCAGGGAAAACCAGGATGCCTGCTGATAGCAGGCACACTGCAGAAAGCACATCAAAACTTCACTGATTTCTTATTTGTTCAGGGAAGGGAGTAGCAGCAAGTGTGTGAAGCCTGCTCTCTCTACTTGGGCTTAGAGCAGAAACGTGAAGAGGCAATAAAGGGAAGTATTTTATTTTTTTTATGCTTATAGACAGCCACACTGAAGAAAAAAGAGACTTATGAATTATGAACAGACACCTTACCTGATTAAGAAATCATGAACCTGAGAGTCCAGAATGGTTGTATGTTATGTGTAGGGGTCTACTCAAATCAAGGAGGCAGCCAGCCAATTTTATGGGCAGATTGTGGGAGCCAACTGGCATTTTTGTAGACTTACTGTGGCAGCTCCCCATGCCTCTGATTGGCTGAGGGGCCCTGGTGGCCCAGCCCCTCACTACTGATTGGTTGCAAGGGCTATCTGTCATACAGCCTCACCCCTTGCCAGTGATTGGTGGGGTGGGGCTGCATAACAGGCACTCCTCTCAGCCGTTCAATCCTTCCTGAGGGGAGGGGGCAGCAGTCATCTTGGGCTCCCTTTCATGCTGGCAGCCCCCTGCACCTTTCCCCCTTTGAGGGCTGTGCAACTGAGCCATAGTGCCCATGGGGGCTCCTAGCTTCCACTGGGGAGCTAGCACTTCATTTTCAATAAGTTGTTGGTTTTTTGTTTGTTTGTTTGTGGATTTTTTGCAGGCATTGCCCAATTTCGATAGCAGTGTCAGATTTCATGATCTCAGTAAAATCTCTATTTCAGCAGATCCTTAGTTATGTGACTTAGGAAGCCACCTCCACTGACAACAGGTAGAGTAGTAGGGTACAGCATAAGGCCCCACTAATGCTGGCATCTTGCAGTGCTCCATCACCAGCTCTAAGACTTCTGCGGTCTCCCTGAAGAAGTGCCAGGGGCACGTTTGGAAGTGCCAGCGGCACCCCTCCTGGCACTCCCACTCCCTGGTCGGCCCTCTCAGGAGGGGCACCAGTGTTCCCACCTGCCCATTGCCTAAACAGGGAATGCTGGCTGTCAAGGGATGCACCAGTGCTCTCAGGCGGGGCAGGTGCACCCCTGTGGATCCCCTACGCGTTCACACTCTGCTGCATCTATTTTCATTCTTGGTCAGAGTGAAGGTGGATGAAGCTGGAATAGAATCCTACATGGGTTTTCTCTCCCAAACTTTTTGGCTAGGGACAGACATTACATATAAACCAGCTCAGCACTGTAGAAGGGAAAGGACAGCTGTTCTAGTGCCCCCCAGATTCGAGCCTGAGCCACTGCAGGCATGTGCCTGCATTTCTGGGATGTTTGTGCAGTTACAAACTGATTCAACAGAACCAGGCTAGACTAATCTGCACAGATTGAATCAATTCAGGCTCAGGCTTTTTGAATGTCCGTCCCTATCCTTTGGGAAGAAATCTTCCACAAGAGCCAATTTCAGATGAGAACAATAATTTTGCCAGTGAGAAACTTTGCCAGCAGCTCTACTTTTTAAGAACGATCCTTTTGTTTTGTTTTGTTTGTTTTTTGTATCCCCTTGAAAAGCTAAGAATGGGACCAGAAGGAAATCCACATTATAATAGCAGAATTGCTAGCAGTCTGATTACTTCAAGACCTCCGGCAGAAGCACTAAACATTTGTGTTCCATTTCACTATATTGCAGTGGGGCTTAAGCGGCCAAAAGAGTGGGAATGGATTTAAAGCATGTGCTTAAGTACTTTGTTGAATCGTGGTCCAGACATGCACACACAGCTGTGTAAAGGGATGTGAAATGTCCCCTTTTGCTCTCTGCAGACTACCAGAATTGTTGGGCTGTAGAGTCCCTATTGCATAAGAGAGTGTAGTGTATTTCTTCAAGGCCACTGGCCAGTACCAGTCTTCCCTATGCATTAAGGGAAGTGCCAGAGAGAAATTTAATAGATTCAAGGTTTTTGAAGGCCAGGGGGATCCGTTCTGATCATGCAGTCCACATTGTGAGCCTGGGTCATTTTCTCTTCTGTGGCTGTGTGCCTGCTGAGCTACAATAAACCAAAGTATCCAAACTTGGCCCATCATGTTCTAAAATTAAATGATAATGTATGCATGAAAATTAAACAAGTATTACAATTTGAGTTAAAAAACAAAGCAGCTTTTAACTCGGGGGTCAGCAACACCTGGCACACTTGCCAACTCATTCCCTATCCCCGCTGTCCACTTCGAGGTGCACGTGCAGTTGCTGCTGGCCTGGAGCTGATGCCGGTGCTGTGGAGCTCAGCGCAGCTGTTTCCAGGCTGCCTGCTGCTTGCTGCAGCTGCCCAGAGCCCAGGCTGGAGACAAACAGCTGTGCCAGGCTCCAGAGCCCAGTCATCAGCTCTGTGCTGGGAGCGGACGAGAGATCTCAGATCCCTCCCTCACTGTCCACTCTGAGGTGTATGTGCATGTGCCAGTACAGAGCTGATGCCAGAGCCCAGTGCAGCTGTTTGCATCCTGCCTGCTGCAGCTGCCAAGAGCCCCGAAATTCCTGAGCTTATTTGGTCAGTTCCAGTCCTAAAGCCTTTGGGCTCACAGCCATGAGGCTAGGGCAGGGGCACTGCTTCAAGGTTTTGAGCAGCTTGGGCACTCCAAAGATCCAGATCCAGCCCTTCCAGAGAACCAGGGAGCGCTGGGAGCTGGCTCTGAGGTGATATGGCCTCTGGGCATCATCTTTAGAAGGAACAAGCTTCCCTCCTCCAGACCTGAGCTCTCCGAGACACTGGGAAGAGCCACATGGCTGCTGTTCATGGGACATGCAGCCTGAGGCTGTCCCAGCCTCCTACTAGGACCCCAGACCAATGGCCCCAGCTCTGCCACTGCTATCCTGCATGGCCATGGGCAAG
>NW_017729024.1:56615589-56616872 GCF_001723915.1 Gavialis gangeticus | reverse complement strand
CCCCGGTGCCTCTGTGCATTGCAGCTTAGAGTGAGGGTGGGATTTGTTTCCTGGGGCCAGGGTCTCTTTCCTCTTTTTCTCTTTCTCTCTCACTGCAACATGCTTAACAAAAAAGGAATGCACAACAACAAAGGCAGCATTTATGATTAGTACATATACTAATATGCAGTTCGTCCTGTCATGTACTCCCCACCCCCGGCCCTTATTTTGTTTTTCTGGCATGCCGGCACTCCGGCACCTTCCAAAGTAGATACTGTGGTTTTTTCGGCACTCCGGCCAAAAAACGTGGCCTACCCCTGTTTCAACCTTTGCAAAATAAATGGACAAAGTGTTTTCTTTTAAAAAACTGGGTGATTTCAGCAGCAGCAAAAACTATAACTGAACTATGAATCCTTGATAGAGGCAGTTTGCAATGGAAGCCTAAAAACAACCTCAACTGCAGCAATCTGAATGTCATTGTGGCTCTTGTGCCTCTCTATTTATATATTTCCATTCCTCAGTAGCAATTACCAAACCTGTTTTTTTACAAACAGTTTACACTCTGAAAGGAAGCATGAAGGACTTAATCTGTTCCTGAAATTCATTTCAACAGATCTGCAGATGAAAAGACTCTTTGCAGAAGTGCCAACTCAAATTCTAATGTTACCAAAGGCAACTGATGACAGCTACAAGGTTTTTTTTCTGTCCTGATGTGTGTACTAGCACTTCCCCCTTTTTTTTTTCATGTGAATTATTTTGCAAACTGCTTTTTATTTCCCCTTCCTGGAAGTATGATGTCAGCTCTGTTCTTTTTTTTAAGAACTAGAGAAAGAGAAAAAAAGTAGGAAGACTTTGCATGAGATTGCAATACCCCTCTGTAGACTGAATAGCACTATTCTGACTCCAGATATGTGCTTCCTTGCCTGCCTGTGCAGGGGTACACAGTAGTGTCAGGATGTCTTGAATAGGCATCCCACCCCACCAGACCTTGCAGAAGAGAGAGAGCTGCCATGATGGGGCATCTTTAGCTCCATCCATCACCAGTGCACCAGCTAGTACTTTACAGGAAACAGGTGTAGGTTGTAGCCATATTGGTCTAAGGACCTAGGCAGATGTGGTTCTTTGGGTGAATCTGAGATCTTTTATTTTACCAACTTAAATAGTTGGAAAACCTTTTCTTAGCAAGCTTTTAATTTAAAAACCCTTCATCAGGCTAAGGAAGCCTCTTCAGTTAGTGTGTGCTCTTCCTGGATGGAATTAATGGTAAAGAAGCCAGAGGCTGGGCTGGTATGCATACAAGACAG
>NW_017729024.1:56611565-56614955 GCF_001723915.1 Gavialis gangeticus | reverse complement strand
TGGTGCTTGTTTGAAGGCTAGGATGGGTGGTTCTGGGAATATCTATTTAACAATATGGTTTCCTTCTAGTATGGGTTATAATTGTTTGAGGATTTTCTGTATGGGTTCAAGGGAAGGGTGATATGTCATAACCGGTGGTGTGCAACTCGTCACAGGGGTTTCTTCTGCACTGCAGCAATTCTTCACATGGTATCGGGTTGCTCTTTCAAACATATGATCTGTCTCTCTGGAGGAGTGTCTTTGTTGAGTGAAAGCCTTTTTAAGATCAGTGATGTGGCAATCCCAGGTGTTCTCCTCAGTACAAATCTGGTGGTATCTGAGGGCTTGGCTGTATATCACAACTTTCTTGGTGTGTTAACTAAGAAGTTGCCTACCTAAGAAGGGTAGGAACCACAATGGGGCTTTCTGGGTGTGTCTACATGAGATGTGTGCTGCAGTTACTTAATTAACTTTGCAGTAAATCTCTTGGCATCTGCAAGTGCAGCCCTATTAGGCCACAGGAAACTAATAAACTCTGCAGCCAGTTAGTACTTGTAAATACAAGAAATATCCTACTGTGGAGGTTTTTTTGTGTGCAGCAACACACATGTAGATGCTGACAGGACTGGCTGGGGCATGAGGGGGCTTCAGTGCAGGGGCTGCCTGCTGACTAGCTCCACCCTGAAGCACCCATCTGCCCCAGCCAGCCCCTCTGCAGCATTTCGAGCTGGGTTGGAGACACCCTGGCCTGGCAGGCTGGACCCCTGGGGACCCTTGCCAGCCAAGGCTGCTTCAAACTGACTCAACATACTGCAGTCCCAGGCGTACATGTAAACACTGTGCCTGGGAGCAATAAACAGTGGTGCAATATGTGCTAGAGTTTATTGCTTCACATTAATATGCACGCAATCCTAGTTCTTGTCTTATTCTTGCTTTGCTCGGTGCTACTGTCTGTATAGGTTGGTTTGTAAGGTCACAATCCATCCCTTTGCAGGTAGTTCTGTTAATGTCAGTGGAATACAATACTAACGAAGAGGAGGAGGGCATCAAAAGCTTCCTATGAATCCCCATGGTAATGTATACTTAGACCAGGCACTACAAAAAAAAATGCGATAGATGGTATCTCTTATTTTGACTACATTGATCCAGAAACTTCTGACATTATCAAATCTGAAAAAATAAATGGCAGAACTAAAATAAAGACGATGAGAAGCAGAAGGACAAGAAGTCAGTATGATTTGTTGCCTGTATTTAGATTAATGCGTGGATTAGTCACCATCCTGAAATTCACCTTTCACCTTTGCTTTTGGAAGCAAGGAAAGGACTACTGAGTTAGGAAGTCCTCCAGGAAAGCAACGTGCTCATAGAAATCTAATTTTAAAGGGAAAGTAATTTGCTTGATTACATTAAAACAATACCCAAATGTTAACTTTGCAGCTTGACAATACTCAAGGGAAATGATAACTTACAAGAATGGATGTAAAAGCTTTTGCCATCTTTGTAAGAAATTAGTTCAGAGGTTTATTCCTCACAGAACAAAATCACACAGCTTTGTCCAGCACTAATTGCACGAATGGTTTTTCCGACTCTGGAGGAATGGCTGTTTTGGATACAAACATGCTGTCTATAGTAGAGGATTCCTGCTGGAAATACCATTTTAAAAGCTACAATGTACATGAAGCCAAACTAATGGCAGTGAAATTGAATCAGGTCACAACACTTAGCTTATGGCTGCAGGGAGCAGAAGGATAGATAGTGATGGACAAAAACCTCAGCTGCTGTAAATGGGGACAAAATATCTTGCTGATTGAATTGGTAAATGTGAAGTATATCAAAGGGAAAATACATTATGAAAAAATAAAACTAGAAAAAAAAGTAAACCCATGCTCCCATCCAACCAACCCAAACTCATACGCAGGATCCAAAGTATAATGCTACATTTAAGACTTTTAAAAAGAAGATGAGATATCTAAAGTGAGGGAGGGAAGAATTTGAATGCAATATGAGAAAACAGTATGGATTTTTGCAACAAAATCTTTTATTAAAATCTGGTCTGAATTTTCCGCACTGCTGAGTTCATGGTCGGAGGAGGTAGGGGGAACAGCATAGCACCACCCCTGCTCTGCTCTCATTCTTATGTACAGCCAGGAGTGAATGGACTCATCGCACAAACTACAGCAGCCACAGGGCAGCTCTAATTTATGCCAATGGAAAAGGTCATGTGGGATCAGTCTCCCTCTGCAACATGAATTGATATGCCTGGATTTCTTTTAAGTTGAACAATCCTCTGTTTAATACTTGTTTTGTGGATAATTACAGCATCCCTGTAATGTTTTTCTTTCCCCTTAAATTACTAATAACTACTCTCAACATTAACTCCATCTTAATGTGGTTTATATGTCGGGGAATAAAATATGAATTTCATAAGAGTTAGATAATGCTGCAGAGCTGTCTCGCATGAAGATTCTTGGTAATAAGGCTCTGAGGGAAGTTGCTGTACAGTAACTGATTAGTACATTTACTACTGAGCTGTCTGCAAGTGTAGGGTGTGGTGAAACTGCTGTCTCTAATTCAGTGGTTCTCAACCTTCTAAGGATCAACTCCTCCTTAGGCTTAAGGCACTTCTTGTAAAATGCCGTCTCTTAGGGGTGCTGACAGATATGCAGCTCCCCTCTGTAACTCATGGCACTTCATAAAAAGCATTCCCTTTTCTTTGAGGGGGGAGGGAAATCAAGCACCACTTTGGAGCTCAACCAGCAGAGAGAGGCTGACTTTCTGCAGCTTCTTTCCCCTAGCTGCCCCCTCCGCCCCCTCTACGCCACCTCCAGTTCCAGTGTAGTCTGCAAGTTGGGAGGGGGAGAAGACAGGGAAGGGAGCTATGACCTGGGGTTTGCCTAGCCTGCGCTGAAAGTGGGGGCAGGTGGATAGGAGCCCACCTGGGGGGGGGCAGGGCTCCAATCCACGTGCCCCTCCCCGTCCAGCACAGGCCGGGCAAACCCCAGATCAGAGCTCCCTCCCCTGCCTTCTCCCCCTACCATCCTGCAGACTGTACCAGGGGTGAGGCTGGGCTGCATCAGCCCAGCCCTGCTCCCACACAGGAACAAAAGAAGTTAATGAAGGCACTTCACTTTGGAGCGCCTTCATCTGGACCCTCATTAAATGAGGGTTAATTTGTTGCAGAATCTGGCACTTCAGAAGCATTCTGCAGCCATGCACTTCTGCCAGGGCATGGCTGTAGAGCACTTTCAAGGGGCTGATCACACAACAAATATCACTTCTGTCAGTGCCCTTAGTTTCCACTCATTTTGGCTACAGAAAAATAATAGAGCAATTCTTCTGCTGTAAAGAACTCAGAAAAACTACAATGGATCATAATGTTTTTAACAATATGAATTCCTGTTTGAGATCCCT
>NW_017729024.1:56600187-56606565 GCF_001723915.1 Gavialis gangeticus | reverse complement strand
ATGGCTGTAGAGCACTTTCAAGGGGCTGATCACACAACAAATATCACTTCTGTCAGTGCCCTTAGTTTCCACTCATTTTGGCTACAGAAAAATAATAGAGCAATTCTTCTGCTGTAAAGAACTCAGAAAAACTACAATGGATCATAATGTTTTTAACAATATGAATTCCTGTTTGAGATCCCTGGGTTTATCTTGTGAATCATGTTTGCACATCTAACAGTGCTAACCTTGTGTAGCACACTGTCACCCTTGAAAGGATCTCAAGGTACCCTGGATACCATTCACTGCTCTAAGTTATGTTTTCCCTTATTTTTAAGTCTTTCCACTGTGTTTTTTACTTCTTAAAATATTTCTCCTTATGGGCAGCTTCTAATGAACAAAGATATGAAATTTATACTGAAATACATTTTCAGCTCAAGACAGCTGAAACAAAAATCACCTTCTGAGCCGTGTGGCATTTTTTTCTTTCAGATGCACAGATAGAGCAAATTGTGTGTGTGTGTGTGTGTGGATCCCTGTCTGTAAGGATGACACCAAGTAGCTGAACATGCCAGAAAACGTGTTGAGAACCTTTTGTGAATAATGAAAACAATCAAGGAAGGCAGCTGAATATGAGAAGCCCTGTCATGCTAAAAAGAGTTAACCTATACAATTTCAGGGAAATATGGTTCAACGGGCAGAGGGATGAAAGAATTAGAAAGCCAGATACCCCCGTTATTGCCCCATGATAGGCTGTTCATTATTATGAAAACAAACGTGGCTTACTTCCATCAGTAAGGTTCTTAGGGGGAAAGGGATGAAATCGAGAGGCTTAGAGAGACCTTTGAATATACCTGATGATTTTTATTCATACGGTAATTGCTGTAAAGACCTAAAAATAACTAATACAAAAATAATGCATTTTCATTGTCATTGTTCTGCTCACATAGCATGGATTTGTAAATGCATGAAATAAGCTTGTTTGCAAACACTGACTTCTGTAAGAACAGTGAGCTATAAGAACTGTCTGAAAGGCAAGATTTCTGGCTGCAAGAAATTTAGATGTTTAAAATTTATAATCCACCCAAACCAGGCCAAAGCCTTTCTTTATCTATATCTATATCTGTATCTATATCTATTCTTGCAAAGCAGAAATTCTGGGAGAAAAATTGCTTGAGAAAATCTCAAATGAGGTGTTGCTGACATGAAATAAGCTCTCTGAGCCTCTGCAGCTGCTAAGTGAAACTGATGTTTCTGTCAAATTCACTGTTGTTAATTGCAAGTGCAAAACTGACAACAAAAAATCAGCAGCTGCCAGGACACAGAGTTAAGGGTACTGAAGCAGCCCCACCATGTCTTATGCTGAGGAAATTCAGGGCTTCTAGACTCATGGTCTAGCTGAGGACACTATGTTAGGGACGGGCAATTATTTTGGGCAGAGGGCCACTCACTGAGTTTTGGCAAGCCATCGAGGGCCACATGACAGGCAGCCCAGGGCAGATAAATATTAATTTTCTAAATTTTTTAGGGGCCCCGCAGGCCAGATAGAATGACCTGGTGGGCCACATCCGGCCCCCGGGCTGCATTTTGTCCACCCCTGCTCTATGTTGCTTGCTTGTACTAGGGATGCAGGGAGAGAAAGCAGAAAGGGTCACAAAAGAATTATTAATACTGCTTTTAGGAAAGAGAGACGCATGATACATGCAGAGAGGATCTCCTCTTGAATTCCCCGCTACCTCCTTTGCCCCTTAGCAAAGCACAGTGATGCTCATGATGTTGTGTCCAGTGTCCTGACATTACTGAAACTTGGATCAAGTTTCATACATGCTGTCTGTGGTAGAGTTCTCTACAGCCCCATGGCTGTACTATTGATACACCTCACAATATCTGGGTGGAGTCATCCTTACTACTTTTTACTGAAGGGGCAGAGAGCTATCACCCCCACATTAAAGATAGAGAACTGAGACACAAAGAATGAGGTCTCTCAGGATGTTTATGGTGGGAAAGGGAACTGTCTCCCAATTTCTAGACTATAAGAGGAAAGATTATCTCATCTTTCAGACTATTTCAAAGGGGCCCAGGGATTTGGGAGGGGGGGCAGATACAACTACCATGTTTCTTTGAAACCAAGATGAGGCTTTTTTCCATCGATAAGTATGGGAGGGAAAGCCCCTTGTCTTACATTTGCATACAAGAAATCTCATTAAATACATTGGCTATCATTAAACTGCTGCCAAAAGCAACATGTGCTCAATAATGGAAACCAACTGTTAAGTCAATTAAATACAGCCAACACTGAACATGACTATAAGACACTTGGCCCATATTGGACAAATAAGATGATAGGAACCTATCACCTATCATTTTTTTGTTTTAAGAAATGTTTTTTGTTCCAAGCCAAATCAGCCAAATTAAGTCCAAATCTGTGAGTCAGTCCAGAACCATAAGTGGCCCTACTACCAGCAAACATCCTCCACCCTCACCAGGGGCTTCAGATATTTCCAAAGTATTTTGGCAGGCAACTTACATGCAGGCCCAAGCCCAGAGACTTGGGGCTCAGATGCCCCCAAGTTTCGCCTGTCCTCAGCCATATGGCTGCAGGAACAAGCTAGTGAGGAGCCTTCCATTTCTATAAAGTGGATTTTAAGCACCAACACCTCTGCAGGTACTAAACTACACCAGAAAAACAGTTATCCCCAGGAGTGCTTAAGGGAAACTGCCTTCATAGAACCAGATACATGGTACTTCCCCTGCACCTACCATAAATATATATTAGTGCAGCCCATCCTAATAAGATGTAGAGCCCACTGAGCACAGTCACCCTCAGCACTGCCTCTTTTACAAATTATGGTGAACCATTCCGTTGCATACATTTTGACTTTCTCTCGACTTCCACAACTGAGCTGTGCCTTTCTTTTCCATTTCCAATTATTACTGTCTCTTCACCAGCCTTAAATGCCTAGCAAACATAACCAGATGGAGTCCCAAACAGTTCAGTCAGAATCCCTCTGTCATCCCCTCTCTCAGCCTGTCGCATTTGATTAGTGTGGCCACTTAGGCCCCATGCACCACCTCAGCTGGGCAGTGCCCCAAGCCTCAGCTGCCAACCCTGCCCCACTCTCTCCCTCACCTTGGGGGCCTCAATCCACTCCCTCCACTGCCACCCCCACTATGCCCCCTCCCCCCATGGACTTGCTTGCAGGGAGCTGCTTTCCACAGTCTGGCTGTATCCCCAGCCACATGCATGTGTGCACATGTACACATGCACATGGCACCCACTACGGTCCACTTACCCCAGCTAAGCTCCTTGCAGACTGGAACACTCTCAGCCTGCAAGATGAAACTCGTTTCCCATATTTTTTCCACAGGGAATGGAAAACCCAGATCCCTGCACATGATACTGGGAATCCAGGACAAATGCTGTCCTGGAGTGATGTAGCCAAGGACCGGGACTTGACCTTCCCATTTCGGGACTGTCCTGCCCAATTAGGGATGGATGGTCATCCTACTCATTACCCTGTTAGTACTGCTTGGACACATTGTGCCCTTCAAAGGCCTGATTCCTCTTTCACTTATACCAGAGTAATTCTGCTGAAATAGTGGAGTGGGTTTTGTCTTATAAAGAAGTCAGCAGAGGATTTAGCTCTGGGTCCCTTAAGCTTTTAAGTCTGTTTGCTGTGGTACAGAGGAGTGAAGTTCTGCAACTTTCTTTCATTAGGAGGGGGTGCTTTGAGAAACTTCACTGATGTTAAAATGAAGTCTGATGAATCTGTTGAAGTGATTGTGTGCTTTGGTGCCTGTGACTGCAGGGGACCTGACTTGATGACCCAGCAGGTCCTCTCCATTCTTGAATTCCATGCTTAGAATGAAACAGAGGGGGAAATTAATATATATATATATATATATATATATATATCTAGCATTGGCTTAACTCCATTCCCACTCAAGTCAATTATATAATTTCCAATTACATCAGTGGGAGTGGAGTTAGGCCAACACTGAGTACTTTGGAAAATCCCTCCCGTGGGGATGTAATTTAAATGCTAGTCTTGTGGATTGGGGTAACACCATGCTCTGAAATGTGCGCTTTATCCCTTTCGTGGATGGTGGCCAAGATGTTCAAGCTTACCAAACCATTATTAGCATTTGAGTAATGTGTCAACCATATGTTTCATTTGTCTTCAGTTTAGTCTCTTGGTGTATGAGTTTAGCCTGCTAAATTGTGTGAAAAGCTGTTGTGAGGACATAACCTGTGATTACCTCATGTGGAAGGCCAATATGTTCCATGTTAGATCCCTTAAAATTAAGTATCTAAATCCTCATCTGGCTCCTAACAAGTTGTAGCCTGATGTTCAGAAGTTGTGAGCATAGACAGTTCTCAGAGCACTCAACTTTTTTCCACTCAAATCCTGTTTTAACTCTGTCTTCCTTCCTTCTTTTACTCTGCCATATCTATCTCTTGCCATTATTTTTATTGTCACCACTCTAAGAACAAACAACATTCAGTGACGCTAAAAAAAAGGAAAAATGTTAATCCCCCCGCCCCAGCCCAAAAACAAGTCTTTCAGTTTTTATTTTGTGGTTCACTGTTGGACAATATTACGGTGCACTACCATGAAAGCAGCCCCCACCCCCACTCAGTCTAATTCTGCATGCACTGCATGGTCAAAAAATGTTATCTAGCTGTTTTTTGGCCCACACCCCCGTGTGCACCTACTGCTGCTCTTAGGCTTAAGCATGCTCTAGCGAGTGGCTATGACCTTTTCTCAGCATACAGGGAATGGGAGTGAATGGACAGATCATATTTTCATGGTGGTGGTCCCTGGCATTGTCTAATGTGGTGTACACATTCTCTTGGAAAGATTATTTTTTCTCTGTGCTAGAAAGCACCTTCCCTTGGGACTAGTCAATTTTAAAAAAAAGCCTATCAATTGGAAAGAATGGAGAAAACGGCAGAGAAGTCACATTTTTCCTGTAATCTACAACCATTTCAATTCCTACTGTTGGCTCATTTATACCCCTTTTTATATAACAGGATAACATGAGCTTAATTACAATGACTATTGTAATGCCTGATTTCCATTATTATATATACAGTGTACCCTGAAGGGTACAGTATGCAAAACAACCTGGTCCTTTCTGAAGACTTCCGAATGATATTGTCAGGTTATGAAACAATGTGAATCATCTTCATTAAATGAATTAATTCTTTCTCTAGACGACAATCATGTTGTAGTGGGGTTTTTTTTATTGTACAGTACTGTTTCATATTATTTCATATTTTTGACAATATTCTTGGGTTCCCTTTAATAATGGTATTTGAAAATGTAATAAAAATGAGTATTTAGTAGGGCTGTGTGAAATTTCGCCGGGTGTTTCATTTCAAAGCTGTTTCGACACATTTTGAGTTCAAAACAATGAATTAGAAGTGAAACAAAAGGCTTTGAAACAGCTTTGAAACAAAATGAGGGCACTCAAAACATTTCAAAGGCTTTGAATCTGTGCTTACTTGGCTTCAGTGCACTGCGGTCCCAACTAGCAGCAGCAGCCTGCTGTCATCCCGCGTGCATATCCAGGTGCTGCCACCCCCCAAAAGGAGTCTGGCACAGTCCCACAGTCCACCTGGTGGGTGCGGGCCCCCAGATCTGCGTGTGGGATGACAGCATGCTGTCACTGCTGGCTGGGGCCAGTGGCAGCAGCAGTTTTTCTGGTGCTTGGTACAGACTGCACACGATGCAGGTCCTAGCCGGCAGCAGCAGCCTACTGTCATCTGGCATGCAGATCCGGGGGTCTGTACCCCCGGGAGGAGTCTGGCACAGCCCAGCAGCCTTCCCAGGGTTGCAGGCCCCTGGATCTGTGTGCCAGATGAAAAGAGACTGTCGCTGCTGCCTGAGGCCAGCGGCAGCAGCAATTTTCCCAGCACTGGGCACGGACTGCGCCTAACACCGGTCGCAGGTGGTAGCGGCAGCCTCTTGTCATCTGGTGCACAGATCTGGGGGCCCACACCCCTGGAAAGAGTCTGGCAGAGCCCTGCAGCCCTCCCAGGGGTGCGGGCCCCTGGATCTGCACACCGGATGATAGGAGGCTGCCACTGCCGGCAAGTGTCACGAGTTTTGTTTTGAACAGTTTGAGATGCAGTTTCCCAGAAACCTCTGCATCCATCTCCTTGAAACTTAACAAGCTTCATGCCCTCAGAAGGGGCTACAATCCCTGCAATTTTCTTCCAAATCAGGCAAGCAATGACAAAGTTTTAGGCATTTTCGTGATTCCCCATTATAGCTTCTGGGCGAAATGTCGAAACAGCGAAACAGTTTCGACTAAACGAAATGGAACAGTGCTTTGAAACTGAATGAAATGATAAAACAAAACACTGTCCCTTCAAAATGGTGAAATGGAAGT
>NW_017729024.1:56564624-56599431 GCF_001723915.1 Gavialis gangeticus | reverse complement strand
TATAAAATTACAGGGCTACCTTGAAACATGGTGGAGGTATAGGAGGCTGTGGGCCTCGCTACATGGAAAGATGACAATAGGCAAAAAGGGTCACAATATAGAGGGATGGTAGGTGGCAGGGCTACTGTAAGGTGAGTATGCAGAAAGAGGTGCCACAAGAACTTGCCAAACATGTGAGCAACTAGAATTAATTTCAAGGAAGCTCAATAAAGTGCCTTTGAGTCTTTTCATAAACTCAACCCTTAAAATGAAGCATATGAAATACTATGCTAAACACTGATGTAATTATACTCGTCTCATCTTTATTTAAGTCTATTCTGGAAACATAGGCCTGTCCTTTTTCAAGTCTCATAAAAAATAAATTAGCTTATCCATTTTATTCGTTGTATTCTGACTTTAAATAAGCCACATCAAAACATGTGGTAGGGACCCACATTCTCTAATGGGCTGACACAGACATCTCATCAGTCCTAGACTATTGACAGGTGCTGTGTCATACATATACCTCAGAAGATAAAATGTGAGAGCTGAAAACCTGTCTGTCTCTTTCAGCTATTTTAAAAGAATCTTTAAGAGCTGTCTATAAACTAATTGACAGCTACAAGAAATAAACTTGGCTGCCTTACATAGTATTCTTGCTCTGAGCTCATACAGTGTTCATTGCCAGCTAATGAGTGACTCATTTGCAGAAAACCCAGAGATGCATTGGTGAACAGAAAAAAGTAGAAGTTAACAGTGTTTATCTTAATGCTATGCAAAGAACTGTTAGAAATAGCTAGCTCTTCCCACTGAGAGATAGGAAGAAGAGAAAAATAACAGAGAATAACAGCCACATACTTAGCTGTGTGCAAGTTTTACACTAAGAAAGATTACAACTACTTTTTTACTTGTTAAAACTTTTTTCTTGGAGTATCTTTGGCTTTAAAGGTTTTTTTCAACATATTTTACTTAAAAATGAACAACTTAAGTAAACTTACTCAAACAACTTTAATTATAACTACTACCTAACTACTGTCAACCATGAGTAAAATACATTTACTATTTAATCTTTTTTGCTTAGGCATTTGTACATTAAAAAACCATTTAAAATAGCTGTCTTTAGGGAATGCTTAGGGAAAAAAATGCTATGAGTAATACCACTCAAGGTGTTTGTTTGGAAGAGGGTGGGACTAATACAGACTCATGTGTATAAATAAATTAAGCAATATTCTACTAATTATCCCAGTTTTGAAGAACACATTTGTCTGAAGTTTTCTTTATGAATTCAGAGAACAGCTTTGAAGTGGGCTCTATATGAGCATAGGAGAGCCTTTGAAGAGGGCTATGCTTGGGGAAAAGTTTTAATTAGTTCTGTGTTCAGATTTCTAGTTGCTTTTACACGGTATTTCTTATTTATTTAGCAAATAATTGCAGTGGACATTAAGAGGTATTAATATTTTAGTTCTAGTGGTTTTCTCCTGCAAGACAAGCTATGGTAAATGGGTTGCACTTCATAAGCTGCATCTGCCATGGGAGAGTTGAGAAGACAAACTTAGAGTGACGCTCGTATAGCCACTAGTTTCAGGAGTCAGCCTCCCCACCAGAGCATATCTGCATTTCCTAATGCCACATAGGATCTCTATTCCTCAGGTGACAATAGGAGCTCCAGCTCTAATTGATGATGTTACAAGACCAGAAATTTGAGTACATCTTGTAGTCTGTTAACAAAGTGGCCTGCCTGAGGGTAAAAACAAGAGCTCTGAATGGAAACAAAAGGAACTACACATGGTACATGTAGTGAATGCATTTCTGGGAGGTGCTCTGATCCCAACTTTCCTGTCTTACAGAGAGGTACCCTGAGATTCCTCAGGATGCATCTCTATAAGTAGGGAAGCTGGACACGTGCTCCCAGTTCTTGAGATGTCCAATTCTATGTCGGAATTCCTGGGTTGTGCAGGATTGGGCCCCTCAAAACTAGGGAGTACCTGTTTAGGATAGCTGAAGAATATGGACAGTAGGGCTGTGCACAAAAGCACCGTTCCGCTTTGACTTGTGGCCCCCGATCTGCCTGCTGGATGACAGGAGGCTGCTGCTGCTGCCTGGGACCAGCCCCGGGAAGATTGCTGCCACCAGTCCCAGCAGGCAGATTGGGGGCTCACACCCCCAGGAGGGCTGCGGGGGCTGTGCCAGACTCCTCCCAAGGGTGCAGGCCCCTGATCTGCCTGCCAGACCACAGGAGGTTGCTCCTGCTGCCTGGGCCCAGAGGTAGCACCAATCTTCCCAGTGCTGGGTCTGGGCTGCGCCCAGCATCGGTCCCAACCAGCAGGAGCAGCCTCCTGTGATTCAGCAGGCAGACTGGAGGCCTGTCCGCACTCCCGGGAGGAGTCTGGCAAAGTCCCACAGCCCTCCCAAGGGTGCAGGCCCCTGATCTGCCTGCCGGATCACAGGAGGCTACTCCTGACACCTGGGACAAATGCTGGGCACAGCCCGCACCCAGCAACAGAAAGATTAGTGTTGCTGCCCATCCCAGGCATGAGGAGCAGCCTCCTGTGATCCAGGCAGCAGATTAGGGGACCGCACACCCAGGAGGGCTGTGGAGTTCTGCCAGACTCTTCCCAGGAGTGCAGGGGGCCTCCAATCTGCCTGCCGGATCACAGGAGGCTGCTCTTGGTGCCTGGGATGGGCAGCAGCACCGATCTCCCCAGTGCTGGGTGTAGGCTGTGCCCAATGCCATCCCAGACTGCAGGAACAGTAGTTTGGGGGCCCCCGCACCCTCAGGGAGTCAGCAGAGCCCCACAGCCCTCCTGGGGGTGTGGGGGCCCCCCAATCTGCCTGCCACATCACAGGAGGCTGCTCCTGCCACTGGGAAGATTGGTGCTGCCATCTGTTCCAGGTGGCAGAAGCAGCCTCCTGTCATCTGGCAGGCAGGTCAGGGTGCCCTGCACCCCAGGGAGAGCTGTGGGGCTCTGTCGACCCCTCCCAGAGTGCGGGGGACCCCCAATCTGCCTGCTAGGCCACAGGAGGCTATTCCTGCTGCTTGCAACGGTACTGGGTGCAGCCCGCACCCAGCACTGGGAAGATTGGTGCTGCCACTGGCCCCAGCCAGCAGCAACAACATGCTGTCATCCGGTGCACAGATCTTGGGGCGGCATCCCCAGGAGGGCTGGGGGCCGTGCCAGAATCCTTCTGGGGGGGCCTGGCCGCCGGATCTGTGTGGGTTGATAGGAGGTTGCTGCTGCCAGCTGGGACTGGCACTGAAGCCAAGCCTGGCTTCGAAACTCAAAATGTTTACAAACTTTCATTTCGATTTTGCTGTTTCAAGCTCAAAATGCATCAAAACAACTTCAAAACAAAACACCTGATTAAATTTTGCACAGCCCTAATGGGCAGCTCTGGGCTGCCCACACTCATCTGTCACAGAGCAAATAGATGTCCACCGCAATAAAATGTCGCTATTTTAAACTTCCATTTGTCAAGGTCACTGCTGTGGTGTGACTAAGGGTAGGGACATCTATTTTCTCTCCATTTGTGCTGGCATAAAAATTTTTACGCCAGCACAAATATGATGTCAGGTGATGTCTGTTTCTACAGTCCTCAAGCATGTTGTATTGCTGCTGTTCTCTAGCTTTTAAGCAATATAGTTACACCCAGGCAGTGCTTCTAGTGGGCAAAATCACACAGGTGTGGACTCATTAGCTTTGTCAGTCAAAAGTGCTAAACAGTCCATCTGAAACTCTATGAAAACACAGCTACATTACTTCTGATTCAGGAGGCAGGCTGCCTGGAGCAGTGCCACATGCTTGGGAGTGGCACTGGCAGAGATAATAAGTTTACTGTGTAGATATGGCCTTTCAGTGTCAAGGAACATTTTATAATGTGGCCTACCTCAAGCTGCTTTTCAAAATATCTGCATAGCATTTCAGGGAATCATTACTATACTCATGGGCGACTGGTGCCTCCTTAGTCAGAGGGGGCACATGCCCCCCTGGCGACCAGTCAGTGACCGGGGGGAGGGGGGGATCCCCACAGCCAATTATGCTGACCAGGGTGGGGGGGCAGCAGCCAATCGCAAAGCGGCTGCAGCACTCCCACAGCACTCCCACTCCCCAGCCAGCACCTGAGCGAGCAGCGCGGCCTGGTAGGGGTGCACTGGCGCTCTCAAGGGTGCACCCCCATGCACCCACTACACGTCGCCACTGACTATACTAAATTGTTACCAAACTGTTTTGCAGCATTTACTTTGAATTAATATGATCAACATAATATACTCAGATCCAGGCCTGAATGATTAACTGAACAAAAGTTGATCACGTGCAAACTGTTCTTCAGATACTGTTCTCCCCTCAATGGTGCAAAGTCATCACAATTCCAAATATTAGTATCTGCACACATCCTCTCTATGGGTCTGCATGACCCATCATAAGTTATGTAACAGTAAATCCTATGTCTACTCACTGTGTAGGCTTGAGCAATGTAATACAGATACCCTTCTTTTAGGAGGTACAGCCTTTAGGGACTGACACCCCAGCTGCAGGTAGGCAACAATTTATAGGCTGCCTGGTTGGAAGGCTGAAAGCCAGCTGCAGTGGATGACTACAATGAATTAATGTGGAGCCACAGAGGGTTAAAAGCTCCAGAACAAAGTAAAAGGGAAGAAGGAAGGTTGTGGTGCTGAGGTGGACAGCTTGTGTTGCCCCCTCAGGGTCCTAAGAAAGACCGTAGGTTTTAGTACATCTGTCTGTGTGCATATTTGCCTGTTTTATTCTTTGTTTTGTTTCTGTGGAACAAGTTTGTCCTATGAAAAATAAACTGGCTGAAAAGCCCAGAACTCAGAGTAGACTGGCCTAGAGAAGGGAGCTAGGTAAGTGACCTGCTTACATCTTCCCATGCACAATTCCACACACGCTGTCTGGTAGACCTCAACGATAGATTACCTATATTTGTTGGTTGACTGGAAAATAAATATTGTCACTTCCTAAAAAGGTTTGAGCAATTTCATTTTCTTTAAAAATGAGAAAAAAAATGTCATTTGAGGATTTTCAGATGAGTGTTCAAAACAGAATGTTGAATTCAAATGAGAATTGTCTCTTCAGTTTTCACAACTTTCCAACTATTTTTGAGGTTTTGATATTCTGAATATTTATTTATTTTTTGTGACAGATGGGTATTAAACAGAGCTCTGTCCCAATATGCTGACCTGAAATGGTAGTCTATTTAAGAAAAAGGGATAATGGTGTTCCCTGTAAAGAGTTGCAGCAAGTTAGGTCTGAGTGACAGCTCTGTCCCTGAGGTACTCCTGCGATGATGTAGCTGTACACTGTCTCTTCCCCAGAGACTGGAGACACTACCTATCCCCTCAGGCAGCAACTTTAGGATTGGATCCTGCTACCCTTCCTCAGGACAGGGAAGTACCCATTTCCAGAAGCATCCTTGTTTTAGTCCCAAAGCTACCTACACTGCATATGAACCAAACTTCTATTTTTTAAAATGCGTTTCCCTGCAGCTGAGCACATACATATATTCACCCCAAAAGAATCAATCCCATCCCATCTTCAGTTCTATGCAGAAATAATTCTTGCATTTCCCTCATTTGAAGCTTCTGTCACATACTCTATACCAATTTTTGGCCACAGACACAATGACAACTCTTGGAGTTGTCCTTGATATGTCAATAGGGCTACTTATAAAGTAAGGTTTTCCTCAGCTTTAGTGGAATTGGCAGAATCTGTCTCAGAAAGGTGGCTACCTTGCAGAGGACTAACTGTGGTTTTATTTATGGGTTAAGGGCTAGATTTTCATTCCCTTCAGTTGTTTATGTAGTTGTGTAAGGAAGAGTAAGAATCTCCTGATCACCTCTACATGGACTACCTCGACTTTAGCTTTGTCACTGCTAAGGTAAAGAGATGATGCATGTCTATTTACTTCATTCCCAAAACAGCTGGGTAGACTAAGTGGAGCCTTGGCTAATCATTTCTGTCATCATCACAGAGATAATCTATGGCAGCATGACGGCATTGTTTTGCTTCTGCCATGGGCTGAGTGGTGTAGCATGCTTTCCTGGAATGGTAAAGCAATGAACTGCCCAGCACCATCAGCTGTTAGGATATCTATTAGCTTGGTCAACAGTAAGGGACTCCCAAAACTGGATGCCTCTACAGACTCTGTGTTTTGTGCTGAACAGCAACACTCCCAAATGGAGAGGCATAAAAAATATTTTTTGCAGTTAGGGAACAGTTGCATCCCTTGACCAGTGTGTTACATTCTCCTTAAGACATAAGGTAACCCTAAATAGTTATCTGGCAGATGTAAGGGTTAACAGCCGCTATTCCCTTGTTCCATACACTGAGAACAGGCAATATTATGCACACTTAAGTTACTGTCCTCTGTCCCTGTATTTTAACTTTTGCCATTTGTCTAACGAGTAAAGCCAACTTCTTGAGAAACAACCAGAAAATCCCAGGCCCCTGAATTTTGCTATAGGTAGCACCATGTAATTCTACTGTTTCTGTGACCTACCACTTTTTTCTTTGCCAACACAGCTGATGCTGTTGGACAGAGCATGACTAGTGTTTATACCAGAGTAGACCATCTGGAAATGCAATCAGAGCCCATGGCCTCAGGGGATTACTGAAGCCAGCAGAGCATGAAAGGAAGATTTGTGCCCACAGCTATTTGGTTCTGTCATGACCTTAGCTCTGTGCAGCAATAATTTTGACCCTTTAATGTAACTAAATCAAGTACAGTTACTTTCACAGGCGCCAGTTCAGTCTGCTGTCATCCAAATACAGACATTATACAGTAGCAGGTGTCCATACAACATAAAGCCTTGATTATTCTTTAAAATCTATGCTTAGTTGTTACAGTATCTTGCATCACATTAATTGCAGACACAAATTCTCATAGGTTTCTTTCTTAAAAGATAAAACATTTAACAGTCTTTTTTTTAATTTGCCTGTTTTGTGATGGAGCTGAGGCAACACTATGAATGTCTATGGAATGTTCTGTTTAATAAAAAATGGTAAGGTATGGCTCTATTGTATTTTCTTACCTGAGGTCTTGATTTTACAAAGATACAGATGTGTGCTTAACTTTATGCATGGCATCTAATCCAAATGCCCCTAGGAGACTCTATGTGTGACAGAGCGAGAAAGATGAGAGAGTGTATGTGGAGTTAAGAATGCAAGAGGAAAGGATTTCCTAGTTAGCTTTTACTGGACCAGCTGCATGGTTGGGATAGAGTTAGGCAAGCTTTTGAATGGAAGACATTCTTCTTCGTGTGCATAAGTCTTTGCAAGAATGAAGACTTATGAAAATATAAAGCTCATGATAGTTAATCTTATTTTTTTTCCCCTTGAACTTAAATCACTTTAATAGCTTAAACTCCTGATCAGGTGATGGGTGAAGTTCCATTTTACAGCAGTTCAAGACAAGGAAAGCTCTGTTTCTTCATCAAATATCCCCTAGAAAATACCATAAGGTAGGGGAAGGGGGTAATTGCTGAAAGATGTAATATTATTTATTCAAAGCTGTTCCTATAAACCACTGAAAAAATGACTTGGGGGAGCATATACAATATCCTGGTCCTTCTATTTTACCAATCATTTAAAGAAAAATGTCAATATTTTTAACTGTTAGTATCCTAAGGCCAAGACACATACACAGACTGGGATTTTCTGCATCTATCTGAAGGATATGAACCCCAGGTTCCCTAAAAGCTAATAGGTACCATTTGAAATTTGGGTGTTCAAATTGTACCTATAATCCAATAATACAAACCACATAACAAGGAACTAATTGGAAAGGGGAAAGGAAAAAGGAAACAATTATACTTATTATTTTTAGGACACTGAGCTGTCATACTGACAAAGTTCTCATAAAAACCTAGTTAAAGTAATAACAGTCTTATTCATTTAATCTTTTACTGCATCCCTTTTATTGCATTCCCTTTCTAATTGCCACTGCTATGATCTCTAAAATCTTCTATAGTGTCCTGGGCTAGGGACAGGCATTCAAAAAGCCTGAGCTTGAATTGATTCAATCTTTGCTGGTTAGTTTAACTTGGATAGGCTATATCAGTTTGTAACCCAAACAGACATCCCAGAAATGCAGGCAGATGCCTGCAGTGGCTCAGGCTAGAAGCCAGGGGGTGCTAGAACAGCCCTCCCTTCCCTTCCACAGGGCAGAGCTGAGGGGGGGGCGTGACCAGCCCAGCAGAACTTCTGATTATCCCCCCACCCCACCCCCCAGCTGTCCCCCAGGGAATTTTTATCACCCATCAGTGTTTATCAACTCATTAAGAAAACAAAGCCTCTCTCCATTAACAAATAGAGCTCTTCTTAAACAGCACTTCCAAGGAATGATATTAAGCTACCTGTTGATTAGCTCCAAAAAGCCTGTCTGCCTGTCGTCTCCCACAGCACAGACCGTAGCCAGAATGTGGTCTGCTAGCTAATGCTGAGGTGTCTGTGTAAAGCAGAGGGGAGGGGGAAATAATCCCTGTTCAGCAGGGAGAAGCCAGGCAGATGCTCTGTGCCTGCAAGTCTGTGCTGGAGCTGCAGCCAGGGAGCGGAGGGGAGGGGGCAGCCCTGCTGTGCACCAGAAAGCCCCACACAGCCCAAAGAGCATGCTGGAATGCTGGGGGTGTCTGGTTTATCTTAAACCAGCAAGGGGTCTGGGACAGATACTGCATAAACTGGTTTGAGCCAAATCAGTTAAGTCTGATACTACATTCAAACAGGTTTATCTCAAACCGGTTTCAGCCATTTTCAAACTGGTTTATGTGCACTGATCATCTGTTTTGTTACAGGTTTAAACCAGTTTCTGATCACTTAAACTGGTTTGTGTGTACTATCTATCCCTAGACCCTAAAGTCTTCATTGTAACTGAGATGGGAGGATGAGGAGGGCACTGACTGAAAAGGCTTCCCTGCCAATGCAGGTGCCAGCAAACAAAACCATCTCTTTCTTTGACAGCTAATATGTGAAAGTAGCCTCACAAATTGTCTGCCCCTCCGAAACGTTAGATAAAAGTTAGATACTAGAATACAATATTTTCTTGCATGCAACTTGCCCCATAATAAGAGATGCATCTTGTTTTCAAAGGACAGAATGAAAAAAAAGATCTTTCCCTGTACTAAATAACTGAGTAACGGTGATAAACCCAGGTTGCTCACTGTTCTGCTCTCCAGGGAGTGAACACAGAGTTACTTTCACTTTTTCCCAGCAAAGTCTTAAGTGGCAGAAACAGCTGTTACCATATTGCTTCACTTCTCATGTGCACCCCAAACTCCTTCAGCAGCTGGTTTTTGGGAAAAGGTGCATATTTTGTGCAGGAAAAAAATGGTAGTTTTGTTGATGAAATCATGATTTTTATGGCACTGTTATGGTCCCTGGAATCAGATTTGTACTTCAGGGAATGATCTACATTGGAAACAAATGATTTAATTTGTCTGTTCTTCTTGACCTGGGGGTGTATGTACATCCGTGAGCTGGCTGGTAGGTAAGACAAAACAGGCAGTTGATAAGCTCACCTAGTTTTACACTTAGCTCTATCAAGTAAATATTATAGTTGTCCTTCCACTACTTGTATGAAAGCAAGCAATTGTAAATAAATCTCTTGTAAAGACACCCTGACTTTAATCTAGCCTAAAAAGAACTAAATGCTGATGGTTTTCCTGGAAAGAACAAACCAGAGCTATGTAATCATGATCTGGTAGCTTACAAATAATATTATTGTATATTATATCAGATAAAATAGAATTAAAGACAAACCCAAGAAATTGGACAGCACAGACAAAGTATAATGATTTGCACAGTCCACTCCAACATGAACAGTATCAGCATCAGACATATGTCTTAACCCATTCCTACATGAGAACTACAGCCTTCCATTTTATATCAGTTGGTTACCACAAGCATCATTTATTTCTTATAATAACCAGTAACACACACGTGTTACAGAAATAAATAGCAAAATGGCTGCCCATGATGTATGTCTGAGACAAAGCAGGAAACTATACAGCAGTAGGGAACACTGATGGTGACACCACTGAATGCACACATTGCTTATGACTATGTAGAGAAGTGATATAGTCCAGTAAAAAAATCATTGCACACAAAATGGTTTTATTTCAAAACTGCCATTAGTTTCTGAAACATCCTCATGCTTACTTATAAACTATTGGATTATGACAGGCTGGAATCTGGACTAAAATGAGATTTTGTAGACCAGATATTGACACTATAAAATGACTCCCTCCCTCCCCCCATCATCAGTTTCATTGCCTTGCAAAGAGGATCTGATAGTCTAAGGCCTACATTGTTGAACATTTGTTTATCCTACGGAATGTCTGCAAATGTCTTTAGTGTTATCAAGGTAACATACAGTAGTGCAAAATAATCTATAAGGGCAAGCCACCAATCAGAATAGTCCAACATGTACCTTGGGGTGAAACAGGACTGCATTCTCTCTCCTCTGCTATCAGGCATTGCCACAGATTGGATAATGAAAAATTGTAGTTATTACAAACACTAACAAATACCTACAAGACCTAAGTGTGGCAGAGCACCTTTGAGAGTGCTCGCCACTTGGGGGCTCCCACAGGCTCCGGTGGAAGCCTGCTTTGGAGGAGCAGCAGGGGAAACCCCCAAGGTACCATTTTAAGGGGGAAGGTGTGTGGCAGGGCACTGTTGGTGCCTGTTACTTTAAAACCAAAGCTAAACAGCCAGCAGGTGCTTGATTAAGGCAGCCATTTTAGATCTCTGGCTGCCTATATAAAAAGCTCAGTTCTCTGCTGGCTGGAAAGGCATTAACATTGCCTGGCTGTGAGGCTCCCTGCATCATCCTGGAGGTAAGGGGGTATCATCGTGTTGTAGAGGATGGTCAGGAGGCTCCTGGTCCTGACCTACAACTGCACCTTGCTGGAAGTGGGTGGCCTGGTGGGGCTCTCAGTGGTGCGGGAGCCCCCAGGAAATGCCAGGCCAGTTACCACCCTGGTGAAAGGCAGGTAGGGGTACCTTAACCCTAGCCCTCACCTTTGGGTGGGTGTGCGTAACACTGGAGGTAGTTGGGGCCAGGCATGGCTATGGCTGCTTGAACCCTGTAGGGTGCAAGACCCTGAGGAGGGAGAGTTGCGGCCAGGCATGGCTGTGGCCAACTGAGCTCTGCAGGGGTGTGAGACCCTGAGAGGGAAAGTTGGAGTCAGGCATGGCTACGGCCACCTAAGTCCACCGGGGAGCGAAGCCCTGTGGCCCCAAGTGAGGCGGTGGTCTGGAGCCCCAAGTGAGGGGGGTGGAAATTAGGACCCCAGTGAGGGGGTAGCCCCAATGAAAGGGGCCAAGATCTGTATCCCCAAGCAAGCGGGGGGGCAGTGTGGAGCCCTGAGTAAAGGGGGCGATGTGGTAGCCCCAAGTGAGGCGAAGAGTTGGGGCTACCCCCTCACTGGGGCTCCACAAGTGAGGGGTGGAGACCTGGAGCCCCAAGTGGGGGGGGGATGTGGAGCCCCAAGTAAGGGGAGTAGGCCCAGGTAAGTCTTTGGACACCTGAGGCCGAGGTTTGGGCCAGAGACTGAGCAAAGGGGGCTCAGCCTGAGTGAGAGGCAAGTTCTGACCCCAGTAAGTCCTCCACTGCTAGGAGGCTGAATGTGGGTCGAATATAAGATCTTAGGGTAGCACCACGACCTGCTGCTCCAGGGGGAGAGTGAGAGTCCCCTGTGAGACCGTGGAGCACCAGTGATGGTGTGACGTACCCCAGCTCCCCACATCCAGGAAGGTGGACCCAGAGAGAGTGTGGGGCTACTGAGGCCAGAGGTAGAGTAGCCCCCTTGACTGGTCAATGCTGGGGCCAGGACCAAGAAGGTCAAAAGGGCCAGGTGCCCACCGCAAGGGGCAACCAAAGCTGTGGGTCTGGGGCCCCGCCTGGCCTTGGAGGTGAGGCCAGGGCTTGTGTGGCTGAAGGTCCCGGGGGACCACGCCTGAGAGGGGAGGTAGCTACAGGGAATTTGGCAGCCCGAATGAAGGCGGTGTGGGCTGTCTCAATGGAGGGATCGAAGAGGGGTCTTAAATGGAGGATTCTGGAGCCCAGTGTGGGGCTGGTGTGATTTAACACCATTAACAGCTATATGCCATCTGCAAAGCATGGGCTGTGGTGTAGGGAAGGTACGGAGCTACAGATAGCGCCCTCTGGCATTGGGGCAGAAATAGGCAGCCTCCCACCTTAATTAACAGCTATTAATTAATTAAACAAGGCATGGCAGGAGAGTCAGGCAGGTGGCGTGCCCATAGGCAAGTGAGGAACCTAGCACAGTGGCCAGGCGGGGAGCCCCACTTCGTCACGCTAGGCTGTGCTGCTGATACTACACTGCTAGTTACAGTTTTTACTCAGTAAAAATAGCAGGTCAAGCTAGGATCACAATCAATTAGGCCAAAATAAACACCTCTGAAATCCAGGCACCAAGCGGCAACATCACACTAGAAGGCCAAAGCATCAAGAAGTTGGAACAGCCCACCTACTGAGCAATGCTATGCTTGCCAATAGAGACTTGAAGAAGGACGTAAGCCTCTACATCATTCACTAAACTCAACAACATTTGCATTTCTTTTTGTCTCAGACCAACACAGCTACGTACACCCCTGAAACATGGAAGATGCCAAACTTTAGCTGATTTTTGGATTGTAAACTTAATTCCTGAACAACATGAAAGATTTCTACACCTCCCTGCCTGCCATCTGACACCACCAGGGAAGAAATGCTGCTTGATCTACACAACAAAGAGCAAGCTCACAAAGAAACTCTCATGGACCCAGAGTGACAGTTTTCCAGTTTTGCTTCCTCTGTGCAAATATGAAGTTTATTTCCTACATATGGGGAATTTTTATCATCTTGAACTTTCCCTGAGCCTGATGAAGGGTGCATGAGCCTGAAAGCTTGCAGAAAAAGATTTTTTTTTTTTTTGCAATTTCTCAGTTGGTCCAATAAAAGGTATCATTTCGGAACCAAGAGTTCTAGATTTTTGCATGGGAATCAAAGTAATTCAGCACCAGAACAGAACTGA
Organism: Gavialis gangeticus; assembly: GCF_001723915.1. Taxonomy (NCBI): domain Eukaryota; kingdom Metazoa; phylum Chordata; order Crocodylia; family Gavialidae; genus Gavialis; species Gavialis gangeticus. Next base: position 56,586,401 of record NW_017729024.1, on the reverse strand, counting down.
ATACTTTCAACTCAGACAATCTCAGAGCTGGAAATCTACCAAAACATTAGACAGAAAATTAGATGCCTTTGAAAACAAATGCCTACAAAAGATTCTAGGTATTGGATGGAAATATTCTATAACTAATAAGGAAACAAAAGAAAAATAGTGGCACAGTTGTTTTTAAAAATAAACATTTGTCATTCTCACCAGAAAACAAATAAGCCTGTTATCTGTATATCATCCTTCACTAGGTTCTAGCACTACAGAACACCTATACAGCCAATACCTGCTGTGCATATTGGCCAACATTTTGAACAATAAATACTGACTTTAGTAGACTCAGTGTTTGCTCAGAGCACAATCTGTTTAAAGATGACTGATTTTTTTAGACATTTGCTGCTCAGAATGTTCTGAATTTGTATGGCTTAAGAGTCGGACCCCAAAATCAGTAAAGTTGTTTGCTTCTGTCAATTTCATAATCAAGGACGTAGTTTTCCTGTAGTAATTGGTGGTTAAGAAAATTATTTCAGCTTTTCTGGACACTTCCATGTAAGAAGATGAAGGGAAACTTGATTCTTTTTGTGGGGATGTTATCTATCATACGTACCAACAGAAGGGACTATTTTTGCCTGATTTGGCCACAGAGAGCAGTCTACAGCCATGACCAAACAAGTGTACAGTTGTGGACAGCTTAAAAAATGGCCAGTCTGGTGAAAATCTGACTCCTCATTAGCTTTGCAGTAAAGTGTCACTTGTCTGTACGTGCAGGCCAGAGTAAACTAATTAGCTCCACCATAGGAGCGTACTCCCAAATACCGATGTTACCCTATGACAGAGTTACTCTGCTGCAATGCACGTGTAGATGCTGACAGGGCTGGCTGGGTCACAAGGGCACTTCAGTGCAGGTGCTGCCTGCTTGCTAGCCCCACACTGAAGCACCCTTGTGTCCCAGCCAGCCCCTCTGCAGCACCTCGAGCTGGGTTGAGGCAGCCCTGGACTGGCAGGCTAGCTGGGGCAGCATGACCCCAGCAAAACCTGTTGTAGTCCTAGGCACATGTGTAAGCGCTGTGCCCAAAACCAAAAAACTCTAGTGCAAACAGCTCTAGGGTTTATTGCTTCGCATTAATTGCATGTGTAGATGTGCCCACTGAGTATAAACTTAGTGTAGCCTTTATTCATATTGGGTGCATCTACATGTGCAATTGATGTGACGCAATAAATTCCAGAGTAGACTGCGCCAGAGTAAATTGCTCCTGGCTGCAGCATCTACATGTGAACCTGGGGTGGCACCAATTTGAACCAGGGCGGAGCAGGCCCCAAGCTGACTGGGCTGACTAGGTGCAATTTACACCTGTGGTTGCCACCTACATGTATGTTTCAGTGCAGTTAGCTACTCTGTTATAAGATAGTACTGTCCTCAACAGTATTATCTTATGACAAAGTTAATTAGTTTACTGCACCCTAATATTGGTGCAAATGTAGACACTGATGCTTTACTCCAGAATTAATTAGTCTACTCTACAGTGAAGCACCCACCATCAATCAAGACTTACTGTATTCATGGCAGAAATGGGCTGCGTGGTAGCTGCTTTAGTTTTGCAGTTTTCCCCGCAAGATCAGGGAACAGACTGGCCAAAAGCAGGGATAGTGCAGAGTTAAACACAAATCCAAAGTGCATTTCTATTCTACTTTTTCATACACTACAAGTATTTGCATCAAGCTGCCTTCATTGCCAGCACATGAACAATTACATTTGGTCCTATGGCATGAACCTTACAATTTGCTGATGAAGGAACTTACTTAATTTATGCCATTCCTATATATCTTCCAGATTTCAAAATTTCTGATACACTCTCTTTCCACAGAGCTTTAGACTTGCATATTTTAACTCTGACTCAGTAGCATAACCAGGGCAGGGGAAGGAGGGCACCAGCCCTGGGTGCCTACTTAGGAGGGATACCAGTATGGTCCCCTCCCTACTAGGAGTCTTTTCTATGGCAAGGGCAGCCTGGCCATAGGGAGGCAGACAGGTATGACTCCTGTCCCATACTGTATCTGCAGGGGAGGAGGGTTAATGAAGAAAGTGCAATGTGCTCCTTCCCCAGGCTTACCATGATAGCGGACCCCAGAAGTGTATAGGAAAGGGGAAGTGAACAGGCACCAAGAGCAACTTTGGGGAGCCCTTGTCAGCCAAGCTGCTGCACTAACATGCAGAGAACCCATCCCTCAGCTACAGCAGCCAAGCTTACAATTTTACAGCAGGACCTATAACTCTGTTGCCTGAATACAGAGTAGGGGCAGGTAAGATTCTGCTCCCCCTTCTGCTCTCCAGTGGTCAGCATAATTCCTGACAGCAATCCCATTTGCCCTTTCCCCCGCCCCATCTCTGCCCCAGGTGCTGAACTATTTTGCTGTATCTCTTTTCTTACTCCACTTGACCTATCTTACGGCCTATACCATGATGATCATTCTTCCTTCGTGGCCCCCAGGAGAGAGATTAAGTTACTTGCTCAAGAACATACAGGATGTCAGTGGCAGGGCAGAAAATTAAAGCAGGATGTCAGTGGCAGGGCAGGCTAGCACTTTTACCATTGGGCCATCCTTGCTCTGGCAGGTTTAAAAGTCACTTAATAAATAAGTCATCCACAAAAAAATCATTTTGCTGCCATGTATTGCATACTACTTATGGAAAAATATTTGGGTTAAATGGAAATAGTACCCTTTATATACTTACCTCAAAGAGAGATAAAAGTAATAACAAAGTGGTATTTATGCAAGCAAGAATCTACCTTGGGGAATGATATATACAGAACATCTTTTTGTTATCAAATGCATTCCCTCTGGCATGTTACAAGTGAGAGGGAATTTCTGATGAGTCTTGTTGACAAATGAATTAATAATCATGCCATCTTTTAATAGGCAGGATGCTAGTATAGTACAATACTCCGAGAAAAGTCATTATTTGCTAAATGATGGCATAGTAACAGCCCGTACCTCACTGTGCCAGTGACGCATGGGTTTTTTTAGCTGCTATGTTGCTATAGCAATGCAAGGTAGCTGTAGCATCACTGTTTGTGCATGCTGACACTATATCGGTGTAGCATGTTGCTTCAGCGATATAGCATCTCGTGTAGATGCACCCAGAGGGTAGTAAAAGATACTCATATGGATAATGAAAAAAAAGTCTTAAGCTAACAACTAAAATTTTGAGGGTGTTAATAATTCTTAATATTTTTTATTTTGCTTTTAAAAGTTTTTGGTTGTCATTTTTACATACTGAAGCTCTGGCTGGTTAATCAGTTGGTTGGTTAATATTTTGTTCCAATTGCTTTTAATTACAATCAGGCAGCATCACAAGCTAGTAATCTCATGTCAAGATCTCAACAAAATGGAGCTTTTGTACGTCAAGCCATATGATTAGAACTAATGTATTATTTAACTCAAGGCTTTTCCCAAGTAACAATTAAAAATGACTGAGCAGAAGACAGTCATGGAAAGAAGAAAGCTCATGGGGCTTGATTCTGGTCTGATTTACATGAGTGTAAATAACTGATGTAAGTGAAGCTACTTCTGATTTATACAGCAGTAACTGAGCAGAATAATTCTCTTTTCGCTTTGTGAACCAGACTAATTAAAATACCACATATTAAGTAAGCTTTCTTCCATTGGCAAATAAATAAATATTATGCCTACTATCTGTAGCATACAATGGAATAAATGCCAAATGCTCCATTGAATTGCAATTGGTGAATTAACTCCCTTGTATTATAGTTAAGCAATAACCAGTGTTAGAGGTAAGAATATTAGATTATAAATAGTTCCAGTTTGCCAATACTTTATTTAGCATAATAGCAATGCTTCTTTTTAATCCAATTCCTCGTCATTGATTTCAGTTATTACAATGCTAGAGCAAAGAACTTATTTATAATTAAACAACAATTCAAATCACTTGACACTCTTAACTATCTATGAGTAGCCAGAAATATTAGTCCCTTCTCATGTATGCTATTTTTCTTTTAGACTGAGGAATCACATTTGGTAATTTATTATGAAGAACCCTTTTAATAACAATAGAGCAATAAATATATTGAGGCTTTTTAGCACCTGGGAAGTGTTTCCTGTTTTTGTATATTTACAGTCTTTTTTTCTGAAGTAGCTAGCCATGCAGTTTTATCAGATGTGTGTACACACACACACACACACACACACACACACACACACACACACACACACACACACACACACACACACACACACACACACACACACACACACACACACACACACACACACACACACACACACACACACACACACACACACACACACACACATATATGCAATGTATTAATTGTATATTAGTTATATATTTGTACTAGGTTGTATATCTTAGGGCATGGGTGTCAAACATAAAGCCCATCAGCTGGATATGACTCAAGAAGCCCTATCATCTCACCCACAGTGCTGCCTGTGGGTCTCAGCCTATCCCCAAGCATAGCATGTGGTGCACAGAGCTCGGCTGGCATACAACATGCCAGGCAAAGCATAGTCATTTCCAGCACTGAACTGCAGTGATATTATCAATTCTAAGGGTTCTGGGAAAAGTGTATTTACCTGAATCCAAGACAACCTTGAAGTTAAGACAACCTCCCAATAATTAGATTCTACACATGGAAAAGTATAAATTTATTATAACTTTCCATATGTAGGATTTAATTATTGGAAGGTTGTCTTAAATTTGTCTGCAACAATGGAGCTGTGGGTGGGAGCCGAGGAGGGGGAAGGCAGCTTTACCCTCATTCCTTGCTCCCCTACCACCTGCCCTGCTGTCTATCCCCCATCCCCTTTGCCACTTGCCCCCTCCACCTCTGCTGCCTGTGTCCCTGCCTCCTGTTCCCGCACCTGATCGCCAATCCTTGCTGGTGTATGATCTCCCCATTCACACTGCTGCCCCATCCCCTAACCTGTGCTTCTGATTGGCAGCAGCACAGGTCAGGGGATGAGGAAGCAGTGTACATTGGTGCCCCATTCCCTGGTGAGCTGCTTCCCTGCTCCCTGACCTGTGCTGCTCCCCTACTCCCCAACATGTTACTGCCCTATCTCCTGACATCTACCTGCTGCTGATTGGTCTGTAATCCAGGTCAGAGGATGTGGCATCAGTGTGAGTGTGGAAGTGGGGCAGCAGTGTGGGTCAGGGATAGGGAAGCAGTGTGTGCTGCTCAATCCCCTATTCGTGCTGCTTCTGCATCCCCTGACTGGTGCTGCTGCCTGATCAGCTGCTGTGCCATCCCACAACCTGTTCTGTTGCTCCATCCCTGACCTGATCCCTGGCCCAATCCTCCACCCATCCTACCACCCCATCCCCTGCCTGGTCCCCAACCTGAACTCCCACCTGGGTGGCTACCCATCCTCTGCCCACCTCCAGCCCAGGCTACCTGAGCTCTAGTCCCTGACCCACACACAGCAAATTGCTGCTGGCTCCAAGCACCAGTAGCCCAGAAGTACACACGCACACAAGTCTGGCTCTGGACCCAGGCTGTGATGAGGGCTGGTGCAGAGCTGAAGCACTAGTACTCAAGTCCAAAACAAGACTTGTTCCCCCTCCCTCCGGCCTGCTCCCCCACTGTTGACAGCGGGGAAAAAACCTTGTTTTTGATCTGAGTAAATACAGCATACTTTTGCTGAATGACATTTAGCCAGTGGAGAGAAACTGGGAATTTCATCCACATAGAGAATGCGTGAAATAAGCAGGATAGAAGATCTGTTCCTGGCATACAAAGCAAAGTAGGTGCAAGACGATCTGAAACAAACAAACATTGAGATGGTTCCAGAACAGGAGTAATTTTCACGTAAAGGCACAGAGTATCCACAACTCTCAGGCTTTCAGCTGATTCATCCAGTAGAGTAATCATTTCTGTTCAAATTTGATCAAATTATCTTCATCAAGATATTTTGCATTTCCATTGTACAGTCTATTGTCCTATTTGTTCTAAGTTAAAACTCTGCTTTGCGTTCAGTATCTGTGCCTGTTGATCTGGTGTCCTTCTTGATGATTCAGAAACTTGACAACTGTCTAAATAGTAGAAGTGCTTCAGGTCTTTACAGCACTATATTTTCATTTTTAAAAAACCCTGGCAGCTATTTATGAACTAATAACCTTCCTTGTGAATAACAATAAAGCTTGTTTAATGATAGTTATAGGGTAAGAGATTTAATTCTTATGCAAGAGGTGCAGAAAGGGTATTGTGGATAATAGCAACTCTAAAAGAGTGTCATGTAATGGATAAACAAGATAGGTTTATTAGTTGTTTTAGGATTGCATGTAAGACCTCTATTATGTCATGCATGGGACAAAAAAACGAGGTCAGATCCTGTTCCTCCTATTAAGCACATAGGCATCTAAATGTGATTCTATTCTACCTTGCTTGAGTCCCTGAAAAAACATTAATTATCTAGTTTTGTAACATAATTGCATCTTAGCCATAAGTCACAAAAAATGGCTAGGAGGAAAAAGACTCTCTGACCTTCTGCATTAACATTTATTCAGGGGGTCAAGCAGGTTGGAATACGATCACACACAGATTCTCAAATACCACTTAGATGCCTGTACAGGTGCAATAGTCTCTGACCCTAAGAGACTGTCCCTGCTTATAGATTACAACCTAATGCCTCTTGCTTATAACAAGACAGGGAAGGAAAATGATTTGTTTCTGGTCACATAGGAGGTAAGGGTTAGAAAAGTGCTTTCTGGATCTTAGTCTGCTGTCAAACTAGTATCCTTCACTGACTGAATGCATAAACAGGAGAATAATAGGCAAGAGAGGGAAAATGACAGGACCTTTGTAGCGCAGCATAGGTGAGACCATTACCGGGATCACTATGCCTAGTTCTAGGGTCAACTTTAAAAAAATGTTAAGAAGAAAGTTTGGAGAAGAGCTATGACAATGATTTATAGAGTAGAAAACATGTCTTGAAATGTGGAAGCTTGATTTGGCTTATTGAAAGAAAAGGTCAGAGGTAATTTGTTCATAGTCTCAGAGTGCCTGCATGAAGAGAAAATGTTTGCTACTAGGGGGTTTTTTTGTTTCAACAAAGGCCTAACAAGATCCAATGACTAGAAATCCAATCCAACAACATCCAAACTTGAGTAAGACCAAAAATAAATGGTGAGCATAATTAGCTCTTTGAATATTACAACAGGGGAAATGCTAGCTTTCTATCAACTAGTATTCTTTCAATGTAGATCAAGTGTCTTCCTGAAAGAGCTACTCTAGATGAACCACAGCCTAAGTTACAGGGATCCCTGGGTGACCTTCTCTAGTCTGTGTTATACAGGCAGTCAGATTGTCTCTGTCCTGCCTATTCTTAACATCTATTGGGCTGTATGAAAGGACTGAGTCTTTGCTGGATGATACGTTGCTAGTTTGATCTGATACCCACCACCAAGCTCCACGAAAAGGTGAACACCTGAATGATAAACTTGTGTTCATTGATGCATACCAGGTGAACCAATAGACCATAGTGGCTGAACACTATACTCAATTTCAGGGTAGCACTATCAGTAGCTATTATCACAGAGATCTCAAGGGAGCATAACTGGCCTTGTCTCACTAGAAACAAGACTCTGCCAACTTGCCTGAAAATCAGGTTGCCCTGTACAGTTTTACAGAATATGTCAGTCGTTGCAATCCCTTGCAGCTGTAACAGAAGCAGTGATTTCCCTCTGGGCACGAACAATGGTTTGGTACCCAGTACTTCTGAGTGACCTCACTGTATAAATGGCCCATTACCGTGTCACAAAAGTTATGACATAATGCAGCTGTTTAGCAAGTCCCACTGAAGAATGCCACAAACTGTAAAGCTACTTCCCCCTCATTATCTTCTATGAACACACAATTACAGTGGCCTTGGGGTGTGTTGTGACTGCAAGTTTTGTGTAGTATCTGCATCAGTTTTAGTTCTTGAGCTTCCCAAAGCACTCAAATATCTCCACTGCTTCCTCTCAAGGTCTGTTCAACTGTATCCTTACAGAGTTGCCTTGAATATCACTGACAACAGATCTACTTTTATCTTTTATTCCTTTTTAACATCCTTTTCTACTCCTTTTTTCTTCCTTTTGTTTACAACATCCATATTCCTTCCCCCCACAGTGCTAAGGACTTTTTTTTCTCTCTGGGGAACTTCGCTCTCTCATTCCAGCATCTGGCAGGGTTTGAGGATACATGCAGTCCAGGAAAATAGATTGGTTTCAACCTACCAGATCATTCAGCAGCTAGGAAATTGAATCTTTACACTGCAGTTTTTCTTTCTCTCTGCATAAGCTGCCTGGTCATCCTGTGGTAATTTTCCTGATGCTGGTGCCAAGATTGATTTGTCATTCTCACCACTGTGGTTATATGAGGAACTTAAACAGACTCCAAAATAAATTAAAAAACCCACAAATAAACCCCCATCTATCAGTAACTATACTGTGATGCCTGTAGGCATGGAGTTCATTATTACTGTGGGGGAGTGTGATGCAGGGGTTAAGGTACTGTCAGCCCCAACAAAGGTTTTGGGAGATATGTAATGGCAAATCTAGAGAGGTGGTGCAGGTTACACTTCCCCCCACTTTGGTTGTACATCACATACGCAGTGATCTCTCTGTGCTCACTGCCATGTTAGCCAAGCTGCTTCTGGAACCACTGCATCGGCTATGAGCTCAATGGCTGGTCTGCGCAGAGTTTCTGCCTTCGAGCAGCTCTGGAGCCTGCTGCTCTTTTCTCTTTCCTTCCCTCTTAACGCAACCCCCAAATTCAACATCAGGGGAAAGGAGGGGATTAGCAGCAGCAGCAATGCTCAGCCCCTGCTTTCACAGAGGCCAGGGACTCCACACCACCACTGCTTAGTTCCTCCTTTTCCCTGCTGCAAAATTCAGAAGGTGCGAGGGAAGGAAGAGCAGGACGTGACCAGCAGTTGGCTCCAGACCTGAAGGCAGGGGATCTGGGCAGACCCCTCACTGGTGAGCTCTTAGACCTCAAAGCATGAAGAGCTGCATAAGCATACCAATGAGCTCTAAGAGCTCACTGACATTCAAGATTAGAGAGAGGGGCTACAGCCACGCCTCCTTTGGCAGTGTGGCGCACACACAGTGAGCTCTCTTTGTTGGCTGCAGACCCTTGGCACCTTTGGCTCTATCCCCATATCTGCCTGTGACTCTGGGCCTTTCTTCTTCCTCCCATCACTCTTGTTCAGTTAACTTGTAAGGTCTTTGTGACAAACTTGGTGCATTTCCTCAGGTCTGAACACAGTAAGGCCATAATTAATTATCATCATCATTATAAAGTGGATCATTATTATCTTTTTAATCATGGGAAGGCCTAAAGTGAGTAAGGGTATAGACATACAAAAAGTTTACTGTGGAGTAGAAGGGGGCAGGGTTTCATATCAGTTGTTCTATGGCAACTACTTGTGTACACATTCTTGTCAGCTGATAAGTGGATCTAAACCGGAACCACTTGTTCCACTTTCACTGACGGCTAAGTTACCAGTGTTTAGTCTTCATTTACTGTAGGATAAGAGCAAGTACACGTGCAGTTACCATGACACAGTACAGCCACACCCCTTTTACGACAAGATAATCTGTTTATCTGTCCCAGAAAATTTCTTGTGGATGCTTTAAAACCATAAAAGACCATTATGCTCCTTTTGATACTTTCTTTTCTATCTGAAATCATATGAATGTACACATAAGCTGTCAGCCTGAAATCCAGTACAGTTATAAGTAGACAATTAAGGCAGCCTAGTCATACTGGAGGAAATCAAGCACTATTCAGAGGTGCAGTTCAAGGCTTGCAGATCAGGTTTTTGTTGAAGGCTTCATTAAGGCTGAATTGTTGTGTAGGTCTTGCACTATACTCTGCCCATGGGTGAATTTCACTTGGTGCAAAGCTGCTGCACTTCCTCTGTTCAGCAGCAGATTCACCTCTTATCTTCCCCTGACAGTTCCTGGAGGGATCCACAGATTCCAAGTCCTCCTCCTCAGCTAAAAAGGACACAGTCTTTGGGTATAAATATATGTTGCAAAATGGAATGAAATATATGTCACCCATTGCCCCACTGATTAATCATGAGGGACAACAGGGGGGGGGACGACGACACATTTTCCTACTTACAGGCTCTTCCCCTACTGCCTGTGTAGCTCTTTCAGGATCAATCAAGCCCCTGCCCTGAAGTCCTTGTAACTGGGTCAACCACACTTAGCAACTAATCAAGGCCGGCAGACCCCTAGGCCCTTCCCTCCGCTTAGTTCTGGGGCTGTTCTTAAGGAACTCCTCAAGCACCTGTACCTTGGTGCTCAACCTACTGTTTCCAGTCTACTAGTGCTAATCTTAAGGTAATTATCTCAAGGTAATTTAAGATGCCAGCAATAATTAATGAGAAGTAGTTTCTTTGAAAGATCAGCACCAGTCACTATCAGCACACTATAAGTACACAGATAGTCTTTACCTCCTCTGTCTATTGGTTAGGGTACTAACTTGGGTCATGATAAGGAATCTGTGTTCAATTACCTGCTCTGCTACAGATTTTCAGTGTAACCATGGGCAAGTCATTTAGCCTATCAGTGTCTCAGCTCCTCATCTGTAAAAGAGGGATAATTTCACTGCTTGCTTCAAAAGGGGCCTGTGAAAATAAATGCCTGAAAATGATTGTGAGACTTGGATGTCCTGTGGAAATGGGAAGTACCTAAGAGGGACAGAGTAACACACATACCTCCCATTTTCAAACTAACTTTGCGCTAAATACTATAATGTAGCCAACACAATAAAAATATACAGGGTTTGGTTGGTAAAACATCCAAGCCAGAAACCTACCCAAATCTTCTGATCTTATCCAAAATCAGTCGCTGTCTTGCTTTGGGTAACAATGGCAAATACACCTTCACTGTCTGCCATGATCTGCAGCATCTATGTAAACTACCACTCTCCAGCTGTACGCACACCCCTGTGAATTAAGACACAGCTTCTGAATGGAGATTAAAATGGTTGGTAATTGATCATGTGGTAGCTTATTTTATTCCACTGAGCAATCTCAAGGTAATTTAAGATGCCAACAACAATTAATGAGAAGTAGTTTCTTTGAAAGATCAGCACCTCTCACTATCAGCTGCTGTGGGATCAGAGGGATAAAAACCAAGGAGCAAGGTTTATAAGACATGAGGAAAATATGCAGTACATTAGCCTTCCTGTGTTTTAATGTACTGAGAACTGTCAAAACAGATACATGGAACAAAATGGACATTATGAAAAATAACATGGCAAAAACCAAAAGAGATGCTTTATGATGAAATTGTATAATAAAATCAATTTGCATAATCTTATGATACATATAAACTCAAAGACTTGTACACAGATGTTCTTTACCTATGGCATGTTAAGCAGGGCTGAGGAAGCTTAGGAATGGATGGGTAGATTCATAAGTATATTGCAAATGCTTCATGCTAGTTGACCACCAAAAACAGGCACAAACTGGCTTGACTGCCTTATTAAACCCAGGAGCTAACAGACCAAATCACTAGCATCTCACCATCCCTGACAGAGGCTAGGAAGAGTACAAGACACTCTTGGGTAGTCTACTCCATAGAAATCTTCAAAGCAGTAATAATCTTGACAAAGTTGTGGACAGGTTACATTTGGAGAGCAGGAACATGCTGAATGAATGTTTATGCCTCTGTGATCAATTCTTGCTTCTCTTAGTTACACAGAACTCCCAGATAAGCTTGGCCCTGTCTGAGTATGCATAGCAGTCACATGCATTTGAAAGAATCCAAAATGGCTCCAAGCTCTTGGATGGGCTAAAAGAAAACACTTCTAGCCTAACTCGTGTCAAAATGGTATTTCTCTTTACTTCCCCTATTATCTGCATAATAAGAACATGCCAGGTGAGAGCCTCACATTAATCACTGAATTCAATGGGTGTTACAAGGGAATGAGAGCTTATCCAAACCACAGTGGTCTGCCTGCTAAAGAAAAGTGTGAACATATCACACTGCTCAATCTACTAAGACCCCAGGTCTTTCCACTCAGAATCAGCACTCTTGTTGGGTCAGGGCCCCATCACAGAGAGGACTGCTTCCTCTTCCCTAGTTGTGACATATAGATAGATGTAGATGGTAGAGCAAAATCCAGGGAAGCTGGAGAAAAGGCAGTCTCTATGCAGGTGCCCTTCTTCAGGAGATCTGGATGATCCTTACATCTCTGTTTCAAGCATAAAGTAACCTTCCTTTGTCTGTACTTGCCTTTCCTTTGGCCAGGAGGGTAAACAGACAAAAATGCCTATATTTGGTAACTGGACAAACAGTGAATAACAAAACAGAGTGATGTGGCTGCTATTTGGATTTCCTGAACTCAGGCTTGTATCTTATTTAAACACAGAAAGAAGATGTCATCTCTAGAGACCCAAACCAGTCTCACCTACCCACAATGGACCACTTTCTAGCAGCACAGCACTGTCTAGGTACTCTTTTACAGACTCTCTTCCAAACTAACAGAATACATTTGGAAGGTTGAAGATCTGTTGTACCAATATGTTAGCAAGAACACAACAGTTCAAATGGACCCTTGTCTTATTTGCTACTTATTGCATACCTTCAAATGTATTAGTTGGGGCCTCTTAGCAATATTTAGACAACTTAATCACAAAAGGCAAGCATCTTATGCTCTTTTTCTCTCTTTCCTACCATTGTAAGCTTCTGTCCTTCTTTGCTTTTCATGAGCTCTACAATCCAGCAGCACAGCAGAGGCTAATACAGTGTCCCAACCTCTGTTGTTGCTTTCTAATGTCTTTTTTTCTTGTCATATATTTAAAATCTGAAAATCCACAATTATGGTGGACAAATTATATCTACAAACCACCAATTATCTGAATTCCTAGAGTTCTACCAAGGTAACACTATTTATATGCACAAAGTTTATAGCTGTAATGTCTGTTGCTTATAAACCTAGAGCTTTTAACACTTCAGAGGAGCTAGGATCAGAAATGATTTGGTAAAGCCAGGCTAACATTCCTATAAATAGAAGGCCAACCAGGGCAGAACACACACAAACACACAGATGTAGTGCAGCCAGGAAGCTTCAGAGAGGGAAGAATGGCAAACAGAATAAACTGAACAGTGAGAAACACTGCCTTGGAGCAGCACCAGAGAACAGAAGACAAAGAGGAACCTGAGAAACAAAGACACCCTCACAGCACAACAGTGTGAACAACTGGTTTTTGGTAAAGGCAGATGAAGTGAAAAGGAAAATATTTTGTTTCACATTGTCCCAAAATGAACATTTTTTGTTTACTTGGAAAAAATGCAATAACAACATTTTTTAAATGGTTCAGGTTGACTGCAATGTTTTGCTTGACCTGAAATGAAATGTATTGTTTCATTTTCATGTTTATATATAACATTATTATTTTGTGGATGGGGGTGTGGGGAAAAGGTTCCTTAAGAAAAAAAACTGATATGAAATGCTTTGATTTTTCTAATACTTTTCTCCCCATTTTTTGGGACTATGCCATTTGACAAATTTGACCTAATTAGTGAATGGTTTTGGTTTCCAGAAACTGAATTTTTGGCAAATAAACTATTTTTGCCTTCAAAAAATGTTGGTGAACTGTACTGTAGATCAAAGGGAATAACTTGTGAGGGGAGAGATGGCATGTAGCAAGGTAAGTGGCAGATGTACTGCAGTGCTGTGCACAGGACTCAAAGAGATGTAATCCCTTCTCACTTCATGTGTCTATATGGCAGTTACACTGCAATTCAGCTGTGACTGCTCAAGCCTATCTGGTAGGGCTGCACTCTACCTAGGCAGGCATGTGGTGCCTGCAGGTGTGTCTAAGTCCCAAAATGTAGTGAGGCAGAAACCCATGACTAGCAATTGAGAGGAGGGCAGCGGCCACGAGGGGGAGCTCTGTGGGGCCAGGAGGAAGAAAGAAAGGCATAGGTTATGTAGCTCAGTGAAATGGATGCTGCTCTGGAAAGGCATATGCTTCTAGCCTGGACCCCTGCTTCCAAGGGGACAAAAGTTTCCCTATTGCTCTTTATTCAATGAATAAGTTAAAAAATGAAGACTGGGGAAGGGACTGAATAATGCCCTGGTAGCTACAGCACTGTGCTGAAGATGCAGGGTCAAACCCACACTAGGTAAGGTGAGTCATAGAATCTGAGTTTTCCAGTCCCTGAGCAGGTGTCCTAGCCCCTAAACTGTCTGGCTAAAACATAGGAGCTCTCATGGATTTTTTGCCCAGCTATCATTTCAGGATTTAAGTGTTAGATTGGCCAGAATACAGCCCTATAGAGTAACTTCTATCATTCCTTTACAGAATCTGTCCAAACTTGAAGGCTCTTCTGATGTAAGTTTTACTTCAGTACATCAACACAAGAAGTGATGCAAAACTAGCAGAAGGAATGAAAACCAGCCATCGTGCTGAAATCCAAAGGAACCAGAAGAGACAGGCTTTGCACAGCATCAGTCAGAAACAGCAAGTTTCAGAACCAAACTATTTGTATTTCTCTTACTGTTGTCCTATGGGCAAAATCACGATTATTCTGTTTGAGAAACTGCACCGTTCCCCACACAAAGTAATGCTGTCTGTAAGTTATTGATACTCATTTGTATAGCCTTTGGCCATACAATAATCAAATCTATTCCAATCTTACTTTGTCTTTGCTATGGTGACACTGAAATCTTTCATTGACCAAAAAAGCCCCTCCAAATTAATGTACCATGTCAGGTAGTTCTTAAAAATATTTCCACTTTATCATTCAAGCTCAGAGTAAAACAGACCTGTCTTCTGTGAACAGAGATCTTCAACAAAGCCTCTCCTTACAGCCAAGGATTTTCACAAATACATAAGTCAAATTATATCAAATATTGGCGATGATGATGATGTATGAGCCTACTGATTGTTTCAATACCAGGGCATGCAAGAAATAAGCTATTACAACATGTTCATAGCTCTTTAAAGCTGTGGTAGGTTAAGAAAGGACCATATAACTTGCTTTCATATTAAACAAAGAATAAATCCATTTCTTATTACACAAATTGGGCCTCCCCACTTTAAAGGCAAAATTCTGACACACTGAAAAAGCTACACAGAAGAAGAAAACATTATGGAGAAGGGAAATGGAATTCTCTTCCCCAGATGATAATCCAGTAACACAGCTACTACTACAGCCCCTAGAATGCAGTATAGACAGCTCTCCCTATACTTCAGGTCTTCTGAGACACCCAACCTGTAAATGTTTTAAAAAGTGTGCAATGACAGCTGGTAAAAATATTATACTAAAATAATGGAGAGTATAGCTTTTAGAGAAAATTGAAAATATTTGTGGAAATGCATAATTTAATCAATTTTCTGTTTCTAATCCCTTTTCATTTTTTTCATTTTTTGCAGGAGAGGAAGGGTTTATTTATTTTTTTAAGGGCCACATACACACACACACAAACAGTACTCATCAGCATTTCTGTCACCAGGAGAGGGTGTTGGACCTTGCTTGGAGCAGTGCTGCCTTGGTATTGTAGTACCTCCAAGCTTTGTGCTTGTTCCTTCCTGGGGGACTAACTGCCTGCTTTTTTTAAGGGCTCCTTCCCTCCCCCACACACACAAGGTTCCCATCAGTATGCTTTTCCAGCATGAGCCCTATGTTTTATAGTCATGTTCAGTGTTGGCTACCTTTAAACAACTTCCATTACTGAGCATATGCTGCTTTTGACAGCAGTTTAACTGTAAGCAATGTACTTAATAAATTTTCCCTCCATATCAATGTAAGATGAGGGGCTTTTTTCCCCATTCTGATTGGGGGGAACCTCATCTAATATTCAAGTAAATATGGTAATTGTATAATTAATCTTTCAGTTAATCAGCTCTGTAGAATGCAAGAAACGTACTGACAAACACTCAGGAGTTGTATTCAGTTGCATAATATCTCTTGATCTCACGACTTTGTTTTCTTTCCTGTCCCAAATTCTGACTGAGACATATTTTAAAATGAGTAAATGACAAATGAAATGTATTAACATTTTCTTTTAGTGTAAAGGAAAGGCTTACTATAGGTTTCATTATGTTTTCCACTAAAATAAAATTAAAAATAAAAATACGTTTACATTCTGTTACTGTGAAGTTTTGACATTCTAATTAGTAAGCAATATACCATCCGTTATTCTGACCAATTATACCATTAATACTGCCTATATAAGCACCACTTGAACATAAATAATCTTTTTACAGTACCTTATTTTATTGCTATACAGATAAATTTGAACAAGGAGGACAGTGTCAGGCTTTTAAGATGGCTAATGGGGTAGTGTTTAGCTTGTGCATGCTCTTTGCTCTATAAAATGTAATAGGGGCAGATTCCAGAGGCCCAGGGCTTTCATATTTCTTTTTAAACTATACAAAGGCAGGAGCAAGATACAAATGGAGGATTTTGTACAGCGACACAGAACATACGTATCACTGTACAAAATCCCTAAGAATCAAAAGTTTGGGAAATACTGGTCTGGCCTCTGGCCTCTGTCATGTGGCCTACAGGGCCCTGGATGCTAGATCGGTTGTGCTGGGTGGTGCAAAGCCTGATCCTGGTGTGCTGGGCTAGTCAGGAATGGTGAGGAGGGCCCAAAAGCTTGATCCTGTGCAGGCCTGGGGTTAGATAGGCTGGGGCCCAAGGGCTCGATCCAAACATGGGGGCCGGGCTGAGGCAATGCAGAGCCCTGGAGCCCAATCCTGCCACATGGGGCCAGGCAGAGGCAGCATGGTGCCCAATCATGGCATGCAGGGCTGGGCAGGGGTGACTCAGGGACCTGGGGCCTGATCCCAAAGTGTGGGGGGCCCCCCAAAGTCACATGGGACCCTATCTATGCACATAGGCCTGATCCTGGCACACAGGATCCAATCTGGCCCACAGACTAGCCCCATACTACTCTGGCCTACAGGGCCAAAAGGTTGAGAGCTAGTAATCTTAGTGATTCAGAATTCAACTTAACTTTCTAATGAACTTGGATCATCAGCAACACAGTTAGCAATCTGACATTTAAACTGCTGCCATCAGATTCTAGTGAAGAGAATGAAAGGGAACCTCAGTTCTAAATCTTATCGACAAAATGGTATTTTCCACAAAGCCTGTATTACTGCTTTATTAAAAATTATGGTTATTCTAAAGATCAGTATTAACAACTTATCGTTATAGATGTGTAACCTGGGCGGTACTCCAAGAGGTACCCCCTCTCCAATTGAAGGGATCAAAGCAGATGCATATGCGCTGTGGGAGGTGTAGGGAACTCTCCTCCCCCTATAGAGCAGAGCCAGACCACCAATGGGGCCTAACTGTGATGGCCAGAACCAAAGAAATTAATAAGCAATAAATATGTGCTTCTTGGAGGCATTTGGAACTTTTGTCTAATATGAAGCTTGTATTTTTGTAACCTGCAAATGTAACTTGTAACTGTTTGTGGAACTGACTAGGCCTCAAAGACAAAGCTATAGCTGTGAAATCAGCTGACCTAATAGTTCTTTCTCGCTCAGAATTTAGCCTTGATGATGATAAAAACTGGATTCAACTGCCTAGCTTGTCCTTTCTTGAAATGTACTGGATATCTCAAAAAAGCATAGTCAGAGAGTTTTGCAGGGGCTGGATTTAGGTGGGGTAATGTTAATTTCAAACCCGAAGATGCTGTGTTGCAATTTGCTTACTGGATAAACACAAGCTTGGGCAGTAACTTCTTATAATAATTTCTAACACCTTTTAACCCCATAGGATAACAGCTATAAAGCAGTATTATGAATGGCTACATAACTAAAAATTAGCATAATTAGAATATAAAAGAACACACATGTCATAGTAACCCTCGGGAAGGATGGAACAGAAGGGTCATTGCTGTCCCATATCCCCACAGATCTCTCTTACTCCCTGCGAGAGCAAGAACCAGGTCCTGACTGAGGGGCTTCCACCGGTATCCTTCAGGCAGCCCAGTTCAGACACGTCTGACTTCACCGATTCAACTTGACGTGCGTCTTCTAACCAAGGGACTACCGATAAGTTACTAACCAAGTGGGAACTCTTGGTTAATTTCTTTATCTGTTTTATTATCACTGTCAATTTTAATCTGTATTGTTATGTTGTTTGTTTATTAGCTTAACCTTTTTATTAACTATTACATATGCAAGCTATATCTTTTGTTGTCACAAGTAAAATTCATTCCTTTTTGTAAGTAAAACTTGTCATTTCTTTCCTTTCCAACATCACCTTCTCGATCCCGAACCAAAAAACCCAGTGGCTAATAAAGTTGCAGTGCTCAGTCAGTCTGCGACTAAACTGATATACTCACAGTGCCCAGCTGGCCTGTGACACTTAACCATATACCTTTGGATGAGAGAACAGTACTGGGAACAACCACTATAAACCAGGGGGTATAGGGGACCCTACAATGCCCCGAGGGGGCAGGATTCAACAAAGGTTAGACACTTACAATCATAGACATATTCATCCAGTTGACAAAAGAAAGGGTTAACCAAAATATAAAACACAAACAGCAGAACAAACAATACTGGTTGGTGAAATATAAAAGGCACAAAATACAGAATGTCAAGTAACAAGGAATATAGGGCCTAGGTACCTGGAGGGGAGAGAGAGGAGGAAAACACAATGACCCCTTTCCGCTGCAACAACAAGAATTTCTCCCTGTTACTTCACTCACCCCAACTGCAACTTGAACCCATATGGTAGGCAGAAACTCTATTTCACAGCCACCCATGTTGTTACTATGCCAAGCTGCTAGGGATCTTGACTCTCCCAGAGCCCTGGCCTCACTTCGAGCTGCCTGGCCTCTTATTGGAGGAGCTGGAAGCAGAGCTGGGAACCTCTCAGGTCACTGCTCAGATCCTTGCTAGAGCTGGGGAGCCTCTCCTGCTGGCCACACCCTCTCCCAGGGGATCCTGGAGCCCAGCGGGGAGCCTCTCCTGCCGGCAGCACACCCCACTGCTGGGGGTCCAACTGCTGCCTGCAGGTCCCACTCCTTCAGGTGTTTCTGGGGCAACTGCTCCTGCCCCGCTGGCCCAGCTCTTTGCCAGCTCTTTGAGACTCCTTCCTTGTGGTCCCTTGCTGGTCTCCCCTGAGTCAGCTGCTCTGCCCCTTTATCCCCCTCCAAGTGACACAAGGGGCCAATCAGGTGACATGGAGGGTGAGTCTCTGGGGCCTGATAGGTGAGGAAAGGGAACCCCAAGCCCTCCAATCATCTTTTACCCCTTCAAGACCCCTGGGCCAAATCATTACCAGATTGGTGAGGAAAAGGAATCCCAAATACTCCAATCATCTTTTAACCTTTCAAAACCCCTGGGCTAGGTCACTACCAGCTAGCCCATCACAGATGCAAAGGTAAAAGAGAGAGACTACAGAATGCTACCCAGGTTAAGGTGAAGCTGCTACTTTAGACAGCTAGTGATGGGATTTAAAGAAAATCTTCTCATTCACTTTTCTAAAATTGAGAAATGACCTATGAAACCCAGTGGGGTTAATTCTAGCATAATAATCCTTACTGAAAATCTGCAAATCACACTGAGTCATCCTCCTCTTTTTTAATACAGAGGCAGAATAAGCCAGAATCCCTAGAGTTTCTGTTCCATGAGGGTTCTGGGGATTTGCTTATGACACATCTATGAGGTAAGCTTATTTCCCGATAGGGAGCAGAATGTTTGCAAGCGAAAGGAGAGGAGAGGGTAACTTTCCTGAATTTCAGTGCCATGTCATTTCTTCACAAAAAGATGAAGCCTGTTTAGAAACACTAGTTATTGTTCCAGTCTATTAAACACCATGGCTTCAGACCAAAAGTATCTTGGTAAATAAGCCATTTTCTTTTCAAAATAGGAGACCATGTATTATTCAATGGAAGGGGCAAACACTTTAACTCTCCATTTATGGTACTCTAACACCTCTTATCTAACAGCCTAGTGGTTCAATCACTTACCCAGAAAATGGGAGACCTGGGTTCTGTCTAAGGAGGTTCAAATCCACTCTGAAGAAACAGTCCTAGTCATCATCAGACTAGAGGCAGGGCTGGAGTGAGGCCACCCTCTACCCTTATTTTACCCAGTGCAGAAGGGAGTACAAACTTAATCATGTCAGAAGGGCTACTAGGCAACAAGAAACATAACTCTATAGTAAAATAGCCCAGAACTCAGTTGAGATTGTGAAATCCTAGGCCCTTGTCTTTGCTCCCAGGATTATTCTGTTTTCATACAATAACTAGTTAATTGAAAATGCATAAACAGTCTGAGAAGCAGAACCCAGATTGATCAACTCCTAAATTAGTGCTCTCCCCAGTGGGCACATCTATACAAGACACTAGGTGGCTGTAGCAATGAGCTATGGTGACATAGCATCGGTGGGAACTAACCATAATGCCACTGCTACTGCACAGTAGGGTCAGAAACAACCCATGCGTTGGCGGGACTGCTCAGTACCAACGGGTACTGCACAGTCATTTAGTACTTGCTAAAACAAGTACTTTATGACTGCGTAGTACCAACTGCACAGTGGTACACATGTGTAGATGTGCCCACTAGGCAAGTTAGTTTATTATGTTTGCTCAAGCACAAATCTGATTTCATTGCTTTAAATGAGCTTTTCCTTTTGTGCTAAATGAATGACAGACAGAAGTACCTTCTGAAATACAGCCCAATTCTATGCACATGAGACCAACAAAGTGTAGATGAAAAGCATGGTGATCCAGTTGTTCCCTGAAATCAGATCAACCTTTCTGGATACCAGGTCTCTGAATAGCTGAACAGCATGCAGGATTGTCTATATTATTTACTATACATGGAGGATTAAACTCTGAAAAGTCAAAGAGCCTAAGTATGGAACTAATTTGTGTCAGTTCTCTATCTCAGTCAGTGTTGATGTGTCCATGTTTATTAGAATCTGGAACACAGAAATTGCTATGTTCTCTCATAATTTAAAATTGGTCACAGACTGCTAGCACAATAATGAATTTGGAGGGGAAAAATCAGAGCAAGAGTTCTTATGAACCTTGTAACTAAAGCTGGTCAAAACATCTATCAAATTTTTGACAAAAATAAAGATTTTTTTAAATTAAGAATTTATGCTAAAATAACTATATATTTATTTAATTTCTTCAAATTGGAGGTTTGTGCTCAACCTAACTAGCTCAAAGAAGAAATTATTATATTTTTTCTAATTGTTTTGCATAATGTACATGTAGAAGAATTTAGATGTAGAAGGATTTAGAAATACACATGTACACACACAGTCTGATGACCTCTTGGTAACCTATGCTTTACAGAAAAAAAATCATATCTGGGTTTTATTCTGCAGTCTATGGTCCATGGCAGATGAAAGGCCCAAAAGCCAATACTCAAAGTCAAGAGGAAAATGGAAATTAATTATGTAAATCAGCTGAGTGACCTATTTGAATATTCAAATTATAATGTATATCTTTAAAGACGTGTACTTATCATCAGCTTCTATTTTTTACATTTTTTTTCTTACAACTTCTTCCCCTGATGACTAGGAATGCACTATGTTATCAGATATATTTTACATCTCTGGCTGGGTAGAAGGGATGTTAGAATCCTGACAATTTTCAAGTGTATTGGAGCATACCCTAGCAGTTACTGTTTAATATCAGACCCAGTGAAACAGAACTTTCTGTCATAACTTAAACTGCAAATGTCTTTACAAAATCCATTTCAAATATCATAACTTAAAAAAACTGAGATATAAAGAAGTGTGTGTGTATATATATATAT
>NW_017729024.1:56562943-56564316 GCF_001723915.1 Gavialis gangeticus | reverse complement strand
ATAAATTGCCTATAATATTATAGCACTGTGTGACATTTAGAAATAAAAAGCAGGGACTATAATCAAGTTCAATGGAGAGATCAAATCTATTTGGCATGAAAGTTCCCTAATCTCAAAGGCCTCTATGCTTAAAGCTAAAAATGTTGTTCTTTCTGTGAAGCAAGATAATTTTTTATTAATTCTTTCATTTGCTTATTCTGGATAGGCCTATAGGGAAAAGAGAATTGGCCATAACCATAACCCTATAGACTTGAATGAGAGATAGCAGGGAAAAAGTTATCAGTAATTTGTTATTTTAAATTGGCAGGTGGTGCAACAAACTGCAGTAAAACATTATGGTAGTCAATCATCTATAATCAAAGTAAAGCAAAGCACTTTAGCTGTAAGCATGTTCTTAAATCCCACTGGTTTCAATAAAAAAACATGTCCTTAAAGTAAAGTGCATGCCTCAATGCTTTGGTTAATCAGCATTTAGAGATGCCCAGACACACCTGCACACACATTGGCAAATAAGAATGGCATTTGATGGGGGAAAAGAAGATATAAAAAGAACTCAGCAAAATGCAGGAAGGGCCAGGTGCAAAAAGGGACTGGAATGAAGGTGCCAACGTAAATTGCATTAGAATTATTAGTCTATCTTCAGTATGGTATTTAATGCATGTAGCCATGGGAAATTATATCAAGTACTTTCTTTTAAATGGTATCAAAAGAACACTAATTGGCAAGCCTGCATTCAGAAGCATAATCAACACTGAAGAGCATATTGTACAATCACAACTTTTCTGATTGATTCCAGTTGCGTAAAATAAGGGGGAAAGATCAATTTTACAGTATGGCCCTAAGATGAGGAGACATTTTCAAAACAAGTCTTACCTGCCCCCCATTGTTATTAGCTCCAGCTGAAACCTTTTATTCATATTCTATAATGTCTTGCAATGGTGGGGAACTAATTAAAAGAAATGAGAGGAAAATCTACACAGGAGCCGAAAACTGAACATGTAGTGCAGTCTCTTGTGGTGAGTAGTATAGGTTAAAGGTTTACCTTACTATGCTTTGCATTACTATAGTATCTAGAAGCCACAACCCCAAGGCTAGGGACAGAAATTACACATAAACTAGTATAAGTGATTGGAAATCAGTTCCAATCTGTAATACAACAGGGCTAGGGACAGGCATTCAAAAAGCATGAGCCTGAATTGATTCAATCTTTGCAGGTTAGTTTAACCTGGCTAAGATTAATCAGTTTGTAACTCTACAGACATCCCAGAAATGGAGACACATAGTTTCATAATTTCATAGTTTGTAGGGTAGGAAGGGACAAGAGCAGATCATCGAGTCCGACCCCCTGCCATGGCAGGAAAGAGTACTGGGGT
>NW_017729024.1:56561248-56561745 GCF_001723915.1 Gavialis gangeticus | reverse complement strand
ATCGAGGTAAGACTAACTGGCCTATAGTTTCCTGGGTCCACATGCCTGCAGTGGCTCAGGCTAAAAGCCCGGGGGCGCTAGAGCAGCCCTCCCTTCCACTGTGCTGAGCTGAACGGGGGGGGCATGGCTAGGCCAGCAGGATGCTCTGATTAGGGAGAGAAGCCCCTGACCAGCCCAGCAGGGAATTGATAACTCAGTATTTATCACCCCATTAAGAAAACAACCAAGGGACATTACCAGCTACCTGTTGATTCTGCCTTTGTGCAATCTGCCACAGCACGGACCATAGCCAGCATCCCGTCTGCTAGCTAATGCTAAGATGTTTGTGTAAGGCAGAGGGGACAAGAAAATCCTTGCTTAGCAGGGAGTGGGGAGGGGAGGGAGAGGGCAATGGGAAGCCAGGAAGTCTCTGCCAGCTCCAGCCAGGGAGCAGAGGGGAGGGGCCAGCTCTGCTGTGGAGCATAAAGCACCATCCAGCCCATCCCACAGAGCATTCC
>NW_017729024.1:56552201-56556248 GCF_001723915.1 Gavialis gangeticus | reverse complement strand
GCATAAAGCACCATCCAGCCCATCCCACAGAGCATTCCAGGATGCTGGAGGAGTCTGGTTTAACTTAAACCAGCAAGGGGTCTGGGATAGACATTGCATAAACTGGTTTGACCCAAATCAGTTAAGTCTGCTACTACATTCAACCAGGTTTGTCTCAAACTGGTTTCAGCCATTTTCAAACTGGTTTATGTGCACTGACCATCTGTTCTGTTACAGGTTTAAACCAGTTTCTGAGCACTTAAACCAGTTTATGTGTAATGTCTGTCCCTACCCCAGAAGTTCAGCAGACATAAACTGCTTTCAAAATGGTTGAAACTGGTTTAAGATAAAACTGGATGGATGCCATATCAGACTTTACTGATTTAGGTTAAATCAGTTTATTGAACTTCTGACCCAGATCCCCTCCAGATTCACGTTAATTCACAGTCCCCCAGCATCCCAGGATGCTTTGCACCTCCCCTGCAAATCCCACCCCCTCGCAGGGTGGTTGGGCTAGCCTTGGTTCAAGCTGTCTGCTCCAACAGAGCAGGGAGGTGCCTCTAGCACCCCCTGGCTTCTCGCCTGGGCCACTACAGGCATGTGGCTGCACTCCCAGAATCAAAAGCGAATGTCTGTTCATTTGCTTATCAGTTCAATCTATGCAGTTTAGACTAACCTGCAAAGATTTAATCGATTCAGCCTTGGGCTTTTTGACTGCCTGCACTTAGCCCAAGTTCCCATTGTGCCAGATATAGATAGGGAGAAAAGTTCCCAGCCTGGAGGAGTTTACAGTCCATACAGATACATGATGAGATAAGAAACAGAGACTCAGAAAGATGCAAGGGCTTGCCCAAGATCATTCAGCAAGTGAGTAGCAGAGCAGAAAGCAAGACCTCAGTCTTTAAGGGCCTCATTTATACCCTATCCCTTTAGCGATACAAAGTTAGGATGCAGACAATACTGCATTATCCAAGAGCAGAAAACCTTCTTTTCCCATTGTAAGGAAATTTGGAGATGTCTTTTGCTCATGCTGACCTCATGCATGGATGAAGTGGATGAAGTTTACAACATGCAACTGTCAGCCTAACTGCTCTTTAACAAGGCCCTACTGATTTGTCCCACCATGTCCCACATTGTTGACTCGTGCCCATTTACTAGGCTACCTGGTGACCTCCAAGCACTTCACACTGAGGATGATATCACCTTAAGATGACTGAAACAATATGCCAAAACTGCATAAGCTAAATAAATAAAACTGATTTTTAAAGAAAATACAAACAAATAATGGGTGCTGTGGGGGTTTGGCTATTAGGGTTGTGTGATGCTTCAGTCCCTGATTCGATTCAGCGGAGATTTGGCCCGATTTGGTGGCCAAATCTCCAAATCTGAATCGAATCAAGAGACCCTTTAATCTCTCCAAATTGAATCGGAACCCTCCAAATCAATTCAGAGAGATTCAGAGATTCTGACACAGACACAGCTTTAAATGTTTTTTCTACATACTTCAAGGCACCAGGCAGTTCGTGAATGTTGAGACACTGGGGCAGATGGAGTGTCCCACAGGAGCGCATGGGGAGGGGTGCGGGGGTCCACAGCACGCCCAGCAGCAGACCTGGAAGTGGACCAGAAGCCCTTCCAGTACACTTCCAGGTCCACCAGGGAGCACATATGGGGCCCCCCTGCACCTCCCAGCTTGGCAACTGGTGCCTCCTGGGTGCAGGGGGTCACCCAGGGTCCCCCCACAGCCTATCACTGACCCGGGGAGGCACAGGAGGGGTCCCCCATGTGCTCCCCAGTGGACCCAGAAGTACTTCGGGTCCAGTTCCAGGTTCACCACTGAGCTCATGGGGACTGCCCCATGCTCCTGTGGAACACTCCATCCATCTCATCATCGCAGCATTCATGAGCCACGCCTGGTACGTCAAAGCATGTAGAAAAAAACATTTAAAGCTGTGTCTATGGCTGAATCACTGATTCTCCAAATCAGCATCAAAACTTCAGATTCAGATTCGGCCAAATCGAATCGGAGATAGTGATCTGAATCGAATTGAATCACTATCCCTGATTCGGGCTGAATCCGAATTGAATATGGCCCATTTTGCACACCCCTATTGGCTATTAGGCTTTGTGCCTGCAGGAAATATTTGGGTTTCTGACAGTGGTCCACAATCAAAGGCAGCATTTGCCAACAGCAGCTGCCTGCTATTATCTGAAATAACTGAGCTTCAGGCAAGATTTAGATCAGGGACAAGTGTGAAATCTCTTGGATAATGTTAATTTTTTAGAGGTGAACTCTGCAGCATGTTTAGTGGAAGAGATTGAAATAAGTATTGGTGATGTCCCTTGATCACACGGGAGTTGGTTGACATCTATGTGCTATTGCAGAATGACAGAGGACAAAAGGATACTGTGCTATTACATCTACAGTATATTTCCCATCCCAAGGAGAATATTGGGGCTAAATTATTAGCTATTTCTGCACACAGTTTTACAAAACACAATGCATACATAAAACACAAAGACACTGGCAAAAATATTATAGTATAAGACAGGAGTGGGCAATTATTTGGGCCCCTGCACCACACAGACAGTTTTGGGGAGCTGTTGCAGGCCAGTCAGCAAATCTCCCCCCCACAAATGGCTCGCCAAGCCCAGCATCTGCAGGCTGTGTGGCTCCTTCTTGCCGCTGCTGCCACCACCAGTGCCCAGTAGCAGCTGAGCACACAGGCTAGGCCCTAGCCAGCCTCATGCCTGCTCCAGACTCACCCCAGCCAGAGTGAACTAGCTCCTGACCAGTTGGGACCCAAGTGCACAACCCTGACCCAAACCCACCCCATGCCTACAATGGACCACCATGCTCACAATGAGTGGCAGCAGCAGCACCTGGGCATAAGCTGCTGCTTGGCATAGGGAAAAGCAGCCACACCCCATCACTGGTACCAACCCCTTCTTGCTGTGCCTGCCTGGAACCCATGCCTGGACTGCCCTGTGGCTCCTTTCCAATTCCACCACTGCCCTGCTGGATGGCCTGGAGGTGGTGCTGGTGATGGTGGTGGAGAGGAGCCATAGGGCAACCCAGGCACGGGCTCCAAGTGGCCACAGCAAGAAGGGCCTGGCAGCAGCAAGGGGGGAGGCATCTGCTTTTCCCCTGTGCCCAGCAGCTTCTGCCTGGGTGCTGCCACTACTTCTCATCACAGGTGGGCTGATCCAGAGCAGGCACAGGACAAGCCAGGGTCAGGGCTGGGTACACAGGTCCCTGCCAGTGCCCATGGGGCTGGGGCTGGGGCTGAGACCGGAGCTGGGGTGGGGTGGGTGGTAGCAACCGGAAGGAGCTGCCCCAGTCCTGCTGTACACCTGGGAGTAGTGAGATGTGTGCCATGGGCTGGATGGTACCTGAGCCAGGCAGGACTAAGGGGCCTGCAGCAGGCCAGTCAAAGCCCCTCCATATCCTGCATATGGGCCATATTTTGCCTATCCTGGTATAAGACAATACTCTGATTCTGCCTCCTGAGAAAATGTCAACATGAAAGACTTCTGACTTATTCCAGAGATATGCCGTTCTAATTCTACTTGTTCTGGAAAAATGGCCAATATGCTACAAGTAAGCAAAGACAAATTCTTCTATACTGCTTTAAGTGTATTTCATTGCTGTATCCCAGATTCAGGAAAGCTGCTTTACTTTATCTCTGTTCACAAAAGCATTAAGGCCTGTGTTTAAGCATGTACTTAAATCCCTGTCACTTCTTGAATTGGGATCTTGTTCAGAACTAGGGGCTAAGATGCTAGTTTTACAATTGAACTCATGAGCTAGGGAGACATTACATTTAAACTGGTTTAAGTGATCAGAACCTGGTTTAAACCTGCTACAGAATAGATGTTCAGTGCACATAAATGAGTTTGCGAATGGCTGACACTGGTCTGAGATAAACCTGGTTGAATATAGTATCAGACTTAACTGATTTGGGTCAAACCAGTTTATGCAATGTCTGTCATAGTTTCATAGTTTCATAGTAGATAGGGTTGGAAGGGACCTGAGCAGATCATCAAGTCTGACCCCCTGCCATGGGC
>NW_017729024.1:56541381-56551852 GCF_001723915.1 Gavialis gangeticus | reverse complement strand
GTGGCCCTCCTCTGGACCCTCTCCATGCTGTCCACCTCCCTCCTGAAGTGCAGCACTCAGAACTGGATGCAGTACTCCAACAGCGACCTGACCAGTGTCGCATAGAGGGAGAGGTTCACCTCCTTGGACCTGCTCGTGATGCATCTGTGGATGCATGACAAGGTGTGGTTAGTCTTCCTGACTGTGTCCCCACATTGGCAGCCCATGTTAATTTTGGAATCAACAATGACACAAAGATCCTTTTCTGCCTCTGTGCTGATGAGAAGGGCGTTCCCCAGCCTGTAGGTATGCTGCTGGTTCTTCCTCCCCAGGTGCAGTACCTTGCACTTGTTGGTATTGAATCCCATCCTGTTCTCATCTGCCCACCCCTGTAACCTGTCTAGATCTAGTTGCAGCCTGCCCCTCTCCTCCAGCGTGCCCTCTTCTCCCCACATTTTAGTGTCATCCCCGAATTTGAACAAGGTGCTTTTCACCCCCTTGTCCAAGTCGCTGATGAAGATGTTAAACAGGGCAGGCCCGAGGACCGAGCCCTGGGGGACCCCACTGCCCACATGCTTCCAGGTTGAAAAAGATCCATCCACCACCACTGTCTGGGTGCAGCCCTCCAGCCAATTTGCAACCCATCTGACTGTGTAGGCATCGACGCCACAGTCACCTAATTTCTTAATGAGAATGGGGTGAGAAACAGTGTCGAAAGCCTTCCTAAAGTCCAGAAAGATTATGTCCACCATGACACCTGCATCCAAGGATTTTGTGACCTGGTTGTAGAAGGCCACCAGGTTGGTCTGACAGGACTTGCCTCAAATGAACCCATGTTGGTTGCCCCTAAGCATGATCTTCCCTGCTGGTCCCTTGCAGATGTGCACCTGGATAATTTTCTCAAACAGCTTCCCCAGGACTGAGGTAAGACTAATGGGCCTGTAGTTTCCTGGGTCCTCCTTCCTCCCTTTTTTGAAAATGGGGACCACATTGGCCCTTTTCAAGTCCTCTGGCACCTTGTCAGAGCACCACGAGTGCTCATACAGCCATGCCAGGGGTCCCGCAAAGACCTCTGCTAATTCCCTCAGCACTCTGGGGTGGAGATCATCAGGACCTGCCACCTTGAACACATCTAGACCCACCAGAAGTTCTCTGACTAGGTCCTCACTGACCCTGGGCCTGGCAGCGCCTCTCCTGGGTCCGTTGGGGATCCCAGTGGGGGGATGCCTCGGTCTCCGCTCAGAAAGATGGAGGCAAAGAAATTGTTAAAGAAGTTAGCTTTGTCATCTAGTGTGACCACCAGATTTCCTAATGTATCCTGCAGAGGTCCTACGTTACCCAGTACCTTCTTTTTACCCCCTATATATTTAAAAAAAGACTTCTTGTTATCCTTGATCCAGGTTGCTAGTACCAGTTCCATCTCCACCTTAGCCTTCCTAACAGCTCCCCTACAATCTCAGGCAATGGAGGTATATTCCTCGTTGGTGATGGCCCCTCCCTTCCATTGGATGTGACTCCTTTTTAGCTTTGAGATGCTCGTGGATGCTTTTGGTGAGCCATGGGGGCTTTTGAGCACTCCTGCCCCCTTTGATCCGCATGGGGATTGTCACCTTTTGGGCTTGGAGGATCGTCTCCTTAAGAAACGACCACTCTTCCTGGACTCCTAACTCCCCTCCGGGACATTAGTTCCTCCCCAACTAGTCTCTTTACCTCATTGAAATCTGCCCTCCTGAAGTCCCAGACCCCTTTCTGGTTTCAGATAAACCAGACACCCACAGCACCCCAGAATGCTCTCTGCACTGGGTGGGACTCTCTGCTCCACAGCAGGGCTTGTCCCTCCCCTCTGCTACCTGACTTCAGCTTCCCCACCCCTACCCTCACCACTCCCTGCTAAACGGGAATTCCCCCCCCTCCCCTCTGCCTTGCTGAAGAGGTATCTGTGTATTAGCTAGCAGACTATATGCTGGCTATGTCTGTGCTGAATCAACAGGCAGAATCAATAAGTAGCTGGTAACACTTCCCCAGCTCCATGCTGTGGAAGGGAGTGCCCCCCAGCTTCTAGCCTGAGCCACTGCAGGCACATGCCTACATTTCTGGGATGTCTGTCTAGTTACAAAAATGATTTACCCTAGCCAGGTTAGACTAACCTGCAAAGACTGAATCAATTCAGGCTCAGGCTTTTTGAATGTCTGTACCTAGAGCTTAGGGGGGCTGCCTAGACCCATGCAGTGTCCTATACAGCTAATATAGAACCTGAGAAGTCCACTCATTCTAGGTGGGATTGCAGAATCAGAAAGAATGGTTGTAAAAACAAAGAGCATCTGTAGAACTGTGGCTCATAAAGATACAATAATGAGGAAAAATGCAAGATCCCTCTGCCAATCTTAGGTTAACAAGAAAACTTTCTAAAGAAACATGAAGCAAACAAATTAAGCAAACCACTGATGTATCTGCTCCACTAACAGCAATGTGTATACTTATTATAGCACATCCTGTCTCAATTCTGTCCTAGTCTCTTATCTTGTCTGAGCTGATAGGCTGCTCTCTGGGTGGATGTGGCTGTCACTGCTGGCATCTACAAAGCACTTTTTCACCCACAGCCATCTTGTGGGCAAAAAACATGATAAATAGAAGTAGTGATCTCAGATGACCTTCGTTTCTCCACGCAGGACAGCTAAAATCTGATAAAAATGACCACTTGGTAATCTCAGATGGAATGTTCACGTTTGAGATTTTATTTTTTCATACCCAACCCAATTTCCAGATTCTAACTCAGTTGACAGATGAAAAGTAATACTGTCAATCAAACAATTAGTGAGCTATTACATGCTTCTGCATAATTTTAAGGGATCTGATGCCTTCTGTACACAAGAAAGCAGTCTGTGATTATGACAGAGGATTGGTATTTGTCCATAAACTGGAGCTGAAGATTAGAAACAGGGATTTTACAGAAGAAAGCTTCCTTTGGCTCAAACTAGGTATTGAGAGTCTGACTTAACACCTGTAGCCAGGAATAATGGATATGGAAGTCACCAATGTATGTCCTACACTTTTGAGAAGGGTGACTGCAGGCAACTTTTTGTCTACGTTTACCTTTTCAGAACTGCCTGGAGACTGAATGTTACATAGAGGAGAGGACTGTTGATTACACTGATATACAAGAACCACTGGACACAAAGGTCATGCAAAATTGATATGTATGAAAACTCTGGAACCCCCTAAAATTATCATGAACCCAGGAGGCTTAAAAATGATGCTTTCTGAAGCCCAGTCATTCATTGTGGGACCAAGCAAATGCATATTCAAGGGATGATTAAGACACTCAAGATATGATAAACCAAAACACCAAAAAAACAAGAAGTGGTCTTGTGAAAGTGACCTAAGAAAACAAATTTAAGATGGTTTCACAGGTGTTAAATGCAAGTATTTATAAAGATGTCTGCTCAAGCGTGAAAGCTTAATTTGGGACAAGTACTGCTTGTGAGTAATTTCGATTAATGTAATCCTTTGAGTACAGCAAGAAGTATTCAGGTTGATAGGAACAAAAAAACCATTAGGATACACTGGATATATAATAATGAAAATATTTCTTATTTTTAGAGCTGCTTAAAATGTTTCCATCAAAAGCAGAAGCACGTGTAATATAGGTTACCATGCGCGCGCGCGCACACACACGCACACACATGTGCTATCATGGGGGGGGTTGCGTATGCGTGCGCATTGCTGTCACATCTCTTTTCCCATTATTTTTGCCCTTCCTATTTAAAATACAGGCTACAACCTGTTATGATTTTTTTCTTCAAAGTGTTGAAGAAAAAACAGTTTGTCAAAATGCTCTTTGAATTTTTGTTATGCATCAAAAAATGTTTTTCTGTGGCTGAAAAACTAAAAAATGCTATGGTTACAACTTTTTTCAACATAGATCTGGAAATTTCTCATGAAACTGGGCATTTTTTAGTATGTGATGTTACTGAAAGGAAGACGATTTCCCTTCTTTCCTGCAGTAGAATCAAATTGTCCAGTGGGTTAATGGGAAAGAAAAGTGACTATAGCTTCTCCTTTTTCATAGCTAGCTTTTCACCTTATTCATGAGAGATAAAAAGATTTGTGCTCCTTTTAAGGATAATCTTGGTTGAGTTTTTGTATTATATTACACAATACCTCCAAACATTTTCTGCTGCAATTTAGGGGAAAAAAGAGCTGGGTCATAGTGTAAGAGTAACTGCCCAGGCTCGTAACTGCTATATGATTTGCTCGCTGATAATACTCTGAAATAGCAGAGCTGTTACCATTCTTGGGAGATGCAGGACTTTTACACAGAAGCCTTATAATTATTACACTTTCTAATGATGTTTATTTAGGGTCATATCCAATGACTTCTGAGACAAAAATTAACATTTCCTTTCCATTTATTATAATTTCTGCTAGGCATATTCAGAAAGTGTTAGCTGAAGTCATTGTGAGTGTGTTTCTGTGTGTGTATCTGTCTGTCTGCACACAGAATGATAAAAAGTTAGGGTTGGAAGGGAACTCAGGAGGTCATCAGGTCCAGCTCCCTACTCAGAGCAGGATCATCCCCAACTAGATCATCCCAGCCACAGCTTTATCTACCTGAGACTTAAAAACCTACAAGGATGGAGATTCCACAACGTCTTGAAATAGCTTGTTCCAGTACTTTATTACCCTCCTAGTGAGAAAGATTTTCCTAATATCTAACCTAAACTTCCCTCGCTACAACTTGAGACCATTGCTCCTTGTTCTGTCACCTGCCGTCATTGAGAACAGTCTAGCTCCATCCTCTTTGTAACCACCCTTCAGGTAGTTAAAGGCTGCTATCAAATCTCCCCTCAGCCTTCTCTTCTGCAGACTAAATAAGCCCAGTTCCTTCAGCCTCTCCTCATAAGTCATGTGCCCCAGCCCCCAAACCATTTTTGTTGCCCTCCTCTGGACTCTCCAACTTGTCCACATCCTTTCTATAGTGGGGGGCTCAAAACTGGACACAGCATTCCAGATGTGGCCTCACCAGTGGCAAATCGAGAGGAATAATTGCTTCCTTTGACATGCTAGCAACACTCCTACCAATGCAGCCCAGTATGCCGTTAGCCTTCTTGGCAACAAGGGCACACTGTCAGCTCATATTCATTTTATTGTCCACTGTAACCCCCCAAGTCCTTTTCCGCTGAGTTGCTGCTTAACCAGTCCGTCCCAAGCCTGTACTGGTGCATGGGATTGTTCCGTGCACCAGTACAGGAACTGTGCAGGACTTTGCACTTGTCCTCATTGAACCTCACACAATTTCTTTTGGTCCAGTCGTCCAATTTGTCTAGGTCACTCTGAATCCTAGCCCTACCCTCCAGCATTTCTACCACTCCCTCCAGCTTTACATCATCTGCAAACATGCTGAGGATGCACTCAATCCCGCTTCCAGCAGGAGGCATAGGGGCGTGTGCACCCCAGATTTGTGTGCAGGGCAAGGACAGGCAGCCTGCTGCAGGCTCAGGGGTTGTGCTGGCCTCTTCCTGACAGGAGGGTTCAGCCGGGATTGTGCTTGGGCTGGGTGGGGGTAGAGCGGGCAGTAGTGGCACTGGGATGGGTGGATACGGGGTGGGCTACAGCCACCCCAAAATTTGTAGCCACCCCTCCCAGCGCTGTCCGCCCTGCCCCACTCTTTCCCTCTTTGGGTCATGATCTTGACCCTATTAAATCACTTAGAGCCAAGATGTTCTGGTCCACAAAATGCAATGTCAATAGGGCTTGAGTGGCCTGCAGCTCCATCCTGCTCCTGGCGGGGTAGCATTCACTGCCCTGGCTGGGCAGTGCCTGCCCCTGCCCCACTCCCCCCCCTCACTGTGGGGTATTCAATCTACCCCACCCACACCCCACACACTCCTCTAATCACACCCCACACATAATATGCAAGAGTAAGACTTTATTTTTATTTTGTTGTGCAATCACCTCCATATATATTACAAACACACTTAAATCAAGACAAAATATTTTTTAAATAAAATTAATATATATTATAGCAGATGTTTGACTTTTAGGATATGTTTTGTTTTGTTTTTTTTCCAGTTCCAAGATGGAAATCCAAGATTATAGCAAATGGCTATAATCTTTGAATACACAGAGTGGATATTTCATATCTGTTCAGAGGGCCCTTAATTGAATTTACACCCTAAGGCTAAGCTATCCAATACTTGAAGTGCTCCCTGATGCCATACCAGGATCATGTTCCACATCAGGAAAGCAGAGTTTTAAGTACTACTTCCAGGGGCAAAGGTAGGGACTTCTGGTGGAAAAGGTCAGGGGTTATGGTATGGGATTTCTGGCCCCCAAGAAGGTGACCAGGGGGTGGGACACCTGTCAAGGGAAGGAACTACTGTTGCAGCCCTTGACATCTCACCAAAATGCATTAAGCAGCCCTCCAGCCAAAATAATGGCTGATCTAGCTAGCTTAGCCACAGAATCTTAAGACACCCATAAGTATATAGCTATTGGGTATAAAAGCTGCCTTGTACATATGCTGCTATAGGCTGGGCTAGATATCTCTCGACTTTAGATCATTTTTATTCAGATTGTAAAGGTGGGGTGGAAATGAGGCAATATAAGCAACAAATATAAAACAATGAAGAAACATAACAAGCTCATCAGCATCATGTGGAAGGGGAGAAAGGTTTGTACCCTAAAGGCTTTAGAAAGCAAGGGGAAAAAAGGAAGTTCTCATTATCCTGTGCCCAGTCTCATGATGGGAGGGGGACCTGGCTCATAATTTTTAAATGGCTGAGGTTGACATTATTGGTGACATGACTAAAAGGTGGCAGGGCTAGGTCTAAGTCCTAGTGCTGGGGTTCTTAAGTAGGTGTGTAAGAACCCTGTGCTTGAGAGTTTTTCTGAATGGGCCTATAAACTAATTCTCATTTCCTTTTCCATGCTACTGCCCCACTTCCAGCTTTAGCTCCAACAGGTTACATGTTGTTTTCCCTTTAGACTTTGGCACTGAAATTCATTTGGTCTTCATCACTGCCCTCACTCTTGCTCCTCAATGCATATCTCTCTGTCTCACGGCTAATATATGTATACCACCCTTTCTGGCATACTGGGCAACACCTACGTGATTCCATCTATGATCTGCCTCTGTTAAAAAGCAGGATTTTTACATCAGAATCTTTCTTAAAGAAACTCACTGTTACAGATGCAGGGATTGTGAGGTGTCTGATCCACACAGCAATGGGTAATAGATTGGAAATGCTGTAAGCCTCTCCAGTGCAGCAGTGTTCTCTTACTGAAATTCATTGATCCAGTAAGATGTGCCAGTACAAACATGCAAGGTCAGTCTGCCTGGGCTCTCTGTGGGGCTAGATACTGTCCAGATGAACAGACTGCATTTTCTGGAGATCCCTTCTTTCACTAGGCCATAAAGTAACATCAGTCTAACTTTTTGCAAGGGCTTGATATGTGTAGCTACAGATCCACCAGCCTCCCTCCCTCTCCTCCCCTGCCCTGACTCCAAATTATGTTTGGGAGGAGTAAGAGAACAAAACAGAGCTTTAAGGGAGGGTGCATCTAGAAGTGCCAGTGCCTGTGGGTGAGAGCATGATTTGCTCCAGTATATGCATGTATTCCATCCTTTTCCTTCAGTAAAAACTTGCTACAACACTGGGGAGACTAGTCCAGCGAAAAAATACTAAGAACAGCAAGGAACAAAATCAGGTATAACTTCTCAGCAGTATTGTTTTTTGCAGAAAATATCAGCTAGATGAGACAACTTCACTGCAGGTGTTATTTCAGTATCCTCAATGGTTTTATAGAAGGGACAGAGTGAACACTATGCAACTAAAAATGTAAGGAATTAAATCTCTGAGGAGAATGGGCACTTGTTACAGTTTAAAAAGATCTTCCTACATCCCAGAAGATTAAACATAAAAGTCTCAGATCTATTATATTAATTCCTGTTAAAAGTAGGAACTTTAAGGCACTGACAGATGTGAAAAAAACAAAACAAAACAAAACAAAACAAAACAATCCTTTACCAGAAGAGGAAGTGTGTTCATTCAGTCCGGCTCCACAGCATCTGTATAGATAGTGAGCTTCAGCGGGGCTTTTTGGCGCTATAATCTAATAGATGATTCAATCAGCTATTAGATAAAAGTGCCAAAAGGCCCCATTTAAGTACCTAATCCATACAGATGTTGGGCATGCCAAGCCCAACTAATGCAACGCCTCTTCTGGGCATGCGCTGTGTTTGACATGGGGGCATGCCAAGCTTAAAGTGCCAGGTTTTTTTTCTATGTCTATAAGCAGCCTTAGATTTAAAAAGAAAAGGTGTTAGATGCTACTTTTCTCTGACCTTTGTTTTGTCATTCATACTCAGACAATGTGGCTGAAAAATGCCACCCTTCTAATTGGACAATGTTGTTGCATCTGCTTTGCACTGATACAAATGACTCCGTGTAGTGTAAAGGCTGTAGAGCTCTATGCTTACCAGCAAGTCTGTTAGGGCACATCCCGATGAGTGCACATGTGCAGTTGGCAGTACCTCAGAGCAGTATGAGATGCCACAAATCACATGCAGCATATGTGTACCCATTCACTGTGCTAATTTCCAGCACAGTTGGGTTTTTTTGACACCGGGACAGCCTGGTGTCCAAAAAACCCACCACTAAAAAAAGTGACATGATGCATGTGGCAAAGTGAACCAGGAGGATGCTGCTGCCCTAGGAGGCTCCCAGGACCCAGCCTTCCCAACCCACCTGGGTCACTTTGCTGTGCACCAGAGTGCACATGCAGGGGCATGCCTGGGGTAAATGCATGCCCCTGCACATGTGCGCTCATTGGGGCCCTCATTGCCCTAGTGGGGAATAAAGCACCTTTAATTTTCTTTGATTGGTGAAAGACATTGAGGCCACATCCAGATGAGTGTGGATGTTTGGTTCCCCAGGGACAACTAGTAGCGGAACATCTTGTGCCGCTGCTAGTTGTCCCTGGAGAATGCCCATGCCATGCACACTCTGGTGCACAACAGGTTACCCTGAGTGTGGTAAGGGAAGCTGGGGCCAGCACAGTTGCTGGCCCCAGCAGCCTTACCTGGGGACCTGGGGCACTGCAGCCACATCAATTTAAAACGAAAGATGTTTTCCCAGACCACAGAAACTGCTAACTGAAACTGACATCCTTGTCAGATTCTCTGCTGCCTTAGGAGTTTGGCAGCACAGGAGTTAGCTGGTCCCAGAAACAGCTCTACAGCCTCTGGCTTCTGGCTGTCCATACACTGATGCTGTACCATACTGTGGACCACGTATATGCAGGATCCCTAGTAGCACAGTAGTCCATATGCATGAGTTGCCCAGGAACCAAGGACGCTGTAAAACTCTGACTCCCCAGCAACCTACCAGGAATGTAGATAAAACATTTCCCTAAACCTGAGGTAAACTACTGTATAATCATTAATCAGCAGTTTTAAACAAAATTCAATTTCATTAAAAAATGTTCAACTACCTCTTATTCTGAAACAGATCTTCCAAAATACACAATCTAAAGCACTGCCCAATGTGGAGAATCTGATCACTCTTTCAGAGCTTCCAAGGAAACTGAGCTCTTTTGAAAACCTGCCTACAACTTGATATTAATGCACCAGATATGATGCTATATTTTCCTTACTTTTTGTTCGTCAACCTCCTGGATTTTAATTTACAAGCCCTCTTTGTGGTCTCACTTGCAGTATTTTGCTCTTCAACAACCTCTTGCTAGATCTATTCCTGATGCCCAGCATTTTGGTCAAGGAATTCTGGATTATAATGAACTGAGTAATGGATTTTCTGAT
The DNA here is from genome assembly GCF_001723915.1 of Gavialis gangeticus. Lineage (NCBI taxonomy): Eukaryota > Metazoa > Chordata > Crocodylia > Gavialidae > Gavialis > Gavialis gangeticus. The sequence goes on along the minus strand of NW_017729024.1, from coordinate 56,542,053 downwards.
TCAGTGGCAGAACCAAAAATCTATGTAAAAAAAATTTTCAGTGAACCAACCAAATTTCATTTTGGGTTAACCCAATATATTTTCTTTGCCTTGAAACAGAGTGTATTGTTTCAGTTTGGCATCATTTGGTCCTTCTGCACACCATGCTTTCATTTAATGTGTGCTAATTATAGATAGAAACTGGGAAACAAAATGAAAAATCGAAGTTTTGCTTAAAAATGCTGAAATGAAACATCCTGCCATTCTCATCTCCAATTGTTGAAACAAAAATTTTTGACACTTTCAAAATTTTCCCGTGTATTTGTATCCAGTGGAAATATTCTGTGAATTAGACCCGAATTTGCAAATGGATTTGGTCTCCTAGCAAACTCCATTTTTCAGCACATTTAGTACTTACAAAAACATCTCTCACCTCTTTTCTGGATGTGGCTTTTTCTGTGAATTGTCAACTTCAGTCCAGAAGAGAGGTGGGAAATTATTTGGGTTGAATGAGTTTTGGCGAGCTATTGAGGACTGCAAGGATATACCACTTGTCAAATTGTTAAGCCCTGCCCATTGACAGGTGCCCTGCCCTGAGCTGCCATCTTGGGACCAGAAATCCCACCCAGAACCTCTGACCTTTGCCACCAGACATCTCACCCCTTGCCCTAGCAGTACTCTTTTTGGGAGAGA
>NW_017729024.1:56531319-56541279 GCF_001723915.1 Gavialis gangeticus | reverse complement strand
GGGGGGGGGGGGTTGCAGTCCTGGAACCAGAAGTCTTGCCCTGTCACATGGTCCATGACATAAGAGGGCCTGCCCACCCAACACCAAACTAAAATCCATGAAGAGCCCTTCACCCCAGACTGCTGCCTCAGACCAGGGCTGGGATGCATCTTCATAACATCATAGAGAAGTAGGACTGGAATGGAACTCCAGAGGTCATCTAGTTTAATCCCCTGCCTGAGTCAAGAACATCTCAATCCAAACCATCCTACTCAAACCATCATCAACTACCATCTTGCATGAAGATCCCCACTGCTCCACACCTCTGCCCCAGGAAGGCATCTCCTGGGGTGGCAGTATCCATAGCAGCATGGAGCTACCTCATGCTACTCTAGTCCTTTGAAATGGTCTCTCAAACAAGGGCAATTGAACTGATTCCTAACTAAAGGGCAGGCTATGGGAAGCCTATTAGCCACAGAACTACTAACTCCAGGCACCAAGTCAGCTGGCTTCAAATACCCTAATTCCCTAGTGTCTTTCATGCTGGACAGGGCATGGTAAGGCAGAGCAGAGGGGCACCAGCCCTTCCAGAGCTGCAGGGCCTTAGGCAAGTGGGTAGGAGGGAGGGGAGCAGGGAATCAAGCTGTTCTTTGCTGAATTGCTGCCCTGAAGCAGCACAAAAAGCAGCATGCTGCAGGGTCCCATTCCCCAGCAAGCCAAAGCACAGCCCAGGGGAAGGAGGGGGATGCTGCAAGTGATGCGGCTGCAGAGCCCAGAGGCTCAACCTGCCAGTCTGGGCAGACTCTGGCTGCAGGGTGCCTACCCTGCCACCTGCTCACAGTCCACACATCTGTCTGGGGATCTGGTCCCAAACAGGCTCCCTGCTCCACCTGCTGCCCAGCCCCTGCTGTTGTGGCGGCAGTTCCTGGGAAGCCCCTTCACAGCTCAGGAAGCTGTACCTTCCAAGGGTTCCGGCCAAGCAGTGACAGTCACACCCCAGTCAGACAGCAACAGTCCCATGGGGCTCCCAGGCATAGTCCCTGACACATCCTACCTCTGTTGTGGACCCAGACAGTGCCCCTGGCCACTCCCCAGCCCCTATCCAGCTGCACCGTTAGGTTGCAGTTGAGGGTGTGGCCTATTGGTGCGGTGGGATGGGGGCTGGCTCTCTTCAGGGACAGCTCAGGCCCATCCCTGGCCTAGCCCTGCCCAGCTGTATGCACTGGCCCTAGTTCCATACAGGGACTTGCACCTTGGTTCTCTTGCACAGAGCCACTGCTACAGCTGCAGCCATAGCTACAGCCACACTTCCCCCCCGACCCCTACCTGCAAGCTCAGCCTCTGTGGTCATGCCAGTCATAGGGGGTGGCCTGAAGAGAGAAGCAGGGCAAACAGCGCAACACCATGGGTTCACCCTCCATGTATACTAGTGGGGCAGGGAGCAGGGGTGGCTGCCTGACCACCGTATTTGAAGCTGCTGCTGGTACCTCTTTGCCCTGAAGAGAGAAGAGGGCAGAGAGGTGACAATTTTTAGAGGGGCAGCTGCAGGTTATATTGAATTCTCCTTCAGAGGGGAAGTTGTGGGTCAGATAGAATCACTTGGTGGGCTGGATCTGGACTGCAGGCCATATTTTTCCCATCCCTGCTCCAGAATCAGATACAAGCTAATTCTATCAGGATACATGGACTCACTAGTATCCTGAAAGCAGCCACTAAGGACAGGTCTGAAGCAGTCTTACTGCTAAATTTCTGTGCCTGCAACATGCCTGTGACTCATGTAGGTGAGGTATGCTCAGCTCCATCCTCACCAGGACCAGCTGCTGCACTGAGACAATCTCTCAGTTAATGTACCTTGCTTAAAGTTACTGAACCCTCACTGAACACATTTAGACCATCTCTGCAAATCCTATATGGCATCAAAGCAAAAGAGGCCATTGTTCATTTTTACTGCTACAAAAAGAAGCTTAAAAAGAAAATGTTTGCCATTGTGAGGCTGTTCCAAGAGGGAGAGGGCAGGGTGCCAATCTGCCATGGGTGTCTCTTGGTGCTAAAAGGATCTATCAGGTTTAATTCTGCTGACAGGTGGTGCAGATTTAGAACAGTAATATGGAAAGCAAATGGCTCACCTGTGCATAGCTTAATCAATGTCACTGGTGAGGTGACAAACACAAAGCTTTTCATCACAGCCTGCACTAGAATCCTCCATTTTCCCTACCTCATTACATGGTAAGGCAAGAAAATTGACACACTTAAGAGTGTTTAAAAGCCTTTTAAAGGAAAATATTTCAACCTCTCCCAGACTATGTTCAACTCCCTGAGAAACCAAAATAGCTGGAATTATTATGCTGCTATACTTCTTCACAGTAATAGTAAGGTAGGAAAAAGTAGACAAAAGATGTAAGAATGAGGTCACATCACAACCCTATGTATGTGCATAACAGGCAGAAAATAAGATTTTACTGGTAGAGTTTCCTCTTGGTCATTCGTGAACAGGATTGGTCCTTACAGGAGGAAAAAAGCTTTGGCCATCAACTCCATGAACACCCCAATATTCACCATCAGACTGCTTTCCAGCAGAACCATGCTCCCAAAGAAACCCTGCTGAAGTGGGGGATTTCCATTGCTGAAGATGAGGCTGGGTCAGTGTAAGCATGGCAGTGTTAAATTTCGAGAGGCTTGTACTTTTGGGTGGGTATGGGAAGAGACAATAATCATTCTGATGCTCTCCTTGTCTTTTCCTTTGCTCAGTGCATTACTGTTGCAAGGCAAACTACTGCTATAATAGGAAACACTGTGATAACTGGGACCATGCCTACAGAGCATCCCACCTTGTTTCAGAGAGTTGAAGGGAAATCTACATTTGTGGAAGGGACTATACAAATGCAAATGCAAATGCAAACGCAAACAGCCAAACTGGGACAGCCCTAATCCTGCAGTCTTTACTTACTCCACACTTCCACTGACAGTATTCCTTAAATACAGATTGTAAGCCTGTGCCATCAGCTTAAGCAGAGGGTGGAATGTGAATTCATGTCAATACAAATCATCATACTATTAAGTACCCTGAAAACACCATACACTGTAAGAAACAACTGCACATCACAAATATATCATCTCATTTTAGTCTCTCACACCTGTAAAATCAGAGGTTAAAGGAAGGAATACTGTTTGTTCATAAAATGCAGAGAAGAAAAGACAGAGGGAAACAGAAACACATTTAAACCCCAAATTGCTCCTTTTCAAATGAAATTCAGCTGCAATAGCCTTAAAAATGCATGATTAACTAAATCTTTGATGAGGTATTACTAAGAAGGGCTAATCCATTGCTTAGGAGTGACTGCACTTGCACGTGTAGAGCACTGAAACCACCCATTCCTTTTGTTTTTGACTGGAATACTACTGTAGTGTGCTTTTCAAAAACAGATAAGTTCAAGGAAACAAGCAAACAAAGAAGAATGACTTCAAAACCACCCCTTTCATTTCCAATGAACCATCTCCCTTCACTTAAATCAATACACTGCTGAATGCAATACCTATACACTAGCTGCAACTGTGCTGTGAAAACATGAAAGGAAAACACCTCTGTTTCAATGCTAAGAGACTGGCTAATACATGGCAATATCATGTTCTAAAAATTATGTTCTAAAAATGTCACTGTTTTTTTTCATTGCTCTGGTTCTGCATGAAGTTATAAAATGGTTTGTACAAAACATTTAGTAATGTTTTACCATGATGGGGCATAATAGCACACTATTAATATTTATGAAACTCTAGCCAGAAGTGTACAGTGTCTCTCTGAAAGCTTTAAATAGGTAGCGAAATTAGTTCATTACAATTTGTAGAAATTAGCTGGGAGGCAACAACAGCTAAATCAGAGAAAAAGAGGAGGAATTAAAATAAAACCTATGGGGAGAATCAGTGGTCAAAGGAAAAAATATGTTCCTCAGAGCTTTTCTGAAATCAGCTGCTTCATGTTGGAGTTCAAAATGCAGACTTGGAAGATGGCACAGCAAAGGCGACCATGGCTGAAATGGATTGGTTTGGTGCACTGAGACACAGAAGTGGCAAATTCTCAACATACATTACTGGGACTCGGTGCATGAAACAAACAAAAAAAAAAACACAGGTAAAAACGTTCCTCCTTTAGATATGTGTGTAGTCAGAAAGGACAGTCTGAGTTCAACAGCAGGGCACCAGAGATCTGTGTTTAATGGGTAGGGTAGGAAATCTGAGTCCTGTTTACAGCTCTGCTACTGAGAAGTCACTACAGTCCCTGCCCTAATCCTGATTAGAATGGAAGCTCCTTGGGGCATGGACTCCCCATCATGCAGTGCCCACCACAATAAGGCATATGGAAAAGGTGCCATAATACCAACAGCTGCAAGTAACCTGTTGTTATGAGAGAAAATAAAAATATAGAGCAGAAGCAAGCTCCTCAGGAAAAACCTACATGTAAAGCCAACATGAATATCCAGAGTTGTAAATAGATTGAAACTGCCCAAACATTAGAGGGAGGGTTTTAAAATTAACACACACACCACTGTAAACACTGTTTACTTACATTTAAGTAAACAGAAGTGCCCCCTTTTAAAAATACCCAGTATCCCAGCAGTGAAAGATTTGGTTTTCCCTAGATGAAATTAGTGTTGTATAGCTTTATAAATAAACTAAACTATAAAGGACAGAGCTCATTTGCATATTTTCATAAAAGGCAAAGGGAGGGTATTGTCATCCCATTTGCTGCCTTGTCACACAGGACACACAACACGTTTTATTTAGATTTTAGGAAGCATTGCTGGGCTGTATTAAAAGTTAAAAATGCTCTGAGCAGTTGCACGGTAATGTTTACTATGCTGTCTAATACAGTCTCTTATGCACTGATCACTGATTGTCAGTACCTGGCTCTGTACACAACTCTGGTGCAGTGTCAAATCTGGGACCATCAATCAGTTGCATGTGCTGGGCTCGTATTATCTCCCTGGAGCAATCCCTTGATACATGAACATGTGTTACTTAATATGCTCTGGAGATACTCATACAGTGACAAGTCCTAACTTTGTGATAGTATGATCATGCTTAGCACATTTTATTGCTTGACACATGGACTCTCATCTTTTAAGTGCAGTTAACACATCCTAGGTACATTGTGCCACATGGCCCTTAGTGGGAAGAAGCTGAGTAGTCAAGTGTGTAAGGCCCTAGCAACTTGTCACTATTCTGTTGTGCAATCATCAGCCTGTCATTCTCCTCTCTGTGCTAGCTCTGTCTTGTCTGCTTGGAATGGAAGTTCTTCAGGGCAGGGTTTGCCTCTTACTGCTTGTATGTGGAATGGGGCCCTGATTTTAGTTGTGGGTCACAAAGATACTGCTGTAAGACCATATTGGTGCAGAAGGACATCAGACATGGGTCTTCTCCAAGTCCTGCAATCATGGACAGAAAGGCATATTTCTGCAGCTATGTGGAACCCTGCTTAAATTCATGGGATTTGCCTGTTTGGAGCAGAGTGCAGCTTCAGATCCAAGGAAATACTCTGCTCTTCTTTGATGTTCCCACAGGACCCTTCCTGAAACATAAGCTCACTCTGTTAAAATACGTTAAAATGATATCATGTCCTGGGGTCATGAGTCAGCCAGCCAGCCAACTGCTTCTCTTCACTAGTGTAAGATTCACCATCAGACCACTGAAACCATTCTAAATTATATAACACATAATCTGCTGCTGGAAGGCAAATCCCACGCATAATGATACATGCATATTTAACAGCTTTGCAAGACGCAATGCAAATGGCTCACTTGGCTGTGGAGAGGATGATATCTATAAACTCTACAACTAGCTACAATACCTCCATTGATACCAACAGAAAAGACTTTAGGATCTTGCTCATCAATATTCGAATGAATCCAAAGTATTTGTGCAATCCCACTATGGCTTGGGTGAGATTTTCCAAAATACCTACAATTTAACATTGCTTAACATAGTTGTTGGGGCTGGAAGGGACCTTACAGATAATCAGGTCCAGCCCCCTGCACTTGGGCAGGAAAGACTGCTGGGGCCAGCTGACCCTAGCAAGTTGGGTATCAAGACGTTTTTTGAAGATCACCAGGCTGGATACCTGCACCACCTCTGCAGGAAGTCTGTTCCTGTTCTAACTCTGCTTCCATAAAGTCTATGGGAGTTTTACCCCACTTTGGTACAAACAAAATTAGGCCAGTGGTTTGTGCTTTGTAAAATCTTATCCAGTGGTCAAGGGCTGAATTTACTAGTCTTCCCGCTGCACTGCACAGAAAATTCAGGTGCATTAATTGCACATATAGACATGCCCAATGCCTCTGAAAACCAGGGTCATTCCCCTATCCATGTGTATTCTATACCCATTTACCCTGTGGGTTGTTGCTTAGACCCCAAGTTACAGAAATGACATTAGAGGAGAACATGAAATTAAGCAATTACTAAAAAAATCATTGTTTTCTATGTTACATGCAATCCTGGGGAATAACATTATTTGGGGAAATACTTGATTCTGTTTGTGGAAAAAAAACCCTTTTTTGGTATTTGAAATGTAACACAGAAAAATAACACAGAAAAAGGTAATCTAACAAGTAATTGTTCATCCTCAGTGCCAGATCTTGAATAACTTATTGTCACTAAGGCCAGTACAACCAGCCTACAGAAAGGGTTCTGGCTGGACGTTTACAGATTGATGGTAAAGCATGAACCTGTGTACTCTTAACTGATCCATTAGGTATAATTTTTTAACAGGAAATAGTTCCTGGAACAGCTTATTTAATGCTGGCAATTTATAGCGAGGGACAGCTTTTCCACTATGCCACAGCCCCTTAGCACACAGAAGGAGTGCCCTAGATTGGGGAATCACCAGGTGGCACAGTCTTGGTTTTGCTGGTTCCATGTCACTTTCCCTCCTTGTTCATGAAGAATAGCTGCTCACCCCTTCTCCCCCATGCCTTCCAGCAATATCAGCTCCTTGGACAGGCTCCATTGGGTGCTAGAGAACAATCTGAGGGGTACTTCAAACTATGCAGAGACCCAGGATCAGAGAGATGCATGTGTCTAATCTGCACCCAGAATGTCTTGTTCTTAACTAGGCTTCAGTGCATTTATCATACTATTTCAATTATAAGTTGACCCCACTATCAAAGATGTCCCTAGCAGGCTGCTTGCTCAGGACTACTGTGGCCTTGCCTGGTTTCTGAGAGTGTCCCCCTAAATTTAATCAAGGCATGGCTTCTAGAGTAGTGAGGACCTGGCAACTGGCATATTCCCACTTAGATCCTGGCCTTTCAGTTCCTCACCCTCCCTGCTTTTCAATGACCCTGACTCAAGGAGTTAGCTACCAGTTAAACTCCTGAGAGAGGGACTTGATCTCTACTGGGGAGAAAAACCTAAAGCTGCAAGCAGCAAAGCTTCTCTGCAATAAAGAGGTTTACTGGGACAAAGTCCACCCATCCAAAGATCCACTGCCCCTTCTTTCCCCAGTTCATTCACACAGACCTGAGCACCCCAAAATTAACTCAGTGGTTCCCTTTCTAGTTCTTCAGCTTACACACCTCAAAGCTGCTCCCCTGTTTTCTGTCTCCAGTCTTTTATTCAGCCAGGAGCTGACACATCTCTTGGTCAGTTTGTTTTCCTAGGCTAGGAACAGACATTCTGCATACACTGGTTTAAGTGATCAGAAACTGGTTTAAACCTGTAACAGAACAGAAGTTCAGTGCACATAAACCAGTTTGAAAATAGCTTAAACCAGCTTGAGATAAACCTGCTTTAATGTAGGATCAGATGTAACTGATTTGGGTCAAACTGGTTTATGCAATGCCTGTCCCAGACCCCTTGTTGGTTTAAGTTAAACCAGATTCCCCCAACATACTGGAATGCTCTCTGGACTGGAATCTCTGCTCCACAACAGGGCTGGCCCCTTCCCTCTGCTCCCTGGCTGGAGCTCAGCAGAGACTGCAGGCATCTGCCTGGCTTCCCCCTGCTTCCCCCTCCCCGCCCTGTCCCCATTCCCTCTGTCTTACACAGACACCTCTCAGCATTAGCTAGCAGACCATATGCTGGCTATAGTCCATGCTGTGGCAGATGTGGGGAAAAGGCAGAATCAACAGATAGCTAGTGATGTCCCTTTGTTGTTTTCTTAATGGTGTGATAAGCACTTTAGTTAGGGGTGATAAACAGTGTTATCAATTCTCTGCTGGGCTGGTCAAAAGTGGGGGAGAACCCCTCCCTAATCAGAGTGTCCTGCTGTGGCTTGGCCATGCCCCCCTCAGCTCAGCACTATAGAAGGGAAGGGAGGGCTGTTGTAGTGCCACTTGGCTTCTAGCCTGAGCCACTACAGGCATATACCTGTATTTCTGGGACATCTGTGTGGTTACAGTCTGACTCAGCCTAGCCAGGTTAGACTAACCTGCAAAGATTGAATCAATTCAGGCTCAGGCTTTCTGAATGTCTGTTCCTAGCCTTAGGGACAGACATTATACATAAACCAGTTTAAGTGATCAGAAAGTGGTTTAAACGAGTAACAGGACATAGAAAAGTTAAACCTGGTTGAATGTAGCATCAGACTGAACTGATTTGGGTCCAACTGGTTTATGCAATGTCTGTCCCAGACCCCTTCCTGGTTTAAGTTAAATCAGAGTCCCCTAGCATCCCAAATACTTTGCAGCCCTAGGCAGGGCTCTCTGCTCCAGAGAACAGGCTGGCCCTAACCCACTCCTCCCTAGCCAGAGCTCCAGGGGAGACTGGAGGCACAGCAGAGTCTGCCTGGCTTCTCTCGCTGCTCATGAAGGGATCCCCCATTCCCTCGCTCCCATCTCCCACAGCATGGACCCCAGCCGTATGGATCCTAGGCTTGTGGTATGCTAGCTAATGGTGAGAGATGTCTCTGTAAGGTAGACAGAACAAAGACAGACAGGGCAGCATCCAGTTAGGTCTTTCTGGAGCTAATCAACAGGTAGCTGGTAACTTCCCTCCATTCCTTCCTTGGAAAAAGTTGTTTAGGAAGAGCTTGAACTAATGAGAGAAGCTCTTGTTTTGCTGATGGGCAGATAAACACTGGTTTTATCAGCCCCCTGCTGCTTTGCAGCCCTGTCAGGTTTGTAGACAGCCTGAAGAAGCAGGGAGAGGGAGATTGAAAAGCTCAGTATCATCAACAGATGCATGTACAGCACACACACCCTTGCCTCAGAGTGCTAGCCCAGGCTGGGGTCTGGCAACACTCCTCCCCTATGTAGGTAGTGCTGCAACTTAACCCTTCATTCCCTGTGCATAACTTCATGAGTTAAACTGAGGCACATATCATTATAACAAAATGAACATATTTAAAACAGAAATATTACAGTAAAACCCCTAGATTGTCACACACACATTTAAAAAATAACTTGGGAGAAAGATTTTTTCTTTTTTCTTTTTTTTTTAAATACTGACAAATTTATGTCTGATCCTGCAATGATTTATGGTCTGAAATCTCCTCATAGTAAGTGCACATAAAGATAAGCACACACATAATCTCTGCAGGACTGTGGCCTCAGGCATAGAACAGGTCAAGTTCTTAGTGGGGATATATAGCTTAGTTCCATCAATGTCAGTGGATCTAAATCTACTTGCACCATTTAAGGACCTGGCCTGAAGTGTCATTCAAAGAACTTTTTTTTCTGTATATGACTGCAAACAAATTCAGGCATATGACCCTAAGTTATTTAGAAGATTTATTATATAATAAAAGGATTGATGACATTTAAGGCTATTTAACTCATAGAAGTGCCATGTGTAAGTTAACTCATGTTAACTAGACTGTGACATTTGGCTGTGTACCCTCTTAAATCACCATCCTATTAATCCCATAATTAACTTTAAATAGGGCAGGAGCATGAAAAAGGTCAGGGTACAAGTTTGTGAACTCGCTGATACGAAATAAAAAAGATCTGTCCCTTCTCTGCTCACTGGTCAGTAACAATCAGTAACAAAAGA
>NW_017729024.1:56492269-56526319 GCF_001723915.1 Gavialis gangeticus | reverse complement strand
AAAGCCTGCAACTGAGGGATGAGATCTAAGACAAGCTTGTCTATTCTTCCTGGTCCACTACCAACAGGCAACACAGTAACAAAAGAGGATCATTGCTCCCTGCATTCAGGTACTATAGACAGGATCAGTTAATCATACTTGCCTTAAACCCTTTTTAATCAGAGCCCTGTTGAAATTAATAGCACAAATTAAAGGCATAACAGCATAAGTAATATCTAACAAGATATAACTTACTCTAGTTTTATGATATGCTGCATCATCTCATTGGAAACAGTGGCATTGGCAATGCTAATTCATAGTACACTGGGATAATAGTGTTGCTTTATCAGCTGTAAGGGTCCTATTAAGGTGTCAACACTGCAGAAGCAATATTAGCCAAATTGCTGACAGGCCACTTATCCCTTAAGCAGAACAGTATTATTACAATATAATATATATTTTTACATGAAGGCTGTGTATTATAATGGCTACTTATAGTTTCATTAAAAGGAAGACTACAGGTATTCTATTCCTTTTGATGGAAAAAATATATTAACAGGGAAAACAACCTATTGTGCAGTTCCATAGCTAAAAAAAAAAAATAGCACAAACAGCTCAAAACTTCAGACATTTTGGCCAGGTACAGACATTATGCTTTTACCAGCATAACTGATTGGAAGCCAATCTATACCTGTAACAGAACAGAAGTTTGACATACAAAGACTGGTTTAAAAATGGCAGAATCAGATCTAAGATGTGCAGCCCTCACACCAAAGGGCAATTGTGTGTTCTGCCCAGTACCAATCTAAACTTCGCTGCTGACAGAAAACTGCGTAACTTGGATTGATTTCACCTCAGGCTTTTTGAATGTCTGTGCCTAGCCTTTAAGTTTAGTCATTGGCAAATCTGCTGTCTATGCACCATCTTTTCATTTTAAGAAATTCTAATGTATTTGTTTACTGTTGAAATGATCTTTTCAAATGGGGAAAAAATAAAAGAAGAAGAAATATAAAGGGAAGAAAGTCTGGGTCTCCAATTTGTGTAAACTGGCACTTCTCTTTTGTGTTAACTGGACCCATGATGGTTTATGCTAGGCAAAGTCCAGTCCAAAATGTTAAGAAGCTCACATGCAAAGATCATGACTTCCATGATTGGCAAATACTCAAGATTTCCAGCCCCAACAAATTTGGCATGAATAGAAATGCTGACTGGCTCTTCTCTCTACCAACCCTGCTGGCAGGCACTGCCATAAAACAGAAACATTTGTTTATTTCAAAATGAGATCTGACAGCAGATATCTTGTAAAATCAGCTCCTCTGCTGTGCTGGCATATTGTTGTGCAGTAGGAGAATTTTATGAGGTGCCTGGTGTTGAGATTGCAATAGAGTCTACCCTTCGAAACTGGTCCCTTTGAAAAGGCAGTATTCCACTGCCTTTACCTGAAGGGGCAAAATTGTACTGAAGCAATTTGCATTCATGGTGCTTTGTCCAAGCTAATCAATATTTGGGAGGGTGGGGTTTGTTTGTTTGTTTTTAAAACTGCTGCTTTTAAGCGCTGTGAAATATTCTGGCCCTGATTTAAAAACAATATTTTCATGAGTCTCATTAGTGGTAATGGGAGTTAGACAAGTCAGTTCCTTACACAGCTTTGAAAATCTCAGCCCAACTCTATCGTCTCCCCTGGAAGGTAGCAGTGTTTAGATCTGGGCACCTAAAAGCTTGGAGTTCTTTCAAAAGAGGAACCTTTCACAAGGGTAGTAGTTGGTAAATTCTAATTGTTACGTGTGAAGGAGATAAGAACATTTCAGATGCAGCAAATCCTCTCCAATTTTAACACTCCTTCATCCAGGGTGAAGCAGGTTTGTTGAAGTTGAATCCTTAGCTTATACACATGTAAGAACATGTTAAAACAGAGTTTGGCAACCCCTGGCATGTGCGCCAGAATGTGGCAGGTGAAGGCATTTTGCTTGGCACGCACACCTCATGACGAATGGTGGGGAAAGGGCCAGGGCTGTGCTGCCATAGCAAGGATCAGGCCCCTTGCAGCTTCCCCACCATCTGCTCAGAGGCATGCATGCACCCACTGCCAGCTACAAGCTGGGCTGGGGCTTTGCAGACCTTGATGCACCTGCTGCGAGTAGCCTGGATGCCATGGTGGGCAGCAGTGGCCTGCCCAGAGCCCAGACTAGCTGTGGCAAGAGGCTGGGAGGCTTCAAGCCACTGCGCCGATGTCTGTGGAGCCCAGGCCCAAATTATAGCCAGCGACAGGTGCATGTGTGCCTCCTGGCAGTCAGCAAGAGAGCCATAAGGGGCCTAGTAATAGCAGCACAGCCCCAGCCCCTACCTCACTGTCTGGCCCCTGTGTTAGGACATTCACTGTTAGAACAGGCAGGCAGTAGAATAGACTGCCTAGGCAACTTGTGGACTCTATCACTGGAAGTATTCCAGAGGTTGGACAGCTACAGATCAGGGATGATATAGTTGTAGCTATGTCTTTGTTCTACTATGGGCATTTCCCATGTTTCTAGGCTTTGCTGGCTTCTGTATGTGGCTGAGAGGGAATCCTGCCCCTCCCCCCCACTTCTCCCTCCTTTCTCCTACATGTGTCAGGATGTTCTTTCTTTTTTTTTATTAAGCCTTCCTCAGAGGCATTGGGTGTTGGCTGAAGTGAAGGCTGGGGATTTCAGCTGGGGTATGCCAATGCTCCTGCTGGGAATTAAAGCTGGGAGTTCCTGGCTAGAAGGTCTTGCCCCTCTGCTCAGGGTTATACCAATAACCATATTTGGGGTCAGGAAAGAATTTTACCCCATGGTCAGACTGGCATGGGCTATGGGGTTTTTTGTCTTCTTTTGTAGTGGGGGATGTGACCCTCTTCCTGGGTTCTCTTGAGCATATATTAACAACCTTTTACAGAAGAAAGGTATTAGCTGCCGTGGTCTCCCTGCTTTACCTAAGGCAAGTTAGGGTGTTATAGAATCATATAAAGAAGGACTGGAAGGGACCTGTAAGATCATCAAGTCTGGTCCCCTGCCATGGGCAGGGGGTAATGGGCTCAAATGAGCTCAACAAGGTGCTTGTCCAGCCTCCTCTTAAAGACTGCCAGGGATGGCGACTGCACCACCTCTGCTGGAAGTCTGTTCCAGATTCTAGTTACCCGTGTGGAAAATAAGTTTTTCTGTATGTCTAGCCTAAACTTTTCCCTGACTAGCTTGTGCCCATTGGTCCTCATCCTCCCAGGGGGTGCTTTTCTGAAAAGTTGCTCTCCCAGATCCGACTGTCTTCCCTTCACGTATTTGTAGGCAGCTACCAAGTCACCCCTCAGCCTTCTTTTACTCAGACTGAACAAACCCAGATCCCAAAGTCTCTCCTCAAAAGGCCTATCCCCCAGGCCCTTGATCATGCAGGTGGCCCTTCTCTACACCCTTTCAAGCTTGTCCACATCCTCCTTGAAATGTGGTGCCCAGAACTGGACACAGTAGCTGTGGCCTGACCAATGCCGAATAGAGGAGGAGGAGCACCTCTCTGGATCTACTGGCAACATCTGCTGATGCGCACCAGAGTTCTATTTGCCCTGCTGGCAACTTCATCACTCTGATGGCTCATATTCATCCTCTGGTCGATTGTCCCTCAGGTCTCTTTCGGATGCAGTGCCAGCCAGTGGACCACCACCCATCATATAGATATGGTGAAGGTTCTTCCTGCCCAGATGAAGGACCCAGCACTTGTCCCTGTTGAACCTCATCTGATTGCATTCAGCCCGTAGGACCAGCCTGTCAAGTTTGTCCTGGATCTTTGTCCTGTCCTCAAGCATGCCCGCTTGTCCCCACAGCTTGGTATCATCCACAAACTTAATCATTGCACTTTTTACTCCCTCATCCAGATCATTGATAAAGATGTTAAAGAGCATGGGCCCAAGCACTGATCCCTGGGGGACACCACTGGAGACAGCCCTCCAGGATGAAGTTACCCCATCAATTACCACTCACTGGGATTGGCCACTGAGCCAGTTGCCAACCCACCTCACTGTAGCCTGGTCTAGACCAGTACTCTCCAACTTGAGAGGATTTCATGGGAAACAGTATTAAAGGCCTTGCTGAAATCTAGGTAGATGATGTCCACCTCCTGTCTCACGCCTAGCTGGTTAGTTACCTGGTCCTAAAAGGGCACCAGGTTTGTTAGGCATGACCTCCCCTCAACAAAGCCATGCTGGTTGCTTCTCAGTACCCCACCAGTGGTTGATGGCCTCCTTGACAATTTTTTCAATGATTTTTCCCAGGACTGAAGTCAGTTGACCAGTCTATAGTTTGCAGGATCATTCCTCTTTCCTTTCTTAAAGATGGGTATCATGTTAGCCCTCTTCCAGTCATTCAGGACCACTCCTGAGTTCCACAACTCTTCAAACAGCCTCACCAGAGGCACCGCTATGAGCTTGGCCAGTTCCTTCAGCACTTTTGGATCCAGGTTGTCTGACCCAACCAACTTGAAAACATTCATATGATCTAAGAGTATCTTCACCTGTTCAGGACTGATTTTATGTGGACAGCTGTCATCACTGTACTCTCTGAGCCTCTGGACAGGTGACAAGTTCTCACCTGGTTTCAGGAATACTGATGTGAAGTAAGTATTAAGGAGCTCTACTTTTTCACTGGGGTCAACTGTGGGCTTCCTCTCCGTGTTCAGTAGGGGTGCCACAGTGGAGCTTGATTTTTTTCTTTCTCCCTATGTACCTACAGAAGGATTTTTTGTTGTCTTTAATTTTGGTTGCCAGCTTGATTTCCAGCATGCCTTGGCCTTCCTTGTCTCATGTCTGCAGACCCTGGCCGCATGAGCGTACTCTTCTCTGGATGCTGAACCATTTTTCCACTGCATGTACGCTTCTTTTTTCTTTTTGAGTAGTTCTCTAATGTGTCTGTGGAGTCAGGCAGGCCTCTTGACCCTTTTCCCTCTTTTTGACCACATGGGGATGGCCTCTTTTTGAGCAGTGAGAATAGTCTCCTTAAGGAAGCACCATCCTTCATCAGCTCCCAGCTCATCCAATTGCTGGTTATGAAGGGCCTTACCAGCTAGGCTCCTGAGTTTACCAAAGTCTGCCTGTCTGAAGTCTAGGACTTCTGTTCTGCTGGTAGAATTCCCAGCCTTTTGGTGGATGGTGAATCTAATCAAATCATGATCACTGTCACCTAGAGAACTTCCAATCTTCAGGTCACCTACCACATCTTCCCCTTTGGTCAGCACCAAGTCCAAAGTGGTTTTACTCCTAGTCAGCCCCTCCACAGCCTGTGTCAAGGACAGGTCATCTATAGTCTGTGTTTCCCCACCACCCAGCAATTAACAGGGACTTACTGTTACAGGCACAACTGCCCAACCACAAGCAGGGGGCTACATAGCTCCCCCCAACCCTTCTCCCCAGAATGGTACAGTTTGATATGCCTGGAGGACTGAAAAGACACTAGTCACAGAACGCTTTGTGTCCACACATGAGATTAAATGAGTTCAAGGACTGGGTCAAAATACTTCTTGATTTTTGCAATGTGCTTTTGAAACATTCTTGGAAGTTAAAACCAGTCTAAAGTGATGTGCATGTCTAGACTCTTGGGGTTGAAAGTGTACTTAGGGTGCTATAAGTGTTATGCCTGTCTACTCTTTGAAATGCTAACAAAAGCACCCAAAGGCTTGAGCTCAAACCTGTTTTAATTCTCAGTTATGTAATAAAGGTCTTAATATTTTTCATTCTCATGTGCTACATGATTCTAGTGACATGTTAGCAGACATTGTGGTATTTTCTCTTAGAATAAGAGCTTGAGTTCTCTCTCCTTGGAGATACCTGCATAACTGATAGCAAAATCAAATCTGAGGATTCCCACTTGGCTTCAAGGTTTGCCTTTCTCCTCTCCCACTGCTCCCAAATAAAAGCTCAGTCTCTGCATTCTGTCACAGATAACTGGAGGGCTTTTATTGCTTTACTGCCATATATCTGGCACTAGGTATAATATTTTCACCAGCCTCAGAAATGAAGCAATATTTTTGTGATATCTTGCCTAAGAAACGCCCAAAGGTTACTAAACACCTCGGCAAGAAAATATTTTATTCCAATCTTCAGGAGAACAATAAGTGATTTAAAGGACTTTCAAAAGAAGACATCAACATCCCCATCAATCTTGGCCTAGTCCTGCTAAGTGCCGAGTACTCTCTATTATCATAGACATCCATGGGCAATACCAAAGGGCCAGTTTGTCAGAGTGGCTCTTTTGTAGATATAGAGTGCACATGGATCTTTCTGCCTTCATGAACACGATAAGCAAGGTTCATTTACAATTGCTGCTCCCATACTCATGGGAGCCCAGGAACTGCTGTGTCTGTTTGCCACTGAGGATGCACATCAGCCCAAAGAAGTGAGGAAGAAGCAGAATATTGAGCTATTTGAGGAAGAACTCGACTTTCCTGATGTTGACTTTTCCTTCTGCCCAACCTCCCCAAGGGTAAGGGTGCATTGTATCAAGATGAGCCAGGGACTAATTGCCACCTTTTGGTCCTCAAACTGTGATTTTTATATGAAGAAGCCTGATTCTGTTTTTAATTCCTTCTTGGATTTTTCACATTAGAAATTCAGGTTTGTTCCATCTTGCTTTTCCTAGGAGACTTTCTGGATGACTGGAGAAGTTATGGGATAAGGATATCAGAGAAAAAAATATAAGAAAAACATAATTGATTAAGGAAGAAGTGATTTTCATTCAGGCAGCTGAATCCTGGGTATTTAAGCGGTGAATCAGGAGAGCTGGTTATAGCCCTGGCACAGATTAGAACAGACTGTGTGTTGCTTTAACTTGACAGCCAGTGTTAAGCCCTAAGGAAGTGTCCACCACTTAAACATAACCACAGTGCATCATATTCAAGCTTCTCCTCCTCCTTGTCCCTGCCCACCCTGTCAAAAAACATTTGCTGGGAACTGTGTGGAAAGCAGCATAGGAAGATCTAACATTACATTGGAGGAATCCTACTCAGAGACATGATAATTTTCTGCAGGGCCCAAAATGAGTGGAGTGGAGCAGAAGATGGGCCCCTGCAGATGTGGGGTCCTTTATTCACGGGTTGGACTCTAAACATAATTCTGATAGATAGGGGCATCCCATTAAACATACATTTTTAAAATGAATGTGAAAGCTGAAATATGTCATGCCATCTGCTTCTTTTTTGATTCGTGCCTGCAGGGGGAAACAATCATAATATAGGAGAAGAATCTATTGTATAATTGTACAACGCCTAGCATAGGGGGGTTCTGATCTAGTTGGCACTTGTAAATACTAGAAATAAATACAATGACAATGCATATACTGCCAAGGAAGATTAGTTCGTAGGCTCACTACGTAGGGCCTAATTCTGCTCACACAGAAACACACAAATGTCAAAACCCCCACTGATTTGAATGAGAGCAAAATCAACCCCTATGGTTAGAATATATTGTGAAAATGGTAAAATGTCTGATATTAATTTCCCAAATGCAAAGACATGAAGATTATAGTTTCAGGGTACAGAGAACACATAGTCAGGAGAAAAAAATTGAAAACCTGGTGACTGCGGCTGTAAAGATGCCATACAGTTCTGTATGAACCTCATACTGGACTTAGAACATAAGAACGTACAAGCTGCTGTTTGTTTGGACTAGGTACAGACATTCAAAAAGCCCAAGGCAGAATCTATGTCATGCAGTTTTCTGCAAGCAGCGTAGCTGATGTCAGTAGTGAACAGAACGCACATTCACCCTTTGGGAGGGTTGGGGGCAAATCTTAGACTGGGTTCCACCATTTTAAAACTAGTCTATGTATGCTGAACTTCTGTTCTGTTATAGGTATAAATTGTGGAGTTTTTTGCGCCAGACTTCTGTTTTGTTATAAGTACAGACCAGTTTCCAATCACTTATACCAGTAGAAGTGTAATAACTGTACCATGCCTGGGTTAAACTATAGCTCCATCTTGCTCAGTATCCTATGTCACACAAGGTGAATGCGGCCTGCAACTTCCTCAAAAGGAATATGACTCTGGTAAGTGGCTAGATCTTTTTTTTCACACGTACTGATTGCATTATCACAAACCTATATCCCTGTTAAGGATGGCTTCCCTATTCAAGAATGGAGCTTAAACATATGGTTAACTGTGGGTACATCTACACGTGCAATTAATGCAATGCAATAAACTCCAATGCACTTTATGCCAGAGTTTATTTCTCCCAGGCATGATGTTTATATGTGCACCCAGGACCAGAGCACATTGAGCTGAGTTAGAGCAGCCCTGGCTGGCAGGAGGTCCAGAGGTCAGTTTGCCAGCCCAGGGCTGCTCTGACGTGGCTCAACCTGCTGTGGAGGGGCTGGCTGGGGCACAAAGGTGTTCCAGTGTGGAGCTAGCCAGTAGGTAGCCCCCATACTGAAGCACTCTCATGCTCCAGCCAGCCCCATCAGTGTCTACAAGTGTGTTGCTCCATGCTAAAGAATGATGCCATAGGCTAGTACTTGTATTTACAAGTACTAACATAGAGCTGAGTTAATTAGTTTACTGCAGACTAATAGGGCCGCACATGTAGATGCTGAGACTTTACTGTGGAGTTAATTAGGCAGCTCCACAGTAAACGTCTTGTGTAGATATAAAATAATACAAAGAGGGTACATCACATCAAAGTAAGAACAGACACAATGGGGGGTGGGGAAAACCTACTGCAGTAATTTGGGAGATCACCTGCAAAACAAACAAATAAACCCCACCAAAAACAAAACAGAAATAATACCACATTTATTTCAATTTTGCTATTGCGTAACTCCATACATTTCAGTGCATTTACTTCTGATCTCCACCTGTGTTTGTGATACCAGAATGTGTCCCAAATACTTTTTTTTATTCACTGAAGTTGAGCATTTAATAGCTTTCCATAGTACTTCAGATTTGCTGTCATATTTTCAGCTTGTTTCCATGATCTAAAGATTATTTTATTGTTACTTATCTCTACAGAAGAGTGGAACACAACTTTGGCACAAGAATTTCCCTCTTAAAGATAAGCACTGATTTAATTTTTTATGTGGTACTTTCTGTTTTCCTCTGTGTTGAGCTGCTCATCCCAGAAAGCAAATGATATGGGTGGGTGACTATAATTCCGGAGAGGTTTTTACATTTCAACCAACTACATTTAGGGCTATACCAGCAAACAGCTTTTTTCTCAGTATGCAAATGGTTGAGGATACTCAACCATAGGTTGCTGTATAGAATTTCCTCTATACATGTAGGTCTAAGGAAGGCCTCCATCCTGAAATGAAACTACTTGGATGAGAGATGCAGTTGGACGGGTGTACAAATTTTTTAAAGGTAGAACTGCTGGTTAAAGCACAGTAGGATACTCAAGCAAGGTAGACTTAAGCATGTAAGAATAGGACACCAAGGGCCCTTCTATAGGAAGGCACTGGAGCCCAAGTTGCCTTTATCTAGCCCCTTTTCCAGGTTTTGTCTTCTGTTGTATGTGGTTGGGTTAATAATTGTGACATATGATGACATGTCAGTATATTAAGGCAAAAGGAAAGACACGGATTTGGGCCGTAGCTAAAGCAATCATCAACGTCTTTACCAAGGCATACAAAAAATGGGACTGATGCTTAACATTCAGAAAACTAAGGGACTCCACCAACAAGCTCCTAATGAACAGTCCCCAACTACGGTAATCCAGATCCATGGTGAGACTCTGGAGAATGTTGAGTATTTCCTGTACCTCAAAAGCCATCTCTCACAGAAGGCTGACATCAATGAAGAAATCCAACATTGCCTGAAATGTGCAAGTTCAGCCTTTGGATGCCTGAAGAAACTGGTGTTCAAAGATTGCAACATCAGATATGAAATTAAGCTCATGGTTTATCAAGCAGTCATGATCCCCACCTTGGTGTATGTAGCTGAGATGTGGACAAAATATAGGAGACACCTAAAGTTGTTGGAGAAGTACCATCAATGCTGCATGTGGAAGATCTTCCAAATCCAGTGGACAGAGAGATGCACCAATGTTAGCGTCCTCCTGCAAGCAAACTCCATGAGTATAAGCAATAAACATCCGGCATCAACTTCATTGTGCTGGCCATGTCATCCTGATGTCTGACTCCAGACTCCCGAAGCAAGTTTTATTCTTCCAGCTCAACCAAGGTGTACACCCAAGAGGAGGGTGGAAAATGTTTTTCAGGGACATCCTCAAGGCCAACGTTTAAAAATGCAACTTCGGTGTCAATTTGTGGGAAAGTACTGCCCAGGACTACCCCAAATGGAGAAACAGTCTGCTGCAGAGATCTCAGTACTTTGAAACCTCATGACAACAAGAGGAGATGGAAAAGTGGAAGAGGCAGGAACAGTGTGTCACGGACCAAATAAAAAATCCAGTGCCACCCACCCCATGTGGAAAAAACATGTCCTAGCTGGAGTAGTCTGTCGATCCCAGATAGGCCTCATCAGCCATCTTTGGACACACAGATAAGAAAATCATGGAAGACAATCATCCTCAGCTGTGAGGAATTGCCAAAGAAGAAGAAGGAAAAAGACTGCTAATTCTGAAATAAATGTTTTTTATTTGTTTTTAAATTTGTGATGGTGGGTTGTCTCCCCATCCTTTATATATGGACATGGGGCCCTTCAACTCCTTTGGGTTGTGAGGACAATATTGCAGAGTAAAAGATTAGAACAAGAAATACAGCTCATAAATCAAGCCATTGTTTCATGTTTATATGCAAACACCTGACTAAAAATCCACATATGCAACTTTTCTCCTCCCACCTCTCTTTCCTATTTAAATGCCATGAATCACTTGGAGAATATGCAATGGGGTATAAAGGTCTTGAGTTCATTCTGTAAAACATAATTTTTATAAGATTGATGGCAGGCAGATGTGAATGAAACAAAAGCTAATAAATGTAAACTTTTTCAAGCACTGTACTACAGTAGTATCCAGATCATATGTATTCAGGGGGGTCTTAACCTGCTTACTTCACAGCAAGTTTCAAAGTTAAAAACAACCTGCTCAGCAGCTCGCTGTGGTTTTTACTTGAAAGGCTGCTGCTTTTCCAATCAGTTGGAGCTCCTCAGCAGTCCCATACAGTTGCTTGTTGTATGTATCCCTCATCTTTGCAGGGAGGTAAGGAACCTTACTCAGTGAAGTACCCAGCATCCTGTTTCATATTAATGGAACACTGGGTCAGTACCAGATTTGCAGCAAGTTGTAGATATAACCGGGCTTAAGTGCGCTGTTGGTCATGCAACCTACTAAAGGTGTTCTACAGTTTTCATATCCTCATTAGATATGCAGGGTGAGAAGGTTCAGTGACAATTGGGCAACAGTTGGGAGGGATGAAGGTGGCCTGTGGGGACAACAAAGAAAAGCTCCAGGGCTGTGACTGGAGAGCCCCAGAGCCCAAGGGGACCTCAGAGTGGAGTCCTCCATTGACCTCATTCTCTCAAAGGTTGGGAAACCCTCACTGGTGAGACAGAGGGACAGCTGTCTCACTTGTAAGAGCCTGAGCTGGAATACAAGAGGGGGCATCCTCATTAGCCACCCTGAGCAGCAGCCAGCACACCCCAGCAGTGCTGACAGAGCGGCAGGGTGAACCTGATGGGAAGAAGCAGCACAACGGTGACTTCAAAAGGTGGCAAGCAGCTTGCTTGGTATGGGAAAAGGTGTAAAAATTAAAGTTCATGTTGACAGATGCAAAATCTGCTATGTCTTGCAAATAGGTCAGTAGAAGCTGCTTTGATTCACAGCAACTACTGGGCCAGATAACAGTCCAGCTTACAAAACCAAACAGGGAAGAAGAGGAGATAGATCTCTACCCACACACCCTTGAATGACCTCCTGCTTTTCTGTTGTGACCTCCAGGGCAGCATCAGATGCTGCATTCTTAGCATTCAATTACCTCGCTTCTCCTGTACAATGGGCAGGGGGGAAAAATCATCCCATTGGCTCCAGCTCTTTAATACACAGGTCAAGGCAGTTCAACTGATGTTTAGTTGTATGGTGTGAGAAAATTCCTACTCACAGTTCTCATGCAGAAAGAATAAGGTTGCACTCATATGAGGCGTGATTTCTTTCCAGGTGGTGTGGGTAGCATGGTTTCTCACCACCTCTTGCACAAGGGTAGGAACACAAATTCAACCTGGAGAACCTCCTATATGTAACCTGCTAACAAGTCATGCAGTCCATCCTACACATGACATTCACTGCTGGGAAGAAAATCAGGGGTGTCATCTGTAAAGCTCTGACAACATTTCAAAGGCCATTCTTTCTCACTTGCCATACCATATTTTGTGCATTATTTCACTGACTTCTATTGTACTAGGTACCAGGAGAGGCATTTCCTGTAAGTAGAGGGAAGGTCTGATGCCGTTGCAGAAGGTGCTGGGGAGACCTGGTCCAGAAAGACTGTGTACAACCCTGGCACCCATGTTCAAGGCAGAGGAATTCAAACTGGAACAGAAATGGAGATGGGCTACTAGGATTGAAGAGCCTGCTTACAAAAAAAGACTAAAAGAACTTGGCTTGTTTAGCCTGGTAAAACAAAGACTGAGACCCACTTACATCAGGAGTGTAAAAGGGAAGCAACAGATCTATTTAAGGTTAAGACCAAATGATTAAAAACTGGGCATAAATAAACTGAGGCTGGAAATTAGAAGATGATCTGTAACCATCAGAGGAACCAAGTTCTGAAAAAGCCTCCAAATATGAGCAGTTAAAACAAATAACTGTAGTTTTAAGATAGATTGTAATCAGCCTGTGGAAGGAATAGCATGACGTGATGCCTGCAATAGCAGGAGTTTGGACTTGATGCCCCAAGAAGCCTATGTTATAGATATCCACAGTGCTTATAGTCAAGCATCTGGGGAAGCTGTCACTTCTTTGTCATGAACTGGGAACAAGGACAACCCTCTATTTTCTGTCACACTATCCAGCCCCAGTGTCTTGTTGAGCGGTAGGCATGCATTAGTGAAAGCACTTCGACCTGTGATGTCTTTCAGCAGCAGACACTGTCACTCTTCACATATTTAGTAGATTTATATAGGCTTATTCTACATTGAGATGTGCAAGTGCAACAATAAAGTGAAGTCACGGGGAACTGCAGGCACAGCTTATGAGAGAATTGAGCCCTGAAAGATCATCACCTATGTATGTAGTGTAGTATGTTTGCAAGCACAAGAAACTAAAGTTAGGAGGAAATCAGCAGCTTCAATTTGCCAGGGACTGACAAATGGGACAAATTTGTGCCTAACCCAAAAATTTCCATTTTTCTATTACGGCTGAAGGTTGGAGAAAGTTGGACACTTTATGCTAATTAAGGAATGCAATGATTTGCATATTTTAGGGCCATGCATTAGCTCATTTGTGTATTTTGTCTCTTTTTGTCAGTTGGTTTCATTTTCTTGTATTCGTGGCTTTAGCACATTATCAGTTGCTCTGCTACAGTTGCATGTATGCCCTATAGAAGTCAGTAGAGACAGTAATAATTTTACTAACCTTTTAGGTGCTTTTAACTGATGTATAAATAGTAGGTGAATTTAAAAGCTTGTGGTTATGATTTTAAAAGTTTTCCTGGTACTAACACAGCAATGAGGTCTCCAACTGTCATTAGGGAAGAAACAAAGAATAGTTCGGATTTCATAGACGTTAGGGCTGGAAGGGACCATGCAAGATTATTGAGTCCAGCCCCCTGCCCAAGGGGCAGGAAGTCAGCTGAGGTCAAATGATCCCAACAAGACAGGGATCTAAGTATATCTTGAAAGCATTCAGAGTAGGTACTTGCACCACATCTGGGGTGGGGGAGGTTATTCTAGGCCCTGGAGACTCGGACAGTAAACAAGTTTTTCCTTACGTCCAGCCTAAAAGGGTCTTCCAGGAGTTTGTGACAGTTGGACCTTGTCTTTCCTTGTGGTGTCCTGGTGAACAGATGTTCTCCCAGTTCATGATGCACGCTCTTTATGTACTTATAGGCTGCCACCAAGTCACCCCAGAGCCTATGCTTTTCCAGGCTGAAGAGTCCCATGGCTCTTAGGCTCTCTTCTGGACCCTCTCAAGCTTCTCCACATCCTTTCTGAATTGCAGAGCCCAGAATTGGATGCAGTACTCCAGCTGCAGCCTCACCAAGGCCAAGTAAAGTGGGAGGATGACTTCCTGGGTCTTGCTTGAGGTGCATCAGTAGATGTAAGCCAGAGTTTTGTTTGCTTTCCCAGCTGCAGCGTCGCATTGGTGGCTCATGTTCATCTTGTGGTGAATCAGGACCCCCAAATTTCTTTCAGTCATGGTACTAGCAAGTATAGCATTGCCAAGCTTATAAGTGTGATGTGGGTTTTTTCTCCGAAGGTGAAGCACCTTGCATTTCTCCATGCTGAACACCATCAGGTTTTGATCCGCTCACCTTGCAAGCCTGTCGAGGTCAGCCTGGATTGCCAGCCTATCCTCTAGGGTGACTACACTTCCCCATAGTTTGGTGTCATCAGCGAACTTAGCCAGGTTACTTTTGACACCAGAGTCCAGATCATTTATATATACATTGAAGAGTACAGGTCCAAGAACAGAGCCCTGGGGGACACCACTGGTCACCATGCACCATGCTGATTCAGTTTCATCGACTATCACTCTCTGGGTCCATCCACAGAGCCAGTTCCCCAGCCACCAGACCGTAAGGTTGTTGAGGCCGCAGTTCCCCAATTTTACCATGAGGATATCATGGGACACCAGGTCAAAGGCTTTCTTGAAATCCAAATATATAATATCAACCTCTTCTCCTTTGTCCAGGTGATGCATCACCTGATCATGGAAGGAAATGAGACTGGATCCCATAGTGTGAGACAGATGAGAAAAATGCACCAAATAAAGCAAAGCTAATTCCACCACATACCCCAAGGGAACCACACACGGGTTGTGTAAAGCTGATGAGAACTACAAACATACTCATTTTATTATACTGTCTTGCAGCAAAATTCTTCTGACCAGGGAGAATGTTGTGATGTTCAGATCTTTTCAGGCAAACAAAATCATATGCCTCTTAATAAATTTCTGCTCCTTGTAATATATTTTGACAGGGCTAATTTCAACCCTTAGGTGTAGAAGACAGAAAATAAACATACATGATGTTGCTCATCACACATGCTCAGAAAGTATACAGAAGTTATGTTAGTACTCCCAGCCTCTCTGCATCCTTCCTGTGAGACCCATCTGTCCATCAGGTTTGACACTGTGATAGCAGTAAAGGGAGCACACTGGGGTATGCTTGTGTATAGTCTTTTGATGCTTGCCTATTCCCCACTCCTAATCCATTGCATCTAGGGCATTGTTTCCAGGGCAAATGGAGATCCTGGGGTCAAAAAAACCTGCACAACAAAAAAGCAGGTTGGTGCACACAGGGACACTGCATGCCACCCAAAACTGAAGCCTGGCCAGCCAGAGCCATGCTTTGGCTGCCAGCCAGACTCTGAGTAGCAGGATTGCTGATGCTGCAGCCCCAGGGGGCCCCCAGCACCCCAGGTAATGCTGCTGGGGCCAGCACAGTTGGTGGCCCCAACTTCCCCTACCCTACTCAAGGTAACCTGCAGCACACCAGAGAGAGTGTGGCACAGGTGTTCCTGCCACGGCTTCTTGTCTCCAGGGAAAAACAGCCACACTTGTGCGAACACAGCCAAAGGTGGTAAAATACTGAATATTACTATCAATACTTTCTCAGAGAATGTTATAATGAGGAGAGATGCATAAGCTAGAAAGGTTGCCACATAAAATCCAGTATATGTCTCAGTGGAAGGCTTCTTTGCAGCAGGTTCTGGATATGGTGGATATGTTCTGTGGGTTTGAGATGGTTTCTTTTTTTTGGGGGGGGGGGCGGTGTCAAAGAGCATCTTTCCTAGCCTTGTTACAGTAATGCACAGCCAGGCAAAATATGGCCCACGAGCCAGATCCGGACCACCAGGCCATTCTATCCAGTCCGTGGGGTCCCTCTAAAATTTAGTCAATTATAACCTACACAGTGGCTGCCTATCTGAAACCTGACAAGGCACCAGTGACAGGAGGTACCAGCAGCATAAGGCACTGGCTGCAGCAGCAAGCAACTCAGGCTCTGGTTGTGACACAACCAACCCAACCCCACCCCATGCCACTCTGCCCCGAGCCTGAGAAGCTTCTGGAGATTGGAAGCTTCTGGCTAGCAGAGGTTTCTGCCCCAGTGACCCTGTGGCTGTTCCCTAGCCCTCCCTCATCCAAGAGCTGAAATTCAGATAAGAACCAGGGAGGGCTGTGGGTGGGAAGGGAGGGCGGCAAATGTCCCACTCCATGGGGCTTGGAGGATTCTGGTTCTGCACCTCCATGTGCTGCTCCCAGCTAGAGTGCCAGGAGCACCATGTGGAGACACAGAGCTGGCCCGGCCTGATGGCGCAAGACTTCCCACAGTTCCAGAACTCTAGTGTGCCACCAAGCCAGGCCAGGCCAGCTCCATGTCATGTCATGCAGGTCCCAGCCATGTAGCCAAGAACTGCATGCTGCCAAGAGGAGATGGGCTGGGCTGGATCCATATCTTGCCATGTGGGTCCTGGCTATGCAGTGGGGAACCATGCGCTGCAGCCAGGATGGGCCAGACTGGGCCAGCTTCATGTTGTGTCACGCGTGGCAAGGCACAGAGGCAGCTCATCCCACGCCATCCCCTGCTGGCAGCACACAGATCCCCACTACATGGCGGGGACCCATGTGGTGTCTCATGGAGGGAACAGGCTGGGCCGGCTCC
Source organism: Gavialis gangeticus (assembly GCF_001723915.1). NCBI lineage: Eukaryota > Metazoa > Chordata > Crocodylia > Gavialidae > Gavialis > Gavialis gangeticus. Next base: position 56,509,574 of record NW_017729024.1, on the reverse strand, counting down.
ATGGTACCCCAATAGAGGTCCCAGCCTTGAAGCTGAGGCTGCACTGTGCCGGGATGGGTTGGCTGGCCCTGTGCCACACCATATGGGTCCTGGACTTAGATACAGGAACTGTGCCCTGCAGCTGAGGTGGGTGGGGCAGGCTCCATACCTCCCACCATACCTCGACCACACACCCACATCCTCCCACACACACCCACCCCAGCCACATACTCCACACCCACGCCTCTCCAAACCAACCCCTGCATCCTCCCCCACAAACCCCATTCACCATACAACACCCCACACCCTCCCACACACCATCACACCCACTCCTCAACCATACAGCCATCACATACACCCCCTTATCTCCCCACACAAAATATACAAGAGTAAGATTGTATTTTGAGCCATGCCTCTAAATACATTATGAAAAAACACATAAATCAGGGCAAAAACTTTTTTTAAATAAAATGAAAATAAGTTATAGTAGATGTTTGATTTTTTTTAGTATATGACTTTTTTTTTTTTCCAGTTTCAAGATGGCAATGCCTACCCCCATCTCCCTCCAGGAGTACTGGGGGTTAGGGACAGGACTTATGGCCCCAAGATGGTAACCAGGGTGTGGGGCACCTGCCAAGGGGCAAGTCTACCTTTGCAGCTCTCAACTGTTCACCAAAACTTGTTAAGCGGCCCTCCAGCTGAAATAGTTGCCCACCCCTACAGTAATGAAATGGGGCAGGTTTGCAGTGTGCACTGATGAGCACCCTGAGGAGACAGGGTCTGCGTATCATCCTGCGTGACACACAGGGTTTGCAGTAGACAACACATACACAAAATAGCCAAGGGCATCTGCTTGCCACACTGGCAGACTACTTGGTGCAACTGACATGAGTGATGTTGATGGTACTGGCAAAGCATTGAGACCACAAGCCAAGCATTGAAGTCCCAAGATTAGATGAGAAGTCTGTAGCAAATTAACATGGAGCTTGCTGAAAAGAAGGAAAACAGCGAAGTTGTTTTAATTTTGTAGCTGCATTGCTGGAAGCCTAGGACACTTCACTACTGTAAGAGTATAGGGCTTACTGCTTCCTCTTTCCTTTCAGCTTTGGCTTAGACCTAGGACTGTTTTAAAAAAAAACAAAAAGCTGCCTCTAACATTTTTGGACCCATGGAAAAGATGTTTTTTTCACCAAACAAACATTTTCAGTGAAACTTTCTGATTTTCTTGAAAATGTTCAGTTATTACCAGAAAATCAGTCATCCCCAAACTGAAAAAACTGGAAGAAAAAGAATTCTATTTTCTGTAGTTCTCAGGCACTTGCTTTTTTGTTTGTAAGAGCACAGCACTGGTTAAGGGTTTAAAATTACAGATCATCTCCCTTGTGGCAATTTTGAAATTCAAAGACAGGCAGGTCTTCTAGGATTGCCTTGATGGCTCATTATTTTAATCCTGCCACTCTTCTATATGTGTTCCTCCATTGCCTTCCATTCTCCATTGTATCCAGCCACGTTTCCTATTGCCACTTTTAAAACTCTTTCCCATTTGCCACTGGTCCCAGTAGCTATCTATTATACTTAATATTTTATCGCCATGGTGTTGACCTTTACCTTCACTCTGTCAATAATGTCAGCCTTTATTGCATACTCGTGAATTTTTCCAACAAGCACCTCCCATGGTGCTCATATGCTCAGGAAAAACCTGTCAAAACCTAGGAAGCTACTGTCTTGTCTACCCTCCAGCCCCTCCTTAATATTTACCTCTGTCACAAGGTCTACAAAAAGCTACCAGCTGTCAGCAGCTGATCAGAGTGGTGAAATGGAGTGTAGCAGGTTATCAGGTTTCTCAAGCACAAGTTTTCATTTTTCAGGGCACACCTGCCCCTCAGGCTACAGTATAAAACATAAATCAAGTCCAAACACAAACATTAAATGGCTACCTCAAGCCCTGAGTCTTTTCCCAGACCCTGACTGATTATCCTAGCTCAGTGTTGCAGCTGCTAGCCTGATAACTCATTCTCTCTCTCTCCCATTCTCTCTCTCTCTCTCTCTTTCTCTCTCTCAGCTCTCCCTTCTCTGACACTGAGGGGGTTCTCTGGCTCACTGCTGCTTCTAGCCTCACAGCCTTCTCTCTCCCCCTGTGCTCTTTTCCCAGACCCTGAGAAAACCAATCCAGCTCTATGCTGCAACCTCTAGTCTCAGACTTTTCCCTCTCTCTAAAGCACCCCCTGCATAGCTCTCTCCCTGGCAGCTTTTAACTTCTTCTGGCCAGCCAGTTATTCTCAGCAGGTGGCTCAGTCCTCCTAGCAGGCCTGCAATCAGAGCCTGCGGCTGTGCGGCAGCCCTGGAGGCATGCAGTCTGCTGCACAGAGTTATAATTTACTATGTGTAACACATTTCATTTCTATTTAACCATTACTTTGTCCTCCTCTCATCCCATTCCCTACCCTTCTATTTCTCCAGCTCTTATGTCACATTGTATTTCTACTTTCTCATTTACATATCCATCCAGCATTTGTTATGTGTCAATGCTGATCCTGGGCTGGGGCCTCTGGGCACTAACACAATATAAACACAAACACTAAAGGATTCAGAATCTTTTATGTCCCCAAAATTAAACCTCTCTCACATTTCAGTCTTTAGTACAAGTGCCAAATCTAATCCCATTTTCAAAGGGAACCATTATTTATCCAAAGCCAAGTTTCTGTTCACTACAATAAATGTCTTTACAATTGTTACCTGATGGTGTTACGCATTGTTCTGCATTTCTTGCAGAAACCTTCAATCTGAGACAAAATGATGAGAGAGAACTGAGCTTTATTGCCTACTCTGATATTAAATATTGATTGTAACTGCTGAGAAAAATAATCAAAAATGTCCATGTAAAAGAGAAACCAATTAGATCTGCTTTAAAGCTTTGATCTGAATTTATAAAACTAATTTCATGAGTGTTTTTTGGAAATGTATTATGATTAAATATAGACCAAGAGCCTGGGTCTATTTTACATTAACTTCATACTTCTAAACCGTAGAACAAACAATCTTCCCATCTTACATAGTAATTAAGCCATCATTTTTAGGGTTGACTGACAGCTTAGCTAAGCTAGTTCTATAGGTACCCTCAAGGCAGAACTAAAATTCATATCTGATGCTTTCTTAAAATTGAATTCTGTTACAAACTTCTGTACTGCATTTTAATTATTTCTGTAAATGCATTTGAAAGAACCAGTGTTGGAATAGCAGTGCCACCATTTACCCTATTGGAATCAATCTGTCCCCTTCTCTGTAACTTGGTAGAGTTAAGTAGGCTCTGAATATAATCACTCAGAGCATTTTATTCTTTTTAGACAGGACACATAGTTGTAAACAAGAGAGCATGATGGAGGTAGGGCTGCTTGTAGACTGGCATGGATCTCATACATGTTCAAAAACTGAGCCAAACAGACTGAAGCCTGCTTTTTCCCTGGTGTATGCAGGACCGGAACAGTCTTCTCTAATACGAAAGGGCAAGTCTGCAGAAAATAAGTTGGCACTAACTGTGACGTAGCAGCTACCTGCCTGGCTAACCTACAGGTCTGAGTTCCACACAAGCTAGTCCTTTCATTTTCATTTGCATATAATTGGGAGAGGAAAGGTGTCTCTACTGCAGCCAGATATACCCCATACAGTAGGACAAAGGTAGAAGGTACAAAGATAGGAGATCCTACTTTGTGACTGGTCAGAGTTTGGAGTGATACAGACAGGTGTGTTATCTATCGTCTGTGTAAAGTTAGAGAGAGGATAAACTTGGAGAGGTAGGAATTGGGAATGTGTCTGAAGGCCTGCTGTAGGCGTTGGGACTTGGCATAAGGTGATTTCGAATGGCACAGATGGAGTCTTCTCCTCAGCCAACCCATGGCTGCATATCATTGTTGGGAGGGAGACACCAGGAAAACATGCATGGGAAAGGGGCTATATTGCTGTTCCTGGGAGAGGATTTCTGTTCACATGGAAGTAAGGATTTCAGGCCACGGTTAAGGAATTGAACTCCTGCAGTTACACATGTTGCCAAAATATACTCCATAATTCTGTTCTTCTAGAGCTGACTTTTGCCCTGACCTACTTACTCATGTTAAATACTACCTTACTTTCTGAGTAATCCCAATGAAACCTAATGTGTACTAGGTTGATGCAGTCCATATGCCCCTGAGATGTGGGTTACACTATGAGTCAGAAGGGTTGAGGTCAAGCCCTTGATTGCAGATATGTTTAAATACCACAAGCAAGAGAATCCCTTATTTAGCTACACACACAAACATGGGTTTCAACAGGAATACTAGCTAATAAGGAAGGCAATGAAAACTCACAGTGCACCTTGACAATTCCTCAGTGCTTTGCTTGAAAGAAACATTTCCATTCTAACCCTTTGCACACTGAAGTATGAGATTAAGTCTTCCATATTTTAGCTTACATGATTAAAATGCTATTTATGGCCATACAATGTTCCTATTCTTTTCCTATTCCAGACACAGTATTTGACTTAATGATCCTACAGAAATAAATTTCCAACATTCACTATGTGCTTCATGAAGTAGTATTTCCCTTCATTTGATCTAAATTTACTAGACATTAATTTTATCTCTTGCTCATTGTTCTTTTATTATAATGCAGGGTACAAAGAGATTGGTCAGTTTTCACAATATCTTTTATAATGTTAAATATTTATGGTCTGATAAGGAACTCACTTAGACCTGATTTACATAGATATGACCCATAGATTTCATAGATTTCATAGACATTAGGGCTGGAAGGGACCTCGGAAGATCATCGAGTCCAGCCCCCCGCCCAAAGGGCAGGAAGTCAGTTGACTTCAGTGGAATTACATCAGACTGAGACTATAATTAGGCTGCATATCCTTACTAACTTATTTCCAGGCTAGGTAACCTTATTTTTAACAACCTCTTAGCTGATTAAATCTTCCTGATATTTGTTCTATTTGGCTAAAAACAGATAAAGGGATTCCCCCCAATTCCTCTGTACTGACAGGTCACCCACCATGCAGGCTACATGTCACATGCTAGCACTCCCACACTGCACAGTGCACCACAGTCCTCTGGAGCTGCCTGGTTCTGGGCTTCCTTGGGGCAGGAAGTGAAAGCCAGAGGAGGGGAGGGGAGCCTGGAGATTAGGACCCTGGGGGCCACAGCTTAACCCCTCAGGGCCCGGATGCAGCCTGTGGGCTACCAGTTAGCCTTGGTACAGAACACAAAGTATCACAGTACTTCATATATGGGTAACCACTTTTCAGTGAATTGTCATTCAATCTCTTCCTTGATATCCCTTTTTTAAAAACACACCAAAGCATCCTATTTGTTGTTTTAAAATGTTATTTCTCTATTGATGTTTCCTGTGGCTCACTGGGAAGACATTTTACTGAGCTTCCCACTGCCTTCTCCAGAAGTTCATTCCACCTCAGACTTATCAGCATATTTACGGAACTGAACTTGGTTTATAATGTTCATTGCCTTATGATCGTGCAAGTTGTCATTGTGCTGTCTAATGCATTTAAGTATGTCCAGACTTTCTCAAAATTCACCATGATTGTTACTAACCCTAACAATTTAGAAACAGTGGCAAATCTGCGCTGACATGTATTTTAACACTTCTCCAACTTGAGACACAGCCTATGACTTTGTCTTCTATCACTAAACTCATTTTAGTCCATAATGTGCATTTACCCTGATTACTGAAAACCTCAAGGAAACTATGCTTGTCAGACCCCTTTTGTACTTGTGCAAACACTAGTGGTTTTGATAGACAATACCTTTTTCCTTCAGGAGCTATTCTGGGGTTATAATTTCATCTCACCACCCACTCACCATAAATGCAACTCTGTTAGCAACAGCTGACGGCATGGATCAAGGTTAGCATTTTGCCCATAGAGCATAAATTATTTGAGCAGATTTATCCTTGCTGGCTTCATTCAATTTCTGCCTCTATCACATAGTAGCATATTTCTAATTTAATCTTCTTGCCAAAAAAGAAGGCAAATTCACTCCTTCTGCAGCTCCACAAATACAAAAGCAGAATAAGTGCAAATCTAAAGATTTCTTCTTTGATGAATGGCACAATACTGTACCCTTTGAATTAGAGATGGCATATTGATTCAAAGGTACATAATACAAAATTTTAAGACCCCAGACTGCTCTTAGTCATATATATCACACGCATACACACACAGAAACCTGCATTAAAAATCATTATGGTCATACAGTCAAGCACTCAAAGATCATAAATGCCAACTTTAAATTGGCCTGTCCAGCCTTAATTCAGTCCCCTAGTGTACATATATAATCACTAACTCTAGGATAGTAGTCTTATTGTTAAGTCAGTCCATAAAGCCTTGGATAGACACCTTGTGAAAAAAATAATGGATAATATAAAATGTATCAATTATTATGTGATAATAATAAGCATCCTATCAGTAGGCCTGATTCTCATTTACACTGAGTATAGACTACCGAAATCACAATTTTGTGATTTTTGCAGAAACTTCAATTTCAGGCGGTTTCTGCAAAAAGCATAGGCCCTGTGAAAAAGCACAAAATTGCAAAGCAGGGGGAAAAAAAAAAAGAAAGGTGCAAGCAGAGAAAGGGATAGGAAGCCCTTGTGTCCTGAAGCATGAGGGGGTGGGGCGGGACGAGAGGGAGCATTTCAAAGGCTGAGCCCCTAATATAGGCTCAGTCCAGGAATGGAGGGAGAGGTGGGGGGATGGGGGAGATAGCCTCGCCTTGCCCCCAGACTTTCATTCCATTCCCTGTCATTTGGCATAACCCCACCTCCAATCACACTACCCCACTCCTTTACCCGCCTCCCATTCCATAATTTGCATAACCACATCCACATCCCATCCCCCACATCTTTCTTTGGAATCACTCCACCTCTCTCCCTCTTAATTCCACTATTTGCATAACCCAACCCTCTGTAGAGACAGCACCACTCTACCACCCCCTCCCTTCCTCCCAGTCCCCCCTCTTCCCCCTCCCCCACTTTCCCCCCAGACACACACTCCATGACTTCAGGGCTTTTCTTTGTTTGCTGGAAAGTTTATTTATTTTTTGCAGACAGCTGGTTGGGGATGGCCCAAAACTGTGGCTTACTTACCCTGATTGAGCCTAGGAAAGCCATTAATCCACACTTAATAACATGTGTATTAATGGCTTCCCCAAGCTTAATCATTCATAGATTCATAGACATTTGGGCTGGAAGGGACCCTGGAGGATCATCGACTCCAGATCCCTGCCCCAGGGGCAGGAAGTCAGCAGGGATCATAGAATCCCAGAAAGATAAGCATCCAGATGTGTCTTGAAGGCGTTCAAAGTGGGTGCCTGAACAACCTCCGACGGCAGTCTATTCCAAACCTTGGGGGCTCGAACAGTAAAGAAGTTCTTCATTATGTCCAGCCTGAATCGCTCATGGTAGAGATAGCGATCGTTCAATCTTGTCATCACTTGGGGCGCTCTGGTGAACAGATGTTCCCCCAGATCCTGGTGAAGACCCCTGATAAACTTACAGGTGGCCATCAGATCACTCCTGAGCCTACACTTTTCCAGGTTGAAGAGTCCCATAGCTCTCAGCCTCTCATCATAAGGTCTGTTTTTCTGACCTCTGATCATGCACGTGGCTCTCCTCTTCACTCTCTCAAGTTTCTCCACATCCTTTTTGAATTGTGCAGCCCAAAACTGGATGCAGTACTCCAGCTGCGGCCTCACCAAGGCCGAGTACAAGGGGAGGATGACGTCTCGGGATTTGCTTGAGAAGTATCTATGGATGCAAGCCAGCATTTTGCTTGCTTTACTAGCTGCAGCATGACATTGAAGGCTCATGTTCATTTGTGGTCAACCATGGCCCCCAAGTCCCTTTCATCTGTAGTGCTAACCAGTGTAGCTCTACTGAGCCTATAAGCATGCTGCAGGTTTTTCCTCCCAAAGTGGAGAACCTTGCATTTTTCGGTGTTAAACACCATCAGGTTCTCATCCGCCCACTTCATGAGCCTGTCAAGATCTGCCTGGATCAGGGTAATTAAGCCACCGTTTCGAGCTACGTGGCAATCTGCAGGGAGGGGTGGGACTTCCTGGGCCCCTCAGCCAATCAGAGGCATGGGAAGGCCTGCTGCACTTGGCCCACAAAAATGGTATTGGGCCCCACGCTCTGCCTGTGAAATCAGTGGGCAGCCACCTTGAACTTGGTAGATCCCTAATGCTAAGGCTTAAAACAGACATTGGATTTTTCCCAGGAGAAAACCTTTTATTCTGGGATCCTTCACATACACAAACTCATTGTCCCACTTTAAGAACCTGTGACGTATCTGAGAAATACTAAGATAACCCTTTTCCCCAGGAACAATCAGAGCTAGGAGCAGCAGTGGGAAGGGGATACCCAGGCACTGAACCCTGGCCTCTGGATTCCCCCTAGAAGTACAGCAAAACCCAGAAAGAGTGCAAGGTTAGCAGGGTGTGCTGACCCAGGGAGTGCCAAACATGGAAATGCCCTTGAGAGTCTGGGGCTGGGGGAACATGGCCACTTGGGGATTGCCCAGGATGGAAAATGTCCCAAGAGAGTTCAGGGTGGAGGGGGCATGGTTGACTGGGAATTACCCAGGAAGCCCTTGGGGGGGATTGCCCTGTGTTTCTCCCTGGCAGCCTCAGAATGGGGAGGGAGGGAGGCAGGGAGTAAGGGAGGGAGGCAGGGGACTCCATCAGTTGGGAGTTCCCCAGGGGAATTGTTTGGAATCTTTCCCTGGTGACCTCAGAGTTGGGAGAAAGAAACAGGGCTACGGTGACTTGGGAGTTCTGCAAGGCACATGGTCTTCTGTAGTGGGCAGCCAACCAGGACTGCCCTTCACACAGGGACACTCTCGCATCCTGAGTGGGAGGGGGGGTGCAAAACCCCCATATCCACTCCTATACTTCTGTGCCATGGCTTAGTGCTCCCCATCCCCAACACACCACCAGCCTGCACAGCAAAAAAACTGCCCTGTCCTGAGCACTGCCAAGTCAGTGGCCAATCTGAGGGGGGCACTTGCCCCCCATACCGTCCTACCAGTCGCCTGTGCCTTCACACTCAGTTGCCTCTGGGAGAGGAGCCCACAGATCTGCCTGGGATCTGTTCCCAGGGGCTCCCTGGCTGTAGGCCATTGCCAGTGCAGGCTGTCTGTGCTGCTTCAGCCGCAAAAGCCAAACATGTATACTGTTTGCAATCAGTTAGGGTTGTAACTGATTGCCCCAAATGGCTTACATGTACCCTAAGTATTTCTCCTGGGAAAAAAAGCCTTTTATCTTGGGACCTGACAGAGGTACAAGTCCACTGTCCTGCTTTAAGTTCCTGTGAAATATCCAAGATAACACTTTCCTCAGGACAATCACTGCTAATTCAAGTTAATTACCATTCACTCCAGAGACAATTTGCATGTGTAAAATGCTCCGCCACTCCCACATTCTGACTGGGATCAATCAGAACCAACTCAAATGCAAGGTCTGTTTTTACCCTAAAAGTGCAAAAAGACTTTGAAATCAATGGCAGTGTAATTTATATCCACTTTATGGTCCCAGTTCACAGAACAAAGCAAGCAGGGCCTTGTATAAATGAGAATCAGGACCAGAAAGTGTAGGAAGAGCTTGTAATGCTGAAATATTAGTTGGGATATAAATGCTGAGTGACATACAGCAAAAAAGCAGTTAGGGCAAGAAACATGTGCCTCATGGAAGGATTTGACAATTCCAATAAATAATGATAAATTGTGATGTAAAATAGAAGGCCCCTAAGTTTTTGCTTTCAAAGGTACATATTTTAAGGATAATTTTTGTGAACTTCATGCTAGGTGAAGAGGTGTTTTGACTGAACACCACTCTTGGAAAAAAAATACACTGATATTGCCTTATTAAAAGTGAGATTTGAAATGTACTTGGTTTTTAAGAAAAATATACCTCCCTGGTAGCAGTTTTTCCTTTTTATGTAAATGTTCTTGGGCTCCAAACTGTCTATAATAAATTAGCTTAGAACACTTTATCATTATTTCATTATTTTAAAGGTTTTTAAGGTATCCAGCCAAAGAACTGCTTAATTGGCAAGCAATTTGAACCATCTCAAACCACTCTCATATTAGCAACACTTCGTTTATGACAGGCTATCAAAGTGAAATAGCTTTAGATGAGAAGAATGACAGGTGTTCCCTCTCTTTTTCCTTCCTTTCTTTCATATCATAAACATTTTGTTTCTTTAAAAAAGGTGTCATCATATCCTACAATACAGAGATAACAGGCCCTAACACTTGATATACTATACATCACCAGTTGTAGCATGGTTTTATGGGACAGGACTGTGAAAATATTACGCCCCTCACTCAGCATCACTAGTATAACTCAGGGGTTCCCAACCCCCAGGCCACAGCCCGGGACTGGGCCATGAAGGGTTGGCTGCCTGTCTGCAGGAGGGTTGGCTGCTGGACAGGAAGTGACCACAGACTGGCAAACTGCAGACTGGCAAACTGCAGACTGGAAGTATACTATGGACTGGCAGCCTGCCCACAGTATGCTGGTCACTTCTGGTCTGCAATCTGCTGGTCCTCAGCATAAAAAGGTTGGGAACCTCTGGCATAACTGATTGGGTGGGGGAAGGTTACCTGGGTAGCAACCCCGAGTACTGACTTTTGGGAAGGACACATAAATAGCATTCACTGCTGCTGCCATTAGCACTCAGCAGCCAGTGCTGCCCTGTGTGTTATGACTGCCCTGGGTGGGAGGTCTTCTGCTATTCAGCTCCTCTGTCTTTACATAGCACTGCCAGCAGAACTCCCTGTCTGGACATAGCTATGCTGTTAGAAAAGGGAATCTGACTCCTGGCTTCTTTCATTCAGAGGGAGTCTGACAACACAGCTACGCTTGTAGACCTGCAGTGACAGCAGCTCTGCAATGTAGACAGACCTTGAAAGCAATGCACACGAGCCAGATCATCAGTTCCCAAACTCTGACAGATTGTGCACCAACAGTTTAATACAATACAACTTTACGTCACCAGCAAATTTTTCAGTTCAACCTTAAGTACCACCAACATTTTTTGTCATATGAAGTAATTATAATAAATATGTTAATGCATACTACTGGTGGTACATGTACCACAGATTGTGAACCACTGAACTAGATAAAGGTAGATTGGTCCAGTTGATAAAGCACTGGTCTTAGTCCTATTCCTTGCTCTGCCTCTGACCTCCTGCTTAACCTTGGGCAAGTCTCTACTCCTCTGTCTCCCCCAGCACCCTTTCCCTGACTAAACTATTCAGCTGTGGGATGGAACCTGCACTGTCATGTGTTTTGAGCAATGCCTAGTTCAATGCCATCTGCACCATGCTCTGGGCCTCTGAAAACAACTGTGATAGCAGCAACAACAGCACCAGCAGCAACATTCCACACAAATCATCTTGATTTCAGTGGGCCTGCCTGCAAACAGTATGTGTCCCAATAATTGTTTGCACTCAGATATTAACGTATTTCGCTGCAGTTGGAGCACTAACATATTTCGCTGTAGTTGGAGCCTATAGGTGCTACCACAGCATATACTAACTAGTTGTCTAATTAGCTCCACACTAAAGTGTCTCCATCTACATATGCAGAACTACTAGACTAGAGTAAACTAATTCACTCTGCCATAAGTTAGTACTGCTTGATACAAGTACTATCCTATGGCAGAGTTATTTACCTTGTCACAATGCATGTGTAGATGGTGACTGGGGCTGGTTGGGGCACGAGGATGCTTCAGTGTGGGGGCTGCCTGCCAGCTAGCCCCGCATTGTGGAGCACCTTTGCGCCCCAGCCAGCCCCTCTGCAGCACACTGAGCCAGGGTGCAGCAGCTCCAGGATGGCAGGCTGACCCCCCCAGGCCTTGTGCCAACTTGCACTGCACTACTTCAGCTAAATGTGTGGTGGTCCTGGGCACATGTGTAAATGCTATGACCTGAAGCAATAAATTCTGGCATAAACTGTGCCTGAGTTTCTTGCATCACATGAATTCTATGTGTAGATGTGCCCACTACAGCACTGGAAATTGCTCTTACATAGCTGCTGAAGAGCTGTGCTAAATTCCTGTCCAATTCATCTCCCACTGACCTACAGACAGTGACAGAAATGGATTCTGAGGATCCACAATGGATTAACATTAGCGAAATAATACGCACGTCCTAACTTACTAGAGACTAAAAAGAAGATAATGCCATTTCTGGGTGAAAAGAAAGGATGAATGGATAGATAAAAAGAAAATGAAGACTTTTAAAGCCACCCATTTATTTCTGCATGGTAACAGCATCCTCCTCTGCATCAGTGTTGCATTCTAACTTTGAGTCATCCAAAAATTTCATCTGCACTCTTCTGATTCTTATCCATGGACAATTAATAAAAATAATCAATGTGATCAGTCCTGCAAGGCTGATCCCTGAGGATTTTCACTAGTAAACTTCCCTCCAGCCTAATGCCTTCCCCTTTTAATCTATTCCTACCTCCTCTTGAGTTCATTCTTTGCACTCCTTACAATTCTGCTACTAATGTCCACCTTCTCTAGTTAACTAATTTCTCTTATTATATCAAGAGCTATAATGAAGTCCAGATCAACGAGAACTATTGCATTTTGTCCAATCTTGGAATTTCCCTTCTCTCATTACCCCTGTCTTAATTAGAAAATATAAAATATAAAATATAAGAAAAGATATAGCCTCCTCAAATGCTGCCTTCCAACAAACTTTTCTTTCACCCAAACTAACAAACTAGGCTGCCACAATTTCAGTGTTATAGGCCCCTGATATATCCTGCTCAAATCCTGTTCCTTCAGAAGAGGTAGAGAAGGAAAAAATGATGCTGATACCAGTGCTGAAGACAGGCAGGGAAGATCTGGCACTATAACCCATTCCACACCTCATTTTATTTTTTGCAGTGTCCTCATCAGAAAAGTGTGTAATGGATGTTCTACCCTATCCAGCAAGAAGTTTTCCCTCCTAGATTTCTGCTGTACTGTTTGATAAGGATTCTTTTGCATTCCTGGAGATTCCACAGATGTCCTTTTCCATGCCTCATCCTGGTGATCCAATCACATGCCTCCTGGGACAGAACCCATTCTTTTCAATGAAAACTAATTTTCTTACATATTGAAGTCACATTTTATCCTATGACTTTCAGCAAATTAAAGATGCTTCTCTGCATACAAAAATAATTTCATTTCCTTTTGAAAAAGTTTCTCTTGTTGGTTCATAGACCATGATGAGCTTGTAAATGCCATTAGCAGTCATGCTATTGTTCCAAATTGCTTTGAAGGGATATGAGGTCTTGGTGTATTACTGTTGGCTCTAGGAAATTCATGCATATTTATTGATAGTCATTTTCATTTCCTTTTGGTTCCTGACATCTTTGGATGAGAAATGTTGCGAAGAGAGATAGGCCTGAATCAAAGCTCAGATGCAAGCATTTATGACTACTGAGGTGTGTAGTGTCTAGATCCAAATTCTATGACTGGTGCATCATTTCAAAATGGAAATGTGGGCTTCTGCTACTTGCTGTTAATGGAATTTGAATTTGAATCCCTTACAATGATAGGCCAGATTTAGCAGCAATATGAATTGGGCTGTAAACGACACATGGGGTTAACCTTCCTGAAGATGTGAACAATGAATTGAGTTCAGAACAACCTGGTATGCTGCGTCAGCTAAGTTTGACCTTGCCAGTGATGGGCAAAATTCCTCAGACTAAGAATAAATTTGGGGAAACTGAGGTTAGAATGGGCATAAAGAAGAGACGACCAGATACTTCAACACTTATCTTAAATTGATTTTCATGCTATTCTTTTTGGCCTTCTAGGTCCAGATTCTGATCTCCAGCCCATTTCTTTAATATAATTCACCCAAATTTATACTATTATAACAAAAATCTGGCCTCCATGAAGTGTAAATTTAATTACTTTTCCACACTCACTCAGGCTGCTGACACACACTGTTTTTCTGGTACTATTAAGGTGTTAATCATACCAGAAATCAGAAATAGGAACTGGTCATACATTCAATGAATTTATGGTACCATAAAATCATAAACCAGCCACAAAGATATTACTTGAAAAACATGTAATATCTTTTTGGCTGGCTTGTATGGTGCCATGATTTGAATGTGTGGCATGCCTCAGGGGTGGAGCCTCAGAGTGGTCAAGATTAGGTATCAACTAGCAAGAATCTCCTGGTGGCACAAGCACCAGGAGGGTCCTTGCCTGTTTACAGCTAATTGGGAGGGCCCTGGGGCTTGAGCCCAGGTGGTCCCTGTCAGATAATAGCTGATCAGGACCACTCTGGAGCTCAAGTCCTGGGGTGGTCCCATCCAGCTAATGGGAGATTGGGACAGCCAAGGGGATCCAGCCCTGGGACCTGAATCTTGGGGAGATCCCTGCCAGCCAACTGAAGATTGGGACTGCCCCAAGACTTGAGCCTTAGGACAGTCCCAACCTGCTGATGAACAGCTGATCATTGGCCAGCTCCAGAGACCACAGGGGGGCTCAAACAGCCCTGTGGGTCCATGCAGCCAGATAAAGATCAGCTGACTGTCAAACACCCAACCTGCCTATGAAGGGGGAGCCCAGGATATTGATCCCAGGCTCCCTCTGCACTAGCAATATGCAGTGATTAGGATCTGATGCTAGATCCCACAACTGTGTCTCTTGCCATGCATTTGGCATAGCAGGAAATGCAATTGGTGGGGTTCACACATCAGATCCTATGATGCCTTTAACTGCATGTCTGTCAGGGATGTCAGTCTCTAATCAATGCGTTTTACATTATCTTGACCATTGCAGCAATGTTAAAGAAATGTATACCTGACATACAGCTCACATTACCATTTACTTCACAACTGATTTTGACTTGCGGACTTCCATGGAAGGGTGCACACACTTTCTCCAACCTGTGGCTAGTTGGCTATATCCACACAGCTAAGTCCAGATTTGAAATTATATAGAGTTCTCATGTTGGGTACCAAATCAACATGTACCAAAATATGAACCAGTTTAAATGACCAGAAACTAGTTAAAAACTGTAACAGAACAGATGTTCAGTGTACCTAAACCAGTTTGAAAATAGCTGAAACCAGTTTGAGATAATACATTCAGCCACATTTATCAGATTTAAGGGATTTAGGTCAAACTGGTTTATTTAATGTCTGTCCCAGACCTCTTGCTGGTTTAAGATAAATCAGACTCCCCCGGCATCCCAGCATGCTCTCTGGGCTGGGCAGGGCATTCTGCTTCAAAGCAGGGCTGGCCCCTCCCCTCTGCTCTGTGGCTGCAGGCTCAGCACAGAGTGCGGGCTGCTTCCCTCCTCCCCTCACCACTCCCTGCTTAGCAAGAATTCCCCACTCCCCTCTGCCTCACTGAGGAGGTATCTGTGTATTAGCTAGCAGACCACATGCTGGCTATGGTCCGTGTTGAATCAACAGGCAGCTGTTATGTCTTTCTGTTGTTTTCTTAATGGGGTGGTAAACACTTATCAATTCCCTGCTAGGCTAATCAGGGCCTAGCCATGGCCCCACCTCAGCTCAGTGCTACAGAAGGGAAGGGAGGGCTGCTCTAGCACCCCCCGGCTTCTAGCCTGACCCACTCCAGGCATGTGCCTACATGTCTGGGATGTCTGTGCAATTATAAAATGATTTAGCCTAGTCAGTTAGACTAACATGCAAAGATTGAATCAATTCAGGCTCAGGCTTTTTGAATGTCTGTCCCTAGCCATGTAGTCCATTGTATTTCACCCAGACTAGTCACAATCCTAAGAAAACTAAGCACACTTCCAGGGGGTTGTGTTCAGCCATTCTGGGTGCTACACTTTAGAGGTTTGGCAATCTTGCCTATGAAAGATTTCTCTGTCATGCTGAACACTCAAGCAATGTATGCCCCTCTGATAAAATCAAGCTGCTTTTGCTTTTGTAGATAATAACTCTGTATCTCTTTAACTCCAGAATCCTTTGATGTTTGCTCTGATGGCAAGTTTCCCTGCAGTTGGCTCTTATCAAGATGTCTAAGGCAAGAAATGTACACTCTGTAAACTTAAAGTCACAATGCTACCACTCTGAGAATCATGGCAAATACCCTCTCTGCCACTGTGGAACCTGAGAAATAATACCTTATCTTGAAATTGAATGGAAACTAAATAAACCTTATGTGAAAGTCAGTTTAGGGTTGGGTAGGTTTGCATGGGTAACAGATCTTATTGGTGTGTGGTTTGCAGGAATTAGAATAAGGATAAGAGTGTCTTCACATTGATTCTGGAAGGTTTTAAGTAATTGCTCATGATCTGAATGTGGATATGGCCTTCCATACCAGGAAGTAGATCTTACCTTGTGAAATCTGTCTGACTCCCTCGCCCTATACACCCTACAAAATTTATGGCAACACAGTCTTTTGGCACTTGAGTAGACAATGAAAGGAGTATTCTTTTGGTGAGGTATGGATTCCTGTCACCTCTATACTCCTTCCTAATTTGGGGGGAAATAGCAGTCACCTTTTCAGTAGTGTTGGAGTGAAGTGGTAGCCATTATGATCCAGAAAATATACAAGTTGAGGATTTTTTTTTATTGGGCAACTTTCTAGGGAGAAAAATTGGGAGTATGATGCATTTCTTTATCATCTCATGGAATGTGCTCAATGCACTACGTGAGGCAGACTGTCCAGGAGCAGCCCTGAGTGCTTCTCTAAGACACATGGACACACTTACTTAATGAACATTTGCTTGTCTGACCTGTCCTGTGATATTCCCATGCTCTGTCCCAAGCCCTCACTCCCAAGCCACAGCCCCCGCAGCCCAGCTGCTGCCCCTCACTCCCAACCACAGTACTCTGCCCCCCAGACCATGCTGGTGCCCCTCATTCCCATTCCTGCTGGTGCCCCTCACTCCTGACCCACAGCCCTCTGGCGCTGCCTGTGCCCCATGATCTTGACCTACAGTCCCCCACTCCCTCTGGTGCCCTTCATTCCCAAGCCACAGCCCCCCTCCAGCCCTGCTAGTGCCCATCACTCCTGACTCACAGTCCCCTGCTCCCCCCAGTTCTGCAACACCTCTCAGCTGCCCCATCCCTGTGAGCAAGAGCACTGGCCCTGGTGACGGTGACCCAGCCACACAGCTGCCTGCAGCCCCCAAAGCCCCACACTCACCCCCGTCCCCTTCCCCCATTTGAGGGGTAGGCACCTCCCCTCACTCCCCCTGCCCTGATGCAGCTTCAGCGCCCAGACGCTTTCCCTGAGCACCAGCAGGCACCTCCCCACCTCACGTACCCACCCCTCC
>NW_017729024.1:56490752-56492259 GCF_001723915.1 Gavialis gangeticus | reverse complement strand
TCTCTCTGCCAAGCTGCCCACTTCTGACTGGATTCTGCTTGCCAGGTAGTGACAGATCTATGATGCACTCCACTCAGCATAAATTTTGCAGGAGGGAAGAGGTATTACAAGCTCTTCCGATCCCCTGCTTTTGCCTTCACCCATTTGAGGGGTAGGCACCTCCCCTCACTCCCCCTGCCCTGATGCAGCTTCAGCGCCCAGACGCTTTCCCTGAGCACCAGCAGGCACCTCCCCACCTCACGTACCCACCCCTCCACAAACACACACACCCCCCTTCCAGACAGTTCCCAAGCCCTGGCCCTCCAATCCCCACCCCCAACAGACCTGCCTGCATCCAGCTGCTTGGGCTGCTCCCACCACCCTGCCTGGCTGCATGCCAGCCATGTGCATGCATGCATGCAGATGTACATAGTGCCCCCTGCCTCCAACTGTCCTTCCTCAGCTTCCCCACTCCCAAGCAGCGTCTTGCTATGGCAAGCCAGGAAGTGCCAGGAAAAACGTTGATGCTGAGCAGAGCAAAATCCTGGACATTTGTTGATATTTAAAAAAAACCCACCCAGACCGAGATGGAAGGACCCAAAAAGAGGACATGTCTGGGAAAACTCGGATGTATGGTAACCCTAAGTTAAAATTCAGCCTGTGCAAAGGACTAGTAAAAAAACATGTACCACATTCCTCTCATTAAAGACCTCCAAAGTATTACCCATAGTAAAAAATGAATATTGAAAACTCAAAGATAGCTGCCTTCAGTCAGCCCACATAATTAAAATTACCCCTCAGATTTACAGTAATGAATAAATGGAAAAAACAGTGCCTGAAACTATATTAAATAAATAAATAAATAAATAAAAACCAAGACAGGAAACTGCCTGAATAAATTATTCTCTGTGAATTATTTACTCGGCTAAAAAAAATACAGCCACTGCTTTTGCTTCTTAGGAATACTATTTAAAAACCATCTCAAACAAACTGCTTGTGACCTCTAGAGTGAAACCTGATTTTGTGGCTGGAAAGGTTACCAAGTAGCCCCATGAGTCATGACTGATTGACTCTTGAGATATAATGCTGACCTCACTGAAGGTAGTGGCAAAATATGAAAGTCTGTCAGAGCTTTACCACTGTCTTCAACAGATTTCAGGAGTTCTTCCTTCTTACAGGAATTGGAACCCTTTAAGAAAGAATTAAAATAATTCACCACAAGCAAATTTGTCATTTTTTCCTTAAATATACACAAGTCATAATAAGCGTCTGGCACAGCTCTGTTTATGCATATGCCTTCTCCATAATGTTACTTCTTATGGAAAAAATATGAAACTGTCCAAATAGGTCTTGATTAGGGGTGCACCAATAGAGATTTTGGAGGCTGATACCAATAGCCAGTATTTAGGGAGGCATTTCAGCCGTTACCAATCTAATTTCCAATACAGCTGCGTCCAGCTGGTAAGTCTGGTGTGGTGGAAGGGGAAGAGGGAAGGGGGAAGGGGGGGCAGATCAATGCCCCCCCCCC
>NW_017729024.1:56468161-56490734 GCF_001723915.1 Gavialis gangeticus | reverse complement strand
GGGGGGGCAGATCAATCCCCCCCCCCCCACAGTGAGGGAGGGAGGGGGCAGGGTCAGCCGCTACACATCGGGGGGCAGAGCTGCGGCCACGGGCATCTCCCACTGCTGCTTGCACCCCAGGAGGGCGGAGGGGGCGGCGTGGTTATGTGTCCCTGGATCTGCATGGGGCAGGGCAGGCGCCGGCAGTGCTGGAAGGATGCTGCATCCACCCCAAATTTCGCCACTGCTCCACTCCCAGCATCACTGCCACCGCTAGCCACCCAGCACTGCTCTGGCTCTATGCCCCACCTCCATGCACATGCCAGGAAGAGCCAGAGCAGTGCTGGGCAGCTGGCAGTGGCAGTGCTGGGAGCTGAGCTGTGGTGAAATTTGGGGTGGATGCAGCATCCTCCCAGCACCACCGGCATCCACAGAGAAGAGCCTCATGCAGCCCACCCTGCCCAGCACAGATCTGGGGGCACACCCTCCCCCCCCCAGGATGCAAGCAGTGTTGGGAGCTGCACCTCTCCCCTCCATGCCTGCCCTGCCCAGGCAGCACCTGCCCCTCCCCTACCCTCACCACAGGGAACATTGATTTCTTCCCCTCATGCCTCTTCCTTCCCCCCCCTCCCCTTCTACCACAATGGACTGACCAGCTGGAGGCAGCTCGCCATGCTGCTGACTTTGCTCCTGGCTGCTTGAGTGCTGTGCTGCAGCTGCGCGCAGCACGAGCATTTACTGGCCCCATCAGGCCAATATCTGATACAGCAAATATTCTTTATATCAGTACCGATCCGATATCAGACCAGTATATCGGTGCATCTTGATACTGCAAAGTGCTGAGTATGTTACCTTGATTCAGCAAATTAAGCAGGTGCTTAGCTTACACAGATGAATAATCCCATGTAAAAAATCCGCAATCAAAATCTGTTACAAAATCCCATGCAAAAACTGTGTCAAAATTTAGCATGCTAGATCAGAGCCAGAGTATAACATCTAGCAGGATCAAAACCATAGACACCATTTATTGTGCAAAGGGTAGCATTTAAAATTATCGAGAGTAAATTCTGAAGTACCAGTAGTCTATAAAAAAAGTAAATATATTAAATTTAAATGATCTCTTCCTTAAATGGGAATTCTTCTAACAATTATTTTGCAGATGCCAATGAGATGTACTACATACTAAAAAGAAGTTTAAGTTCAAAGTTTGTGGTTTTTAAAGGACCGCATTTAAAATTCTGATTCACACTCTGATTCACCTATGGGAGCTTGTATTTTCCAGTAATGAACAAGGATATTAAAAAACCTGCATGCCTCAAGGATATCTCTTGGGTCTCACAGGCCTTGAGGGTCTATAACTGCCTTAACTTTTCCTGTCTTACACAATTTCCTTTCGCTTTGTTGCATCTTCATCTATCCCTTCCAGATTAGTTTTTAGATTATCTTTCCATCATTGCCTTGGTCTAGATTGAGGTTTAATACCCTCTACTTCAGCTTTCAAAATCTGCCTCATATGCCTTTCCTTGCTGGTTTTCACAATATGCCCTACCCATTTCATTCTCTGTACTCTTATCTTGTTCAAGTCATCAGGTCTTTTGTAAAGGTCCACAAACTCTTGATTATGTCTTCTCCTCCATACACTATTTACTTGTACTGTACCAAATACCAAATTTCATTAACACTTTGTTTTCACTTTCAAGCAGCCTTTTTCCCTTTGTCTTTCTCAGCGTCCAAAGAGGATTCACTTCTATATAAAGGACAGGTAGAACAACTGCACTACAAATCTGGATTTTAAGGTTTCTTGAAATTTTCCTTGATGGCATTATTTTATCCGGACTCAACAGGCATGTATTAGCAGTGTAAATTCTTGCCTTGATTTCTTCAGTTACTTGATTGTCCTCAGTTATTATTCCTCAATATTAAACCTCTCTACCTAATCCATATTGTTATTCACTATCCTGAGATTTATTTCTGGATGTGATCATGTATATATACAGATTTTAAAAAAAAAAACCACTCAATTCCAAAGGATTACTCAGGTGCCACAAATAAACTTGTGTGTGTTGGGAGGAAAGGGTAATGGGGGAAAGTATTTAGCTAGATGAATATCATGCAACCCCTAGCTTTAATGAATCAGTCTTTGGGCCCCATATTACAGAATTCTGGATTTAATTAGAATAAATACAATCCTCTATATCTGGCATATAAATATAAATTATGTATATATAAGTATAATTTTTCCAATGTTCAAATTTCTTTTTAATGGGCCTCATGGATTAGCATTCTCTTTATGAAGATGACTCTCTCATCTAAATAAAAAAATCTCACTTCAGTTTTGTCACTCTGATGGTCTGCTTGAAATCTCATAAACAAGGGGTCAGTTCTGACAGATTTCACAGTCTTATTGGCTAAGTACAGACAGTCAAAAAGCCCAAGGCTGAATCTATTCAATCTTCGCAGGTTAGTTGAAATTGTGTAAATTGAACCAAAAAGCAAGTGAACAGACATTCATTTTTGATTCCAGAAATACAGCCACGTGCCTGCAATGGTCAGGGCAGAAGCCTGAGGAGTGATCGGAGGGCCTTGAGTCACAGCTAGCTGGCCCACGCTATAAAGCATCCTGGGATACTGAGGGACTGTGAGTTAACTTGAATCTGGAGGGGATCTGGGACAGAATTTTAATAAACTGATTTAATCTAAATCAGTCGAGTCTGATACTACACCCTTCCAGGTTTATCTTAAACTAGTTTTGGCTATTTTGAAAGCAGTTTATGTGCACTGAACTTCTGTTGGGTTACAGATTTAAGCTGGTTTCCGATAACTTATACCAGTTTATGTGCAATTTCTGCCGCTAGCCTGTGAACATCACAACACTTTCCGGTTTTCCTACAGCTATAATTCTTGTTATTCATGTGATTACAAGGAGACATTCAGCTTTTTTCAGCTTTAAATAAAATGGTGAAGTTATAGGCTTCCAGGTTACAAAGAAAACCTTGGAAGCATGACAAAGAGAAGATAAGAAGCTAGAGAGCAGCTAAATCCCTTTTATTTATTTATTTATTTTTAAATGTCATGATGCTTAAGCCAAACTACTAATTTCCCATGGCCTGACTCATGATCTTGGAAAGTTTGGGACTGATAATACCCATTATATGTCAAACTATAGAATTAAATCAGGTATGTACCCCAAAGAAACACCCTGTTGACTCTCTTGAGACCCATAAGACCAGCCCTGTGTGCAACCAGGGCTATTTTCAGGGATAACAGGGCAGCAAAAAATGTATTTGAAGGTACATAAGAAATCCACTTATGCTGTTCATTAATATGCTGAAGTCCTGCCTAGGCTGAGACTGAACTAGAATCCCTCATTCAGTATCTCCATGCAAGAAGCTTTCTTACTTTTTCTGCAGCAACTATAATTACAAGACCTGCTTTCCTCAGGGCCTACCACCACTAGTGCCTAGGAAAACATGCCATATACCCCCCATTCCAACTACTACTTCGACAATACCAGAACACAGCAAAAGCATTACAGAAATTCTGAAGCCAATTGGTAATTAATGAATAACATTCTAATACATTTCCAGAGAGAACCAAAGTCTTGTTATTCACACATTTTCTACAGTTCCACATTTCCTAAGCTGAAGGAGCATGAAAAATCATGAGACCCAAAATGCCAACTCCGTTTAAGGAAACATTTTAATTAATGTTGCCATATAAACTAATTAACAGATTTACTTGAAATCCTCAGAAAATAACATCTTAACTTGTAGACTGTGTGCTGTATGTGTGTGGAAGAAAAAAAACCTGCTTCTTTGGGGCAACGCAAAGAGTTTGTAGCCCTGCTTTAACTGCAACACTGAATCTAGCATAATCTGTGGTATTCCTGCCATCCCTAAAGAATGCAATGCCTCAGCAGTCTAAGTTTGATTATTCTATCACCAGTAAGTTATTTTATGACAGTCAAAATGTAAAATGAGGGAAAACTACTTTATAGTTTGTCGACAGGTCATTATTCACACCTACCTTACCTATACCTTGTATGTTGTTTAGAACCTTGTATGTTGTTTACACTGCGCAGTAACAACAAGGTTGCACTTGTGCTGCAGAAGCTGGATGTGCATTTAGAAGCATCACTGCCTAGCACTTAGGCTGTATATGCACATCCCCATTTTTAGAGCATTCTTGTAACATGTGCAAGGAATAGTATGGTGATTTGATTTCTATTTATTGTATCTTCCATGGAAGATACTATTTTTTTTTTTGGAAAAGTAGATACGACTTTGTTTGCTGTAGGTTGGTCTCTCTTTGTATATTTCTTAAAGTGGTGAGCCACCAAACAAATTATGAATTGTAAACAATATGAAAAGAGCCTAAAACTGTAAGAGGACTTTATGCAAAAAGGATTAAAAAGCCAGGTAAGTTACATTCATTTTCCCTCTGGTGCTTCCTGTACTTGAAATTAGGCTGCATTATTAAAGTTGCGTGTGCCTAGGAGTCTCTTTACTGCTGAGTTTCTTCCTTTTCTTTCTTATTCAATGTTGCCTGGGTTTTGACAGCAACCTGATCCAAAAACCTGTACTTTGACTTCAGCCTTTCCTGCTTTACAGTCTTCATAAAGAAGACCATGAAAGTGGCAACATAAAATCACAGCATGGTAAAGAGTCATTCTAATTATTTTGCTGATCCAGTTTTGTTTGTACTTATTTTGAGGAACAGAGCATCTACTCATCTGAGTGGGACTAATGGTCACATTTACTAAATTGTAATTTTCCTCTGGAAAAAAAATGGCCTGGTATGGTTTTGTGCTCACTGTGCTGCATGATTATATGCCAAGCTTACTCACTTGAGAATAAGAATATATTTACAGCCCTGCAAATTTACACTTTCAATAGGATCCAGAAGCACCTCTGAAAAAAAACTGAGACATTTGTTTAAGCGCCTATATAGTTTAAACTTCAGGTTATCACAGTTAAGAATGTTAGTCCATTGCTTGAAATGCCACCAATACTTAGATTATTCTCAAGTATCACATTGTCAAAGGTTCTCAGAACCCAGCAGGTCTCACTGAAAATAACAAGCTGCTACATGTATAGCTCTTTGGATAAAGACACTATTTCTCAGCTAATCTCATTCCTGATGCAAAACACCTCCTGAATCAGGAGCCTAAATGCAACGAAAGACACAGCTCATGCAGAAGGGCAGAGAGCAATCATCCCATCACCCTCATCAGAAAGAAGATGCTTCCCCATCTTCCCAGTGATACACAGCTTAGGAACTAGCCTGAGCTTGTGTGATATCAGATACCCAAATAACACTTGCAGGGAAAAATGTTTTCCTTCACTTTTAGCTGGCTAGTTGCTATTGGAACAAGATGTTTATTTCTGCTCCTGATCTTCAGGGTCATTTCCTGCAACACCCTGTACCATGGAATGGGTCCATAGGTACTGGAAATATTAAGGCTGGTAAAGAAGGATGTCTACCAGCCCAACAAATACAGGTGAATGGAAACACATCTATCTATGTAAGGCAGGGGTTGTCAACCGGGGGTACGTGTACCCCTACGGGTACTTGGAAAGGTCCTAGGGGGTATGCGCGGGCAGGCGGGGATGGATCACCACCATCCACCACCCCACACCAATGCCTCCCACCGCCTACCCACAACCAGTCACATGTGCAGCTCTGTGGGCTTTCAACCTTGCTATGATCTAAAGTCATGCCTCTCCAGAGTTCCTATTTCTTCTAAACCACCATCTAAAAAGTGTTGGCTATGATCCACAGAAATAATGGAATAAGGACTCAGAAGTAACACGCAGGAGTGAAAGCAAGAATTTTTTGACAACCTGCCCACAACTGTGGAGCTACCTGGTATACAAGGGCAACATAATACATCTGCCCTGAGAACCTTCAGCATAAAATACAAGATTTTTTTTGAGAAAGTTTGCTCATAATGAGCACTCACTGATATATCTCAAAGGCACTTACTGACACATCACTATCATATCTGCTTTAAGAATGTGGGAGAGAAGAAAAAGGAAAGACAGAACTACAGAGAGGAATAAGAAGCAAGAAACGAGTTCTGAGCACTTTTTCCTGGTTCTGAATAGGGAAAAGAAAAATAAATGTCTGGTCTTCATGAAGACATTCATAAAGACTGTTAATTTTGCCTAGCATTAACACACCACAGGGGCAAAGAGAGACTAGAACTAGACAGACAGCTCTACAAAATTTTGAAATATATCAAGAATAAATGTAGAAAGACTCACCAAGTCAACATTTGCAATGTTCTAGAACAAGGGTAGGCAACCCCCAGCACAGGTGCCAAAGCATGGCATAAGAAGGCATTTTGCTTGGCATGTGTTCCTCAAGGAGGACAGAAGGGAAGGGACCAAAGCTGTGCTGCTACAACAAAGATCAGGCCCGTCACAGCTGCCCTGCCACCTGTCCTTAGCATGCCAGCATCTTACAAGTTGAGGTTGCAGGTGTTTTTGGCACCCTGCCCAAAAATGTTGCTACCCTCGGTTCTAGAGTGTCTGTCTCTTTCCTTGAGATTGCAGTTGGATGTAAGATGTTGGACTCTCAGATTTCAAATTTCACTTCAAGAACTCAGTTAACAATAGATCCATATGGAAAGGCCAGAAGGGACCACTGTGAACATCTAGACTGACCTCCTACATAGAAAAGCCCACAGAACTTCACCCAGTGAAACTTTAAGGGAGCTCAGTAAACAGTGGCTGACTTAAAGCACATCCTTTAGGAAGGCATCCATCCTGGAAAACCCTATCCTTCAGTCATCTAAGTAACCCCAATGGAATAAGGACTCTCTTGCCTTTAAAATATTGCATCACATTTCTAGTTTAACTTTTTTACTGCCAGCATCCATTGAAGAATGCCGTTAGGGTGCCCAGAAGGTCAACCTGCCAGCCTGGGGCTGCTCCAATCTGCTGTGGAAGATTAGTACTTGTGTTGACAAGTACTACCCTGTGGTGGTGTTTATTAGTTTACTGGGGCCTATTAGGACTGCACATGTGGACACTGAGACTTTACTGTGGAAGTAATTAGGCAATTCTACAGTAAACATCTTGTGTATATGTCCGGTGCCCACCCCATAGATATTTCTAGAATAGGATTTACCCTTCTTTCTAGTTTACTGAAGAGATGGATAGTACATAGAGGCACTTTGTCTTTTATTAATAGCTGTGATCCCAGTTCTCAGACCCGTCTTGTAGCTCTTCTCTGAACTCTGCAGTTTTTCCAACATAATTTTGAAGTGTTCAGCCTCCAACTAGATACTGCTTTCCACTTGTCTTGCTCATGTTGCATACTTCCTACTCAATATACCTCTGCTTATTCAGCTTAGGATGCTATTAGCTCTTTTAGTCACTGTACAAAAATCAGTCTTACTCAGTCAATGCTAATCAAGATACAGCCCCTCTCTCCTATCAGTTCTTTGTTACTAGATGTATGGCTTCACTCTATAAAATGTATCTTTATATACTGAAATACATACTGTTTGTCTGAAGTTTACCAAGCAAAGCAGATTACCTACTCTCAGTGACTTGTCTTAATCCTTATTTACAAACTCTGCCAACCTTTGGGTGAATTTGCATGTTACACTTAGACCGTACTAAAGGCACTTAAAATGTGAATGCCCACAGGTTAAAGCTCATTCACTTGTGCTAAGTGTCCTCTGAGTGTCTCAAAATTGTGCCACTCCAGGCAAGGGTTAACTCTGGGCCACACTACCTAGCTTATGTTAGGGTAGCTTCAGTCTGCTCCATGGAGGTAAAACAAGCAATCTCCAGTCCTCCAGCATCACAGGATGCACTGCTCCCAGCTCTCCCAGCCCCTCAGAGCAGAGACAGAGCCCAGATGTACTCTAGCCCTCTAGTGGCAAGTCAGAACTGTGCAGGCAAGAAATGTTATTGACCCTTAATGCGTGACTGCTCACAGCCTGTTCTAACTTTAACACTATTTAACATTCCACAGATTTAGTATGGTCTAAGTATAACATGTAGCTTCACCATTTGTGTCACCCACAAACATTATCAGCAGATTGTTGATACATATGGAATAATGGTGGCCTGAGGACAGATTACTGTTGTAGCCCATCAAAAGCCTTACTTCCCACTAAGGGGTAAAGCCCAGAAATGTAGGTTTTGACACTTATTATTTAGACAGATTTTAATCCATTTAATATACATGACAGTTTTTAAATGTGCTCATTTTTCAAAAGAAAATGTAATTCAACATGAAGTTAAGTGCCTTACAAAAGTCTAAACAGGTTATGTCAACACAAATAATTACCTTAATCAACTAAACTGGGAATCTTGTAAATAGCCATGTTGAGTTCATTTGACAGAATCTCAAATTTGAAACCATACTGACTGGTTTTAGTTATGCTTCCATCCCTTCTTTAAGGACTGAGTCCCATATCAACTTGTTAATTCTCTTGCCTGGAACGAAATCAGACTAATCAACCTGTAATTTCCAATGAACCCTTTACCACTTTCAAAGATCAGATTTTTTACAAATATCTCCAACCAGACAAAAATTGCCAGAAAATTTACTCAGCAACCTACGTGCAAACTGGAAAATGAACCACAAAAACAGAGAAACACAAGCAGACATAGTATCTAATACCAGTTTATAATGCTAGAAATTATTAGTTAGAGATGCTCCCTAACTCAGAAGGCTGCAGAAGTTAGGAATTCGTAATGGGCCCTCAGTTAGTAGTTGGTTAGTTAAAGGCAAAGGAACTGTAGAGGCTTGTCTGATGCCCCCCACAGTAAAAGATGGTTGTTTAGTTCTTCTTATCCATGAGGGACTGTCTTTATTAAATCCACTCATCACACCACATTCGAAACACACCTGAATAAAGCTGAAACGAAACAAAACAAAAAGGAGCATATTACAAAAATGGGCTTCTGAATTCAGGGCCCTATAAATAACTTCTGGATACATGTCCTCTAGAATTTACACATAGCTACTCCTTTTTCTATCCTGGAATGAGATCCAGCAAAAAGTAAGCACACAATTTTAGAACAGCACAACAAATGCAAAAAGCCAAAGTCCTCACTAGAAAAGATAAAGAAAAATAGATGATATCTTATATATATTTTAGGGACTGTGTATAGAAGCAAAGATTTTAATCACACATTCATGGATTCATAAAAAAAAAAATCATGCATTCCCCCCACATACACACACACTCTCTCTCTCTCTCTCTCTCTCTCTCTCTACAAAACCCAAAACCTTTGATATATACCCAGATAAAGAAACTTACTGCATTAAATGCTAGCAGGCTCATTCCCAAAACCTGCATGAACAATAAATGAAAAAATATCAAGTCAGTAACAGTAAGCAAATAGATCACCAGAAGAAAAAAATCATACCATTATTAGGTTGATAAACAAGATATTTAAAAGACAGAACCAAAACAGCCTTGAGGAACAATGGACTTTTATCAGTAAGTTACTTGTAACCTACAAGAAACAAAACCAAAATGCACTGACCTTAAGCTACAGTTAGGCTGAACTGTAGGAGGAAATTCATTTCTGTTAACACCGGATTGCTTACCCAAGTATCTACATTCTGCACCAAACACCCACCCACATATGAATGTACAAAAACCCTACCTAGCTTCAGTTAGATTAATCCATCTATGACAATATTCCACCATATACCTTCATATAATAAAACTGCACCAATTGCCCATAGCTGTTCTTATATAGAATGGCATGAGGTATTTATGGTTTTATCTGCACACAATAATAAAATTTAAATACATACATGTACCATGAAAACACACACACACACACACACACACACACACACACACACACACACGTAACTATCCATATGGCACAAAGAGCATATGTAAAAATAAAAAGTAGTAAAGCAAGTGCTAAATGTTAGGAAGTCACAATTCAGCATTTGATTTTCCCCACTACTTTTTTTAAACAGATGTGAAAAACGTAAAATGAGATGTGGGGCATAAACATACAAGTTTATATTTAGAGCTGTGCTGGTTGAAGCAAAGTGCAAAGTAGTGGAAATATGTCATCATTTTAAAGTTCAGCTGTCATTAAACCACTAAGGTAGATTAATTTGCTTGGGATAACAGGGACACAGGGAAGCTGTGAAACCTTAATTAAGAAAGACAAAAGGTGATCGCACATCTGAGAATGGTCAAGAGATTCTTCTGAATCTCCAAAAGCAATGTCTAGAAATTAAATAGATTAATGTGACATTTCAAAGGGATTTCTGAAATCAATACTTCTCCACAGCAGTCAATGGTAATTCTGTATTATTAATGTAAATAGTGAGTTTCTTGAAAGAAGAATGGAAAGCAAATACTCCCCAAGCAAGAGGAAGATACGAAATGTATTTCCCTGCTTTTATTATTTTCTGTGACAGGGAGCTGTCCTGAGGCCAATCACAATGTCAGCCTGCCCACATGTCTGGGGCAATCCGCTCACCTGACTTCTCTACTATGCCTCTGATGTAAAGAATAGTTGTTTTTAGGCAGGAGGCTGCCCATTTAATGCCCTGATGCCAAGGGCGAAATACACTGCTCTGACCTCCCCTTTACCATGTCCCATGCCTCACAGATGGCATCGAAACTCTCTATCCGCTATTACTTCCCCAGCCCCATTGCTGGGCTGCACTTGGCCTCTGGCCCAACCCTGGCTTCAGGCGTCCTCAGACTTACCTTGGCTGCATACCCTCACTGAGGCCTCTACTCACTCCCCCTTCACTGGGGCCTCTAGTCCCACACACACTCTGGGCTCCTTGCCGCTCATTAGGCTTCTGACCCCTTACACTCTGCCCCCTCACTGGGCTGCAGAGCCTTACTCCCTGTGGGCCTCTGGTGTCTGTTGATATGCCTGGACCTCACTCTCCTTCAGGCCTCCCACTAGGCCCCACTCTCATTTAGGCCTTGGGCCTTAGGCCCTCCTGGCCCTTACATCGTGGCCCTAGCCTCACTCTCAGGCACTGAGCCTCAGGCCCTCCTGGCCTCCATGTTGTTGCCCAAGCCTGGTGGTGCTCATCTCTCGGGGTGTGCTCCCCTAGACTTTCCCCTCCACCTGGTCACCTGCTAGGTGGGGGTGGGCTGAGGCTTTCTGGCACCTCACACTCACCTTTCATTAACCTTCCTCTCAACCACAGGCCCCATTTCTCTCAGACTCCCTTGCAGAATACCTCCCATCAGGAGGCTGGGCTTCAGCTTCTGTCATACTAACATGCTGGCTGGCTGACCGCCTATCCTCTCTTTGGAAGTGATGTCCCACTCATCAAAGGGACCTTCAGCCTCTTTTAGGCTCTGGCCCCACCTCCAAGCCAGTTGGGATGCCAGTGGCTCTCCACAGCCCTGGCCTGCCGCTTGCAGTGGGCTTACTTGCCCTTCAGCCTTCTGGCCCTGGCCCCCTTGCTTTAAACAGTCAAGAGTCCATGGCATCAGTGTGGCAGCAACTGACCTCCCTAATCAGCAGGGGTCCCCCTTGGGCCCCTCCATAAAGCCATCAACTTGCACAGGCTTACCTAGAGCCCCAGAAATCTTCTATCCAGCAGCTCCTTACTCTGCTGGGCTCATCTGAGCCCCTGGCCTCAGTCACAGCCAGTTCTAATCAAGGCTTGCCTATCCCCTCTGTAGGCCCACACTCTAACCCCATCCTTAGGCTGGCCTCACTCTCCTTAGGCCCATAGCCATTTCTGCGGGGCTTGGGACCCCCCTGGGACCCTAGGAACCTCCTCCTTCCCCATAGCTCTTACCCTGACCTTCAGATGTTCTTGGGAGAAGAGGTGCCATGCTGGGCAACATCACTCCAGCAACATCCCTGCAGCAACTGCTGGCTCTGCTCCTTGGGACCTGCTGTTATGCTAAGCCCTGCTCCAATCAGGCAGCCCCCTGCTGTCATAAGACGACCTGATTGGCTCTGCAGTTACCTGCAGGCTGCCTCACTGCCTGCTCAGTCCCTTAAAGTGGCAAGCACCCACAGGTGCATGGCCACACACCTTCCCCCTTAAAATCCTTCCAGGAGGGGTTTTCTCTCTGCCGCTCCCCACTGCAGGCTCCTCTGTAGCCTGCACAAGCCCTTAAAGTAGCAAGCACCCAAAGGTGTGCTGCCACACTTTCTTACACCTGTCTTTTACTGTTTCTCCCTATATAGAGAATCAAACTAGCAAGCAAACACCCCTGCTGTAAATGGCTATGTATCACTGCACTACAGTAACAAACTGTCAGAAGCTTTAAGGCCTACTTTATTTCTAAGGCTCTCATTTAAAAAAGCATCTGAATTCAGGGAAGCATATGTGTATTTATTTTTTAATAATGTAAGAGCAATATAGCTATGATGGTTCAGAAATTATGCAATAGGAAACCTTAAGATTTCTTAGGGTGATATCTTTTATTAGACCAATTAGGTACAGCAAAGTGCATTTCTTAATATCAGACAATCACCAGCAGAGAGTGATTTGAAATGATCACTTTCCATAGGGGATTTGGACTACCAGTCCTTATTTGTTTTCAATATATGAAACCTGAAAGGAAACTAAGTGCCCAAACTTCCTACATGGCTGTGACAATTTCAGCACAAATATTTTTAATAAGAGCTATCTAAAGTGTTTGAGTTCTCTTATGTGAACTGTATTTATAATGTCCATGAGAAAATATCTGTTTTCTGAGATGTTGACACTTCTAGTAAAATTTATATCTGCCTAAAGATTATACCCATAGTCTTTAAACTACATATATATCTGCATGATGTCCAATACATAATTTTCCACGGCTCACCTGATCACCTTGTGAAAAGATATCAGTTTTTATATTTAATAATTATTTTGGAAAATACCGATCATCTGAGAATTTCATGACTTCGTCAAAACTAGGTTTGGGTATTTGACCAGTCAAATAAAGTTTGGCCAACTGACTGGTCAAATATTGGTCAAAAATTGTAAAAGGAAAGTGCCAATAGGTCCAAATAATACACAGAAAAATAACAAATTTTGCATTAATAAATGGGTCAAAAATAATTTTAAAAAATCATACTCCTTTAAAAAATAAAAAAGGTAGATTTTTAGTAAAATTGCTGTAATCTTTGCTTGCTAAAAAGTATACAGTTAATTGACAATATTTGACTGTTCAATAGACCAGCTTGCCAACCATAGTCAAAACCTGCCTGTGTCTCTGAAAAATACACTCTAGGATAACTTAATTGTTTATTTTTGTTAAACTGATATAATAAATGGGAATTCAATCAAGAAGATCTCATCAGTGGCTGGAGGAATGTTAGCAGATACGTATCTCAAGATTTTCAGTAAATCTACACATTAATTCAGGTTCCTATTTATAGGCACAGGTTCCTGTTTTTCCTTGGTTTTTTTATGAAACGTAATTTACTTTAGAGAATCATTGTTTTTATTACCATTTGGTACTCTGTGTCTACTTATATTTAAAAGTGTTTATTAAAATGTTGAAAAATTATTCATGTGGAAAGTAAATGTAAAGAAGTGCTTTAATATACACAGGAGCTGGAACGTTCTGCAAGGCAATATTCCAAATGTCAGAGAAGGAAAATAAGTTCAAAAGAATACTCATTGATATGTCATGAATTGCCATTCCACTACCCTATACAATTTGTGTTAAACTACATTCATAGCTTCTGGGGCTATTGTTCTTGTCCATGAAAGTCAATAGAATTTCAGTAAGTGTCTTCACTGGGGAGAGAAGATCCTAGTGGAAAGCAGAAGTTGGAGCACCCTCAGATAAAAATTAATTTTGCTCAGTCTTTCCAGGATCAGCCATTCCAAACATTTTCAGTTTCCAGTGTAGCAGGCAACCTGTATATCTCAGTTTCCCTATTGTCAATTGTTGCACCCAAACAGTACCACTGAGATCAACAGAACTTGTGTAATATTTAAAGACCTGGTTCAGTAAAGCACATAAAAAATATGTCTCTGGACCCCTTCCAGCAAAAAAACAAAACAAAACCATATACTAACTTTAAGGATTTGAGTCAGATCACTGAGAGGTGAACTTAGGGTTAAGCATGAGGTTGAGTGCTTTGGTGAATTGAGTCTAAGCTCTGCTTCTCTACTCACTGCGATCTATACTATAGACTCTATATAGCAAAGCTCCTACTGGCTTTGGAGCTGCAGAATCAGTTATGTAGGGCTGCACGGCTTGAGCTCCTTCATCCTAACATAAATTGTCTCTTGAAAATGAGTAAAAAGCATGATACCATCCTTCTTATTGTCCACCCTTGGCAGAAATAATTAAAGCATCACCATTTTTAATAGTTTCTATTAAAGATTTTCTCAGTCTTGTACCCCTTATACAATATGTCCAGCCTCAAGAAATCCTACTGACTTCAGTGAGACAATTCATATATGAAAGGAATGGAACAGCAAGCCCAAAGTGGCCACTAAAAATAATGGATGCTTTGCTTTTGTGTTTTGAAGCAGGAGATTTCTGCCTTTAGTTTCCCGTGCATATTGTTCTTAGGTTAGGCAGTTACACACTTACCTACAAACGCCCCCTCTCACATGTATGTGTCTGTGTGTGGGGGGCAGGGGGTGTAAATAATAAAACAAGGAGTAATACATATTTCATTTTGGTGCAGTGGTAGTTTCTGTTTGCAAACTGCTGGATTTCTAAACATAAATGGCTGACAACAGTCAGTAGTAAAGCTGGACATTACAAAACAATGAAAGGAAATACTGTGAATACAGAATAAATGCTGATTTTAAAATGATATTGAAGGATCCTCACCAATATTATGTGTTTTCTGAAAATATTTCATATGACAAATATTAAATATGTTCTGATTTGTCCCAGTGGTGAACACTATCTAAGGTTAGTACATTTTCCATTGGTATATACCTTTCAACTTCGAGCATAATAGAATTAATGGTTCTTCAGTAGCTACTAATGAGATAGCTTAGCATAGTTAGAAAACAAATGTAAACGATGAGATGGAAAAAGAATGCAATAACAGTATATAGGCTATTGCAAGAGGCCAGAATGTTTTAGACAGCTGCTACAAAAATTGAGTCCATATTCACCTGTTATGAATCTGATTCCCTTCTTCCACTGTACTACCAAATGCTCCTTTGCACAAAGGAAGTGCAAACACATACATTTAAATAACTGTTAAAAACCAAACAACTGTTCCTGTCAGAAGTAGGTGGATTATATAGGAATCTTAGCTGTTGCCATAAAGAGTTGTCGATAGCATGATAAAAAAGATGTATTGCTGTCTACAGAGTTACATTTTTGACAACTCATCATAAAAACACACTTAAAAAACAATGAACAAATACTATGGCAACAGTTTGAAAATGCAATAGAAATATAGGTGACTAGTCTTCATGTGATGCCCAAATACCAGTATTAGCCCTGAATGCATCCAATAAAAACTTCATGTAGACTTGGCAGAATTTTGCTTTCAGTCTCAACCTCTTCTAATCTACTTTACTGGAAAGTACTGCACACTCTGAGGCTCCTGGCTTGCCCCTTCCCTCAAACATGGGTACTTCAATTTGTGATGGGCATGATGTCCTAGGCTAGCTGATGCCATCTTCCCCAGGTTCTACACTACCTACCTACAGAGGATCTCCTCCATAGACATATGCATGCAGAGTAACCATCTGACCTGTGATACCTCGTTCTTCCAGGTTATATGCCAGTTTTTAGACTTGGCATATCAAAGTTCTGCTGGACCATAAATTGCTATTGGAGGCATCCACTTGGGATATAATTCTTGACATCAGTTGCTACTCTTTACCATGTAGAAGCCATAATACACAAAATAAACAATAAAACAGTCTGAGAAAATTTTCCATGTTATCCATGATATGTTTAACTGAATCTTACATTTTGTCAGGTAAAAGTAGACATTATACCAGCTGGTCATTTATAATTTATTTTACGTTTAGTGAAGACATACATTGTGGAGACGTAAATATAAATATTTACTACATAGCTTGCCTATAAGATGCTAAATTAAGCATATAAATTCATGAAAGAAGCTTGAGTTAATACACTATTTATTTATATTATGACATTTTTTCTTTTACGGTGACTTCTATATACTGATAAACTGAAATATCAGTTTGAGATGCTTTGTATATAAATTTGTACACGAATGCTGTGAGTGTACACGATTCACTTTTCATTAAGAACATCATGATCATGTTATGTTCTGTTTAGATGTGTATCTCCTTCCTTGCTAAAGATGATCTTGGCATGCAGGTAGCAATATAGTAATGCAGTTCCAGAACATTACCCAGTCATAAGGTATGACATATATCCATCTGAGACATAAAATAAACATTCACAATCTCAAACAAATAATTATAGCCATTACCAGAATGCAATAAAAATACCTTACTAATAAGAACTAGATTGCAACCATTATGCAAATAATGTATATATGTACATGTATGTGGGTAAATATATATACATGTTTCTAGGTTATCTGAAAGTATCTGTTTAATCTTTACTCCTTAGTCTTGTTTCCCCTGTAAACCTTGAAATAATTCCATTTCATAAGTATTACAGACTGTATCTTGCACAACAGCCAGCTAGATATGATTAATTATGAATATTATTTCTAAAGAAATGGATCTGTACTTCGAAAGCAATTTGCTGGTAGAGCAGCACTAGAACTGCTCATGAAGCCCTACACACACAGAAGATGTGCATGTACACAGCACACATCAAGACAAATTCTCCTTGCTTTAATCCCATGAGATGTCCCACTGAAATCTGTGGGACAAATTCAGAGAGGTGAGGAGCTACAAAAGAGGTGATCCATTCCTTTCAGGGGTGTAAATCAAAATGATTTTTCATTGGTGTGAAAAGTGCTTACTCTTATAAGGTAATGAGTACCTACTATTATCATAAAAGGTTGTATCTGACTCTCACTAGGATTCAGATTTAAACTCCTAGATTTCAGTTGTGTGGGCTGAGGCTCTTTGCAAATAGGAATGGAAAGTATACAGCCCTTGGCAGGAGGTACTCAGTGACTCACAGAATTAGTTCCTGACAAGTGTAAGTCTTATAAGATGAGGGTGGGCTGCCCAGAATAATATGAAGGATGGGTTTGGAAGGCAGCAAAATGCAGCTTGCAGGGAAATGGGGAGGAAAGCTACTCACTTACACAGCAGACAGCCCTTGTGACAGACAAGCAGCTAAATCCAAATGAGCTGGGGAGGAAAAAAGAAGAAAACAACTCATGCAGCTGTTGAGGCCACTGCATAAAGAAATCCTATGGAGGGCACACATGTAGGGGCTGATTCTGCACCTACTGAAGTCAACAACCAATTTGTTCCCATTGATATCAGTGGAGTAGGAACTAGCCTTCATTTCAGACCTTCACCACTTCCTATGTATGAAATGTATAACTCAGGTCAAATTACCTATTTAAAAAAATTGTTCATGTAGATACCATTCATTATTTTTTTAAAATATGTATGTAATTGGAACCATATGAATATAGAATTTCTGGAGGAGGTATTAGGCACGCATACAGATATGTTATGGGTATATAGTTTTACAGTGCATGCACATACACAAACACAGAGTTGGAAGTGACCCCAAGGTCACGTCCAAACTACTGCGAAGATGAAGATAAATCTACCTATATCTACATATCTTGTATAAAATACATCATTCTTAGAGGTATAATGTCAATACATAAATCAAAGTGAAGCTGAATATATATAAAATTAATGTGGCCTTAATTCAGCAAAGCCTTTAACCACATGAACACTGAACAAATATTTGCAGGTAGTGACATATGCCTTTTTCGTTTAAGAGGCGTGTGAATCAATCTTAGCCAGCCTCATATTGATATTTATCCATGTAATCATTTAAATTAACTCTTAATTAAGTTTATTTCAGTAATTCTTAGAACAACTAAAACCATGAAAATGAGTACCTGGCAGAGTCAAGTATTTCTAAACTATTTGAAATTTGGATTTTCATTTTAACTTTAGCCAATTTGTTTAAAGTGACATTGAAATGATGTGAATCAATCTAAAAACTGAACTGACAACGTATTTAAAGTGCAGGACAGACATTCATATCCCATTCTCATTTATTTGATTACATGCATTTATAGGTCAGTGAGAGATACGACTCTTAGACAGGGCTGTTAACAACAGTGAAAAGATTTAACACCCTTAGGGAATGGATCTAACCTCTGTGTATAAGAGGGTATGTGTGTACCATCTACTAAAACTGTGAATGAACAACCTATGTTATAAAGATGAAAAAATACTCCCTGATGTGGGTAAACACTAAGTCAACTCTGATTTTAACCCAGCTCTTCATCTGAAGTTTTACATGTTTTGTATTTAAAGGCGTTTTCCCAAGCAAGCACACATTTTTTTTATTTGGTGAATAAGAAACCGTTCTAATGCACATTGAATATCAGGACATAAAATCAAATCAAGTTATACCCCTTGTTAAATGAGGGAGTTTTCTCATGTGATGCAATTTAAACACTACCATGTATGTGTTTAAACATAAATTTAGGTGAACCCTATTAACTTGGTAAATTACATTTATGGAAACATAACTATAACACTTGTAATTAATCTACTGCTATTCTTATTGCTAATCACTTAATATAGTTTGGTAATCTCCTTAATGAATCTGTTTAATGCTGAAGAGAAAATCCCTGCAGTAATATTTTGATGCGAATATGTGCTTACGGTCAACACACTGTCTGTATGTTTCTTCATACTGAATACAGTAGCTCAAATAGTATGAGGAAACAGTTCTATGAACAACTGACATATTCATATACGTAGCTGATGTATATAAAAATTGGACTGAAAATTAACCCCTGTATACCACAGATAGCATATGAAGGCACTAAAACGTAAAGAGGAAATGCTAATTTCAATTACAACATTTTAACGGAATAGAAAAGAGTTTTGCATGTGTTTGAAAAAAGCATATACAGATAACCCTTAGAACACAAACTGCCCAGTCCTCTGAACCCAGTGCCAGATTGCACTCTAGTACATGTGGCACTGCCCCAGCCCTTCCCCAGACCCAGCTGGGGAGGCATTCCATGACCCTGAGACTTTCTGGGAGGAAGGAACAGGGTCTGGTCAAAAAAACCCAAACAAACAGGCCACCCAGCTCTGAGTGCTATGCTTCATCCCCTCTGCAGGACTGAGGGAAGCCAGTGAAATGCAAGAAGACTGTCTTTGCTGAGTTTTCCTCCCCCACTTCAGTGACCCCTGGCAATTTTATCATGAGGGATAACCACACCCGCCCCCACTTTCTTTTATTTGGAAATTATGGACCACCTGTGTGAGTATGGATTCATCATATAAATAAAGTACATACAGAAGCTGGTTGTTATTGACTGGAGGCCTAGTCTTCAAGTTTCTAATGTAAGTAACCTTTATTCATGTGGATAGCTCTTCTACTGAAAGTCAATGAGAAAGCTTACAGGAACTAAAGCTACTTGTATGAGAAAGTGCATAATCTGCACCCCTACCTTCCCCTCTTCAGCTATAAATTACAATAATCAAAAATATTTGGAGTCCATTCCTCTCATTGACACCTGGGAAAACTTCTACTGATTTCAATGGGAAGAAGATCTGGAAAAGTGAGTGTACTGTTCAAAATTAAAGATGACAAAAAATAAAACAAAACAAAAAGCAAAACAAACAACACCACCCCACCACCCCTCCCCCGCCAACGCAGAGGGTCATTTTGCATCAGCTAGTGATGTGTCACAGAGACTTAAACACCCTGGGGTAAAATTGTAGCCCAACTGAACTCAGCAGGAGTTTTGCTACTGATTTCAGTTAAGCCAGAAATTAACCTCTATTATTCCAGAAAAGCAAGATAAAGATTTTTTTTGGGGGGGGGGGAGGGGAGGGGGGACACAAAATACGCTCAGAACATGTGAAGGTAGAATGCCATGTGTTTAATACAGTGCCTCTTTTCTTTCCTGAAATTACTACCATGTATTTACCTCTGTGGTTTCTTGTCTGAGGTACAAAGCCTGTTCCTCCCACTCACTGTTATCCTTGCTGATCATTCAGTAACTTCATAGCCAGAGAATTTATTTCCCTCCTCCAGTCTCTGTGGGTTTCTGTGTTATGCATTACTATTTGCCAAAGACATTTTAACAGACTATTTCCTTCTGTTTTCAGAGGATGTTTCCCCTCATTCTTCAAAGCACTGAGCATTTCCAGCAAAATATTCAGGGAGCTCAGTTCCCACTGAAGTCAACACAAGTTGCAGGTGCTGGGACCCTTGAAAGTGTGTGGCTGTATGTATAGTAACCTCACAAGCACAGAAGCTGAGGGAAGGGATTTTTTTTAAAGACGCAAGGACACATATTGGAACCCTAGGAAGACACTAGATGAGCTCATTTCTACATGAACTATACCTCCTTTCTTTATGAAATGTATGCACACTCCTCTTTCCTCGGTATTTCAGTGCCTAGAAACTGTGGGCTACAGCATCATGTAAGAATGAGTGAGAGGGAAAGGTTTCAGAAACAAAGATACAGTCACTACATTTTTACTCACAGGAGTACTTCTGCTGAAGTGGATGGAATTACTCAAGTAAAGTGAACAACATTTGTCCCAGACAGAAGCTTCATTCATTCTGTGATTGAAGCTTTAATCAAATCAATAATAGTACATGTACACTTTAACAGCCATCACAACACATTTTCCTAAGTTCAAATGCAGCTAAAAAGTACCCAGTAGTTTATGTTTACCCAATTACAAGCTTCAAACAAATTACTTTACCACCACCCTAAGTGCCTACAAATATTGTATGGTATAGTCTAGAAATGGAAAAAAAACCCATGCTTGACTGTTATGAATTACTACATTAATTTATGTTTGTATCACCTTTTCTCACATTGATTGTTCATAGTCTGACTGTTGGCAGCATGCCGCAACGACCAAATTTCCCTGTTTGGACAACACAGGCATAGAAAAATGCTCAGCTAAATAGTGCCTTGTTGAGTACAGTGATAAAAACCATGCGTGGACAGAAAATATGGTTTTATATTTCAAGTAGCCATGGAATGCTTAATAGAAATGTACATGAGAATTTGAAACTCTTTAGGTATTCATACTGCTATAAAATATACCAGATAAGAGTATGGAA
Organism: Gavialis gangeticus; assembly: GCF_001723915.1. NCBI lineage: Eukaryota > Metazoa > Chordata > Crocodylia > Gavialidae > Gavialis > Gavialis gangeticus. Next base: position 56,469,595 of record NW_017729024.1, on the reverse strand, counting down.
CAAGGCAGTCCTCACAGTGAATATTTACACAGTGATGCTTATCCCACACATTTCAAACCGGTCTTTAGTTTCTTAGTCAGGCCTATTCTGTGACTAATGCAAATTCCTTTTCTGTATATTTGTAATCACATCAGAGCGGCTATTACAAGAGGATTAAACAGGCATGCCTTCAAACTCTACAACGGGAGGACACAAGCTGCTGTATAGTGGTATTGAGCTTTTGTGTTAGCTAATAAGACAGGTCCCTGCCGAGCCGTTCCCTTGTTTCACAGTGACATCTACCAGCCGGTGCTGGGGAATCCCAGCATCATTCACCCCTGCTCAGCACCAGTGTATGTGAACAGCTCCCCTCTCCCTATGCGGGAAGACTGGTGTTTGTGCCCGAAAGCTCGCGAAGAACAATTTCCCCAACTATTTAGCTGGTCTAATACAAAACATCACATCTACCCAGAGAACCCTGTCTGCCCTATGTCCTTAGACTGACAGGGCTACCACCACCAAGCCCCCCCAGGTCCCCTCTGCACGCTGGGGCAGCTTGACAGCAGTCAAGAAAAGAAAGGCCAGCTTGGCCGCAAAAGTTCACCAAGCAGAGAAGATACGAAAATCACGAGCTGGGCTGACAGGTGCCTCATCCCAGCATCTGGGGCTCTGACAACAACATCGCATGCCCCAGCCATGCCATCTCATCCCCGTGAAACACTGGGAACGAGAGAGGAGCGCCAGCCTGGAAATTGCAGGTGTTGTGACACCCGGCAAGGTGGCGAGTTGAAAAACGACCCAGTTTCACCCAAGCCTTTTCCGCTGGCTGGCGCCTGGGCGCTCTCGAGGAGCGGGCTGGGATGTAAAGAGTGCTGCGATATGTGCAGCCATTGTGATACAGGGGCCGGGAAGCAAATCCTCCTTCCTCTGCGGGAGGCGAGGCTAATCGGCGGGCGGCTTCCCGAGCCGAGCACGGCGGGCAGGGCCGAAACAGCAAGCGGGCGCCGGGCAGAGCCCCCTGGGCTGCCCCGAGCCCGCGCACACCACAGCTCGCAGCCTGCGCTCCTCGTCCCTTCCTGCTCACGGCCCTGAGGACCTGAAGCGCCGCCACCTGCCAGCCCGGCCGGGCCCAGGGGAGCCCCGCGCACCCAGCACCGGGCTGCAAAAGTTTCCCCCTCACCGTCCCGTCCCGTGGCGGGCACTGCACTTACCACATCCCCGGCACAGCGCCCGGCCCACCTCTTTCCTGAGGCTGCCGCCGGTCTCCAGGGGCGCGGCGGAGGCGGCGAAGAGCGCGGCGGTGCCGTTGTCCGCTACGGGCTCCATGAAGAAGATGTAGCGGCTGCCCTCCTTGAGGCGGCCGCAGGCGGGGCCGGCCGCGCCCAGCACCCAGATGAGCGCGTCCTTGCGCAGCCCCCCGCCCTTGCCCGCCCACACCTGGCGCACCCGCACGCG
>NW_017729024.1:56458175-56467511 GCF_001723915.1 Gavialis gangeticus | reverse complement strand
CTCGGCGGCCCCTCGGCGAGATGATGCGCCGGGCGGCGAGAGGCCGGGAGGCGGGGTCGGGCCGGGCCGGGCTGTTTGTCTCTGCCCCCGGCCGGACCGGGCTCGGGGAATCGCCCCCCTGAGGAGGGCGCTGCTGTGGGGACGCCCCCGCGTCCCTCCTCAGCCCCGCGCCGCGGACTTCGCCGGGGTTGAAGCAGTGCCTCGGGCTGACCTCCGGCTCGATGATGGGGGCCAGCTTTTTTTGTAATGACTGTTTTGGGCTAGAAGGCACAGGAATTGAAAGACCCCTCATCCCGCCCCTCTCTCTCTAGGTACCATAGCCAAACAAGACGTTGGGGACCACTGGTTTTCCACACAACTCTAGAAAGACTTTCCAGTGTCGGCAGGGCCCTCCATTTAGATAGACGGGTGACATAAGCCAGCTTCTGTCTCCCGTGATCTCTCCTTCCTTCCCTCTTTCCAGTTAGGACCAGACTTTCAATGTCGCTTTCCTCATAACATGTCTGAGAAACTCCAGTTGAAAGACCAGCAGGCACGAGTGCCGCGTGCCCGCGGAGGCTGGCGGGGTGCAGCAACCGCTCACAGGTGGTGGCGGTGCGGCCCTGGTGGCGGCTAGCGGGGAGCCCCCTCAGGCAGCCGCGGCAGTGTTAGAGAGGGGGGGTGGTGAGTGTTGACCGGTGGTTGGTGACTACCCGCAGATGCCACCGGCAGCATCAGCAGTGACCCGTAGCAATCAGCGACCGCCCTCAGACACCACCAGCAGTGTCGGCAGTGAGCGAGGCGGGCAGGTGGCAAGCGGTGACCACCCAGCATTAGTGGCGCTTCTCTCAGGGTGTACACTGCCAATCTCAGGAGATGCATGTGCAATGCTGGCAGGTTGCTTTTTTCCCCCACCTTACAAAAAATAATTGAAAGCGAATCTTGGAGATGCTCCTAGCCCTTCCATGCAGGGTCCTGGAGATTTGGTGGCAGGGCTACAAGGGGTGGCTCCTGGGTTTGGGGCTGTCCCCACAAAGAGTCATTTGTATTTATGTCAGCTTTCAGCCTGAGTCAATCCTAGTTTGCTCACATGCAGCAGAGATTTTGCTACAGCTTGGCAGCTAAATCTTAAATGGTAGCTGAGGCTAGAACTAGGGAAGGAGGATGGAGCACAAGAAGATAGGAAAAGGATTGGGAAGAGGGCCAAAGGATCTGCACCATCTACAAATTCTGCCATACGGAGCCTAAGACTGAGCTCACTGTTCCTGAGTCTCAGCATTCTTCAACCATCTAGCCAATAGCTGTGAAAGCTACTGACACGCTGTACCTTTCCATCCTTTTCTAGCCTAAAGTCCATGTGGAAGCTAACAACCTTCCACTGGAGATGACTCCAAGCTGGATGGAGTAGTAGATCCACTGGAGGTTAAGCCAGTATTCAGAGAGATGAGACAAATTGGAGGATTGCGTGAAAAGAAATCTTATGAATTTCAACAAGGACAAGTGCAAAGGCCTGCACTTAGGATGTAACAAAACACCGGTATAGGCTGGCAACCAACTAGCTGGGCAGAAGCTCTGCAGAAAAGGACCTGGGATTTACAGTGGACAATAAGCTGAATATGAGCCAATTTACAAAGAAGACTAACAGCTTACTGGGCTGCATTAGTAGGAATGTTGCCAGCAAATCAAGGGGAGTGATTATTCCCCTCTACTGGCAATGGTGAGGCCATATCTGGAGTCCTGTGTTCAGTTTTGGGGCCCCTACTACAGAAAGGATATGGACAAGTTGATGAGAGTCCAGTAGAGGGCAAAGAAAATGGTTCAGGGGCTGGGGCACATGACTTACAAGGACAGGCTGAAGGAACTGGGTTTATTTAGTCTGGAGAAGACTGAGAGAGGATTTAATAGCAGCTACCTGAAGTGGGGTTACAAAGAGGCTAGAGCTAGACTCAGTGGTGGCTGACGGCAGAACAAGGAGCAATGGTCTCAAGTTGCAGTGAGGGAAACAGGTTAGATATTAGGAAAATCTCTCTCACTAGGAGAGTAATAAAGCACTGGAACAGGCCCCCCAGAGTGGTTGAGGAATGTCCATCCTTGGAGGTTTTTAAGACCTGGCTGGACAAAGCTTTGGCTGGGATGATCTAATTGGGGGATGGTCCTGTTTTGAGCAGGGGGTTGGATTAGATGACCTCCTGATGGTCCCTTCCAGCCCTCATTTTCTATGATTCTATGACTCTAAACTACATTAACTCTCATGGTAGATGGTTGCATTGTGACTCTAGAGGTCTCCCTGCTTGGTGTTGGGACTCAGAATAGTTCCACAGCATAACATTTGTGTTCATTTTATATTTACATTTTTAAAAAGAAAACACCTTAAGAAATTGCTTAAACCCCACCCCCCCAGGTTAGGGGGAAAGAAAACACACTAAAGTTACAGTGACATGCTCAAAAATTAGTACTGTAAATGCTAGAATCTTAGTTGCTCTTGCAAGCTTAATAACTTAATTCATCCCCATTATGTATATGCATTTTGATACAGCTTTTCTTCATGGTCTTGTACTCCCCTCCCTGCCCAGGACCCCAGTCTCATCCCATATACCAGTGCTGGAGGAATCAGGGCTGTGTAGTGAAGGAGACTGTTGTTTGAAAGTCTCTTGCTTTGTTTATTGCAGAAGAGGCTGAAGTAAGCCCCTGAAAGCTGCTCTAAAGAACTGGAGTCCTATCTGGAGCCCTACTGCTTCTGCCACAGAGTTCCTGTGTGATACTGGACAAGTCACTTGAACCAGAATTGTACTTTGGGCTCATTTTCTGGATACCCAACCTAAGGGACCTGAAGTCTGTTTTGCAGAAAGCTTGAGGCTCACAAATACAATGGAGTTACTGGGAGTGTGTTTTTAATCCTATGAAGAACTATAAAGCACGCAGCACTCTCAAAAATCAAGTCCCAGGCTTCTCAAATAGGGCACCCAAAATTCACTGACATTTGGTAGCTTTTCCTTTAATCTCTGCACTTAAATTTTCAGGTGGAAAATAGATAATACTGCCTCACCTCACTGGGGTACCGTGAAAATCAATTTACTAATATTTATAAAGAGCTAAGATACCATAATGTGACCACCATAAAAAACCCATGAGAAAATCAATGATTCTGCAGAATGGAATGTAATCCTTAATCTTAGTTTGGGTGAGTGTTTCTTCCCTGTTTGGTCACCCTTACAGAGATGTCTGTCTAGGGCAACACAGCCTGCACAGTCTATGGACATCACATAGTCCTTGGGCTGTACCTCTCCTGCAAGAACAACAAAAACTTCACCTCTTCTCTTATTCCACAGATATAAATGTCTTTCTGTTTGAAACCATAGAAATCTCTAATACACTGTCCAGAATCCTGGAGAACTTTCTGCAGGACACATGGACATTGGCCACTTGTATAGCACTTTCGCTTTGAGAACCTCTACAAACATGAGCCAAACCTCAGAGCAATATATAGAGATGTCTGTCTAGGGGAACACAGTCTGCATGTGCACATGGCTCCTAGTCCTTTAGCTGCCATGGAGTGATACTTCATCAGGTTTGTTCCCTTTTAGTATAATTATATGAGTACATGAGAATAATATGAGTAATATGTCTATGAATAATACTCTTTCTAGTTGTGTGACAAGGCTGATTGTGTTGTTTTAATAATAGGTTAGACAAGGATTTGTATGGGATAGTTTGGATAGGGAAGATCCTGCCTCAGCAGAAAATTGGACTAGATGACCTCTGGAGATTCCTTCCAGTCATACTTTTTCTGTGACTATTTAGGCACATCTACATGGGACACATGAATGTGCATTAGCCTAATTTAATGCGCATTGTGGGTGCACAGCTACACGTGCACACCCTTCATACACATTAAAAATGGCAAAATTAAGCTAATCATGCCTAAATTTGACACTTGCAAATACAGGTATCAAATTTATGCATGGTTAGTTAAAATGCATTAACGCACACAAAGACATGACCCAGGGCTAACTTTAATTCTGGGTCTGCCCAGCCACTGGGGCATATGGCAGAGCTGCAGGGATTTGGCACTAACTTTAGTGCCAAGTCCTGCTCATGTAGACACCTGCCAAAAATGGCTTAATGTGCATTAAATGTAGTCGCACTTAAATGCCTGTGTTTATGTGCCCTATGAGTATGGTAAAATAAGTTTAATGTTAGCTGGTATAAAACTAATGATTTCATCAGTAAAACTGGAGCTTATTGATATGCATAGGGCTCTTAAGAACCTTACTTTTATTTCAACAGCCTACACATTCAGTACTTTTCAGTTCTTTGTATTGCCCTCTGTACTGTACCAATCTCATTTAGGATTGCTGTTTCATTGGCTTTGCTTTTATCTGCTTCCGCATGTTAGCTTTGTCTGTACACCTCAGAAGCAGCGCAGGAGTGTCCCAGGTGGAACCGCAGTTAGACAAAGCCTGGCAACTATGTACTGAACACAGAGACTGGGTGAGTGTGGAAGTCTGATATGGCATTTTGTGGCAGAGAGAGACAGGCACAGGCAGTTGTGATGTGTGATGTACAGAGAGTCCAGTGCATAAGGGGACCCAGATATGTTCATAGGTACTCAGACAGGTAGACATGGCTATACGTATAAACACAGAAACATATAGAGGCACACACTTCTTATAATACAAAGATGGGAAATACTATTCTGGAGGTGGAAAAGGGTGGTCTCAAAAAGAGGAACAACCTCATCTGTGAAGCTCAGTTTTAGCAGAAGTGGTCATATTACAGACAGACAAGCAGAATGACCTTCAGCTGATTGGAAAAATGTCTCTTTACTTGGCCAGTTAAATAACACATTAATTAGAAATGTGGCAATATACAATAATATATATGCAAAATGTCTGAGCTAGACTTCTACTAGGAAGTAGGGGAAGGAAAAATAGAAATGTATCCATTTCATCACCTTTACAAAATTTTAACAGTGTACTGTTATCACTAGGTAAAGTAATCAATTTGTACTGAACAACAATTTAACTTCTGCTGCAGTAAATAAACAAATCATCTTGCCTGTAGAAGTGAAATGATACAAACAGCCACACTGAGACAGAAATCCAAATAGGCTGAACAGTCTGAAGTGTGAGCACATTAGATATTGTTTGACTTCATTCCCCTGATGCAAGAAAAGAGAGTTCAGGAAGGACACTTTTGCAGTAATATTTACACAATTTAAACATGTTGTAATATACTTTTATACAGGTCAAATCCAATTAGAAGATGACTTAGAAATCATTCATAGAACAAATCAGAGTTGCTCTTTGAATACAGCTGAAAAGTTTCTCCAGACAGCAGCTTCCCCTAATGGACTGGATAAAATCTATGGTATAGCATTATGCAGAGTTACACTAGATGGTCTCTTTTGGCCTCTTTTCCATTAGAAAAATGTCATTTCATTGCAACTGCAGTGTCTTGCAAAAATAGATGGGTTGCAATGAAAGTTTCATCAAGAAGCTCTCAGATACAGGAGGCAGTAAAGTATTTGGAAATGCAGACCTCAACAGAAGACCCAACAGCCCAAACATTTAAGGACTTCTGTGTGAGATCTAAGCTTAAGTCTTGTTTCTCTCTGATTCAGAGCAATGACTCCTTTGTCCCACACTAGTCTGGACTGCATTGCTCACTCAATCTCATGTTTTTCATAACATTTTTCAAAAGGTCAAGTTTTCATCCTGATGCATTTTTCATGAAGTTAAGTTGCTCTCTAGCCCCTCATCCCCCCCAGACTTGGAGAAGCATTATGCACATATTTACTATGAGATGGGCCCTGCCGTCAAAATATGTTAAGTCTAAACAAACAAAAGTGTAAAGAAATACAGAGTAGGGAAGAGATTCCCCATAGTCTCATAAGCAGTGTCAGAATCAAAGAAGAAACCTAGGAGTCCTGATTTCTAAATGCTGGTTCCGTCCCTTACATCAGCCTTTACCTCACCGGGAACATCTCAACATCCTTGTCTTCTCTTCAATGTTTACACGTGCTAAACGGAAAACAAATCTATATATCTATATCTATATCTAGAGAGAGAGAGAGAGAGAGAGAGAGAGAGAGAGAACACACAGACAATTCTGGCCCTTCTCTTTCCTTTCCAAAGCTAGAACAGCTGAAGTCCATCATTGCTAAATAGGACTTGAAACACATACCTGATACCTACCAAGCTGTAGATGTCTCTAATTTCTGCAGAATTCTAGATAGGAGAGAAAACTGACAAGACTGTAACAGGATTTCCTTTTTCTCTGGTCTAGAAAAACTCTGAACTACTGCAGAAGCACTGTAGTGGTCTGCCTGTAGACAGAGAAGATGAATCTGTTTAATTTGCAATCATAAAAACTAAGAACTCTTCTTTTTTAAGTAACAATTCTGCAAAGGGAAATGGCATTCAGCTGGGAAAAAGCCCTACCTACTGTGGGTGAGTAAATTTTTCAAGCTCTGATACTAGCCTATTGACTAGGCTAGTAAGATTTTTTTTTTTTTTAAATTTGGATTCATATGATCTCAGAGGCCCGACCAATAATGTTAGGGGAAGCTTTGCTTGAGGAAGGGCTTCAAGACTGGGCACAGAATCCTTTGGAGCTGGGCTAGCATCTTGCAATCCAGCTTGAGTACATAGCAGCACATACTCATTGCTCTGTGCCTGCTTCTTCCCTCCATGGGGGGAAATAGGTTGTTTCAGGCATTTTTCCTGAGGCAAATTACTTCCTAAGCTGTGCTGACAAATACATTTGGAAATGGATGAGCTCCACTTCCATTCACTCACCCCCTGCCCTTTGTTCAGGAAGAGAAGTAACACCTGGCAGTGACAGCTGTCCCATGGATGCAGGGTCTGGATGTGTGGGTAGCTTCTAGAGGAGAGCAAGGGAGGTTTGTAGGCCTTCTCTTTCCCCAGCATGAGGAACATAATCAGACTCATGACAGAGCCCTGAGCAATGAACAAGAAATGAATAATTTTAAAAATCTGCTGAGAATTCCAGTTTCTTAAATGACTCATTAATTTGAGCTGCATACCACAATGAGATCTGATTCACTCTAAATTTGTGACTGGGGATGGTATATTTCTAGACAGCACAGCTTGCCCATTATTTTGTGCTTTGTGGGAAGTAAGGTACTCAAACTTCTGTCTTGTCAGATTGGCTTTTCCATAACAAGATTACTGCTGTCAGGGCAATGGCCTCAGTTCATTCAGCTTATCCCTGATGTTACCTCTGTACTGAAAATTGGCTTGAATAAGTACAATGCTGAAGACACTCATGCCTTCCATTTTTTTACAGTTAAAAACTGATTTCAGGTAATTGTTTTAAAATATCAAGAAATGCTGCATTAAGTTTTCAGATACAGGTATGCTCTTAGCTTTTCCACACTTTTTTCTGGCTATGCCTCCACTAAAAAATGACAGATGTCTCCATATTGCTAGCATATGTTCACTAATTCAGCATTGAGTATCACCAGCCTTGTAGTGCAGTTAGTGTTTTGTATGTTGGTATTTTGAATCCTTAACTTAGAAAAGCACTTAAGCACATGCTTAATATTAAGTCTACACTTATTAAGCAAAGGCCTGAATGATCAGATGATCCATGGCTTTAGTCTGGAGCAGAAAACAAAAAATTTGCATTTCATGTTAAGAAATGCCATAGTAAGAGGGTGGCCATACACCCTAATTTGGCTGGAAGAGTCCTGAATTTCAAAGGCCAGTCCCAGCTGGGTGGTGAAAATTAAAACAAGCATCCCAGGCACAGAGTGGAGAGGTAAAGCGGCACAAGCTGTGAAATAGGTAGCCCTACAGACAGAAAAAAATCCATCAAATATGTTAGCTTTATTAGTGGAATGACTGTCAAATAGGAGATGATTCTTAAAACCTGTGAAGTAAACAACAATGGGTCACTAACATGCCACTGACTCCCTTAGTTGCCTGAATAGTAGTACCAGAGCTGCAACATGCCACCCTGCCCTTGCCTCTGCCTGCAGCAGGGCTGTTGACTTGGGTGGGAGCGGCAGTGTTCCAGATTTCACATTGTCCGCTATAGTCACCCTGCCTAGGAAGGATGATGGAAACAAGTCTCTTTGTAACCTGAATATAAACTGTGGCTTTAATTAGATTCAATGCCTCTTTCAACACATTTATGTAATAAGGGGCATAAATCACAAAATGGGAATTTTTTTTATCTCAGGGTTGCTTTTATTAAATCGTAGAATCATAGAAAATTAGGGTTGGAAAGGACATCAGGTGGTCATATAGTCCAATCCCATGCTTAAAGCAGGACCATCTCTAACTAGATCATTCCAGCCAGGACTCTCTCAAACCAGGCCTTAAAAACCTCTGAGGATGGAGATTCCACCACCACTCTAGGTAACCCATTCCAGTAGCTCACCACCCTCCTAGTGAGAGAGTTTTTCCTAATATCCAACCAAAACTTCTTTTCCTGCAACTTGAGACCAGGTTCCTTGTTTGTCATCTGCCACCACTGAGAACAGTCTAGCTGCATCCTCGTTGTAACCCCCTTTAGGGAGTTAAAGGCTACTATCAAATCTCTTCCGCCGCCCCCCAGGCTTCTCTTCTGCAGACTAAATAGCCCAGTTCCCTCATCCCCTCCTCATAAGTCATGTACCCCAGCCCCACAACCCTTTTCACTGTCATCCACTGGACTCTCTCCAACATGTCCACATCCTTTCTATAGTGCGGGACTCAAAACTGGACACAGTTCTCCACATGTGGCCTCACCAGTGACAAAGGGAGGGGAATAATTCTTCCCTCAATCTGCTACCAAAATGCCTACCAATGCAGCCCAGTATCCTGTTACCCTTCTTGGCAACAAGGGCACACTGTTGACTCATATCCAATTTATTGTCCACTGTAACCCCCAGGTCCTTTGCTGAAGAGCTGCTGCTTAGCCAGTTGGTCCCATGATTGTTAGTGGTGCATGGGATCGTTCCATCCTAAGTGCAGGACTTTGCACTTGTCCTTGTTGAACCTCATGAGATTGATTTTGGCCCAATCCTCCAATTTGTCTTGGTCACTCTGAATTCTAGCTCTACCCTCCGGTGTATCTACTACTTACCCCAGTATGTCATCCGCAAACTTGCTTAGAGTGCAATCCATCCCATCTTCTGGATCACTAATGTAAATATTGAACAAAACTGGACCCAAGACTGATCCCTGGGGCACTTCACTTGATACCAGCTGCCAACTAGATCTGGAGCCATTGATCACTACCCACTGAGCCCAACACTCCAGCCAGCTTTATGTTCACCTTATGTTCATCTAGCCCATACTTCCTTAGCTTCCTTGCAAGAATGCTGTGGGAGACCATATAAAAATC
>NW_017729024.1:56451441-56453175 GCF_001723915.1 Gavialis gangeticus | reverse complement strand
AAAAAAAAATTTTTAAAAAAAAAAAAAAAAAAAAAAAAAAAAAAAAAAAAAAAAAAATAATCAAGGAATATCATATCCACTGCTTTCCCCACAACCACAAATCCATTTATCTCACAATAGAAGTCAATCAGTTGGTCAGGCATGACTTGCCCTTGGTGAGTCCATGCTGGCTGTTCCTGATCACTTCCTTCTCCTTCAAGTGATTAGAAATGGATTCCTTGAGGACCTCCTCTATGATTTTTTCTGGGGGCTGAGGTGAGGCTGACTGTTCTGTAGTTGCCTGGATTCTCTTTCTTTCCTTCCTTTCTTAAAGATGGGCACTATATTTGCCCTTTTCCAGTCATCTGAGACCTCCCCCAGTTGCCACAAGTTTTCATAGATAATGGCCAGCAGCTCTGCAATCACATCAGCCAACTCCCTCAGCACTCTTTGATGCACTGTATCTGGCCCTATGGACTTGGGCATGTCCAGCTTTTCTATATAGTCCCTAACACATGTTCTTTCAACACTAAGGGATGCTCACCATCTCCCGAAACTGTGCTGCCTGGTGCAGCAGTCTGGGAGCTGACCTTGCCTGTGGAGACTAAAGTAAAAAAAAAAGGCAGCGAGTACTTCAACCTTTTCCTCATCATCTGTCACTAGGTTGCCTCCCCCATTCAGTAAGGGACAAATCCATTCAGAAAGAGACAAATCATCACATTTCCTCAGGTAGCTCGCAGAATCAGAGAGAATACACAATATATCTTCCAAGATTTCAGCAAATGTACCTTTCACTTCCAGGTTGATGATTTGTTTCAAGAATGCACAACTTTCATGTCAGCTATGACGGTACATCTCAGCAAGCCATTTGCTTGATCAGTGCAGGTAAATAAATAATTAAAAACTGCTGCTGCCGCCAGAGCCCCTTGGATTTCATAAATAGCTGTCAAGATGTCTCTAGCATGGATTTGATCAATGCCTTCCTCATATGCTCAGTTCTGGTCTTAAAGACCTTCAGTGTAAGCTTGTCTGAATTGCATGCCTTCCAACACAGATCAGGTTAATTCCAAACAAACTCATGCATCATGCCCTTCTCCTCTTTCCGTATGCTTCTGAATGCCACATGCACTGCAGAAAGTAATACCTGATATGAAAAAGTGTTATTCTTTGCTACCCACTCTTAGAGGCTACCCAGTGTTTTGGACAGGGTCTCCCTGCTAGTAGCCTGTGTAGTTATATGACAACATTTGCAGGTTATGGGCTGTTTCTGCTCCCTGGTCTGCCTTTTATATGGCGTCTCAGGGCCATACAGGAGCCACAACTGGTCAGGAGAAAGGCTTTCTAATTGTAGGAGCAGCACAGAATCAACATTAGCAACCCTTTCCTGATTTGCAAGACATAGCAAAGGGGACACACTGAGGCAGTGCATCTTGGCAGCAAGATGCGTTCTGTAAAAGCTAAGGAGGACGAAGTTCTGAACGGTTGTCCAGTTCAGAAGCCACCATAAATTAGAGTTGCCTCAGGGTTACTGTAAGTTATACTGGGTGCATCTACACGAGCTTTAATGCTCATTAGTCTATTTTAATGTGCATTAAAGTGTAACAAAAAAAGGTGTTTTAATTAATGCACATTAAAATAGACTAATGAGCATTAAGCTCCAATTAAAAAACATGCTATTTAATTAATGTGCAATAAGACAGGCTAATGCACATATTCCTAGTATCTCACAATGGAGGGCACTCTTACACTTGCTTG